>NC_135235.1:607862920-608211254 GCF_051348905.1 Ranitomeya variabilis | reverse complement strand
GTTTACGTCCTTCCACTTACAGAAGTTTCAGTGCCGATGTCGAAACAGCCGGCAAGATCAGGTATGGCCATGGGGTCTGCATCCACCCCTCATCAGTGTTATTATGTCTAGAGGGAAAGATACATTTCTTTAGATCAAATATTACATTTAGGCAATTTGTTGGGCTCTCCATGCATGTGTTGTGACTGTCACACAGCCGCGACATATACAGCTACAGCTCTGAACAGCTGATTATCATTAGGAATAGCTGCATTATCCAGGTTGCAAATGCAGCTATTCGTGAAGCGCTATAGCTATTCGGATAAGCACTTATCTGAAGCTATTCGATCAACCCTAATGATTATATCATTTATGGCTTTTTAATTTGATAACTGCCTGCTTCAGTAGAGAAACTATATTATTGTTCAGTTATTATTTCTGACTTGGAAATTGTCAACATTTTTTAAGTCAGAAATTGTAATTTTTTAAAGTTAAATTACTTTTGTCCTCTTCATTGCTTCTATTGTAGAAAATATGCATGTTCAGTCATTCTTTATTAACTTTATTGAATTTCAGCCTTTCATTTTATAGCATCCTGCTTTAGAAATGGCATTTATGAGCTTTTTATCTCACTGCCTAGTGAAATAAAATGTTCATTTGAATGAACCATGTGACAGTTGATAGCTATTGTATGTCTATGACCAACTTTACTCCAAATTGTAAAAAATATGGCCAGTTTCTACCAAAAGCAGTGCCACACAAGTCCACAAGTGTTGAGTGATATTGCATCTTAGCTCTATTCATGTCAATAAAAGTGAACTCTAAAACCAGATGCAACCTATGGACAAATGTTGTGTTATTTCTTAAAGAAAGCTGTTATGGTTTTCTAATCCTGAACAATATTAATATCTGTAATAATATGGGAGCTATGGATGCTTTAATACAGGACATATATATGTCACTCACCTTTAGGGCTGCTCACGCCTGAAAGGATGGGGTGCACTAGATGTACCTGAAAGCTGAGAGATTGTGTTTTATTATTATACCATGTAGAGCTAATTAGAAAGCAATCGAACGCCAACATATACAAGGTCAGACAGAGATTGGAACAGATATGTCAGAACAAAACATATCACACAGAGGTGACTAAAGGCCTTAGGGCCATGTAGGGGGTTGTCAAGGACAACAGAAATACTCCAAATCATGTATGCAAAACAAGGAGTAAGCCTATAACAGTCCCCTGTGGAAGCCAACACGAAATGTGCGTTGAGGCTGCGTGGTCTGATGTCACACATAGATTCATATGGGTAAGGAGCATTCCTGCAGTACTTAGTGGCTTTATACATTCATGTGAGGAGTATCCCTATTTACACTTGTGTAGCTGTCCTAACCTTATAGGTTGTTATATTTATATCATTTGGGGTTGTTGCATCCTTAACTCCTGGGATGCAATACCTCCTTTTGTTATACTCAGGAATGTGATCTCCCGATCCTCATATTTATTGTGATGACCTCAGACCCATTATTTCCGAGTCCTTCATTTTAAATTCTTTTGTCGACTTATGATGTCTATTCTTACTAAAAATAATTTTGTAATATAATGTAATTATAATAAAATCTTTCTAGACATCTTTTAACAGATTATCTTTACTCCTTGTTCTCCTGGTTTTGCAAGGTTAGACAGAGGCACTCTAAATCATGTCCTCTAAAGATAAACAATGCCAATGATATTTAGCCAAGGTGAATGAATACCCATATCAGTTGGAAAATCATTGATATTCGCTGTCATCTAAATTGTATCTGTATAATGTCTATGGCCAGCATGAGATGGGTTTTCCAGCTATGGAGGGTCACTGTGGACCCCATTACTATCCCTATCATTTGTATTAGTACTCTGTGACGCCTTCTGTATTTCATTGTACATTCTGAATACATTTTAGTTGTTTTGTCTTCACGTTTAGATTCTGTTGAAATGGAACTGCATCTAAATATGATTTATTGCCTTCATACTGCTCACATATCTGAGTATAATGAGGCAGATAAGATAGATATTTACATTATAAACCTCATTGGAGCTAGTGCAAGGGTCATATTGGTTGTCAGACAATTTACAGCATCTCTCTGACTATTACTGTGCTTCTTTAGTTAAGATCCCCAAGGTATCAGTTGACAGCTACCCCATCCAACTCCCCCATACACATGCACACTGAGTTTGGGGCAAACATTCATGTGCTTTCAATTACAAGAGGGTAATAAGCCGCTGTTAGACATCACTGCCAGTGACTTGTCTCCTGCAGGAACAACTCATAAGATGGTTGGCTGGGTCCACCAAAATGTACAGATTTGGCTGATTTTAACATTAGGTGTATGAGGGTTTTATGAGGTCAGTTAACTTGTAACATTTAAGGATATCACCCAACTAACTTGGGATTAACTGGTTGACACCTGTTGCCAATGATGGACCCATCCCAGACTGTACCAATGTCTGATGACCACAACAGTGAGGACACAGATGAAGTGAATGTACTGTTTGTTATGGCTGTGTAGGTAGAAAAATTTGTTGGATAAGAGTATGGGTGGGAGATAGCGCCAGCTTTCCAATACATGGATGGTTTGAATATCTTTAGTGAGTGGGACTGGAATTCTACCAAGGAATTAATATAATTATTTTTTTCTGGAGCCACAGTATAAGGGGGCAGAGACGATTCACAAAAGAATCAGAACAAACCCATATAAAGAACAGACCTCTCCGCACACAAAGGAGCCCTTACACACCGCCCCAACCCCTCCATATTTACACTGATGTCATCCAGAATGGCCCCAGTGTCCAGCATCTGACGAAGTAGTGCCGGCCTGTGCCAGGCCAATGCACAATGCTTCTGTTTGTTCCTGGCGCAGAATGGAATGTACCCCTGGAATTCTAGGGCAGGATGGTGGGCAGGACGCCGTGGGAGCTTGGAGGGAGTTAAAATGTCACGTATTGAAGTCAGAGACATTGTGTCTCAATCTGTAGGGTGATCGGCATGATAAGAACCCACAATCTGGTTTTGTTTTGTGCCTTATGAGGTTTTTCCTTGCCTTATGCTGGATGATACCATGCCCAGTACCTTCTGCTGGCACCCTCACAATTGGTGTAGTGTACCGTCACATAACAAACAAATAGTAATATCGTACGGTGCCAACAAAACAATGCTAAATTATACTTCCATTCAGTTGCCAAAATGGCAATCATGTACAGCTTTGACACAATGATACAGTGCAAAAATAACATACTGAACAGCGCCACACTGTACCTTAGTAAATGTCACCATACAGTCCTCATATACTAACATACAGTGACCAAATAACAGCTCAAAATAATCTAATAATCGTGCCAGACCATTCCATAGTAAATACCACCATACAGTGATCATATACTAAACATATAGTGACCAAGTAACAAAATCATACATAAAAAACTAAAGACAGTGCCACACAGTGCTATAGTAAACACCACTATACAGCACTGAAATTATACCACCATACAGTGCTCAAATACCAATTTACAGTGGCCAAATACCAGCATATATATAAAATGATCTAATAACAGTGCCAAAGATTGCCATATAATAATATATAGTGACCAAATAACTGCTCAATACACAAAACAATCTAATAACAGTGCCAGACCATGCCATAGTAAACACCACAATACAGTGCTCATATACTAACATATAGTGACCAAGTAACAGCATCATACATGAAAAAGCTAAAGACAGTGTCACACAGTACCATAGTAAATACCACCATACAGTGCTGAAATGATACCAGAATAGAGTGCTCAAACAGCAAGCAACTTACAGTGACCAAATAACAGCATACATATGATGATCTAATAATAGTGCCAAAGATTGCCAAAGTAAATACCACCATACACTAATCATAGGCCAACATACAGTGACCAAATTACCCCATCGGTTCAGAAAATAATCTAATAACAGTGTCAGACCATGCCATAGCAAATATCACTTTACAGTGTCTAAACTAATCTTAACAGTGCCACACGATTCATTAGTGAATACCACCATACACTGTTCACATACCAACAACCAGTGATAAAATAGCAGCACCGATTCAGAAAATAATCTAATAACATTGCCAGACCATGCCACAGTAAATACCAACATACAGTGACCAAATAACAGCACCGATTCAGAAAATAATCTAATAACTGTGCTAGACCATGCTGCAGTTAACACCAAAATACAGTGACCAAATAACAGTACTGATTCAGAAAATAATCTAATAACAATGTTGGAACATGCCACAGGAAATACCAATATACAATGAACAAATAACAGCACCGATTCAAAAAATAATCTAATAGTGTCAGACCATGCCATAGTAAATATCAACATACAGTGACCAGATAACAGCACCGATTAAGAAAATAATCTAATAACAGTGCCAAAAGTATCATAGTAAATACCAATATACAGTGACCAAATAACAACACAATACATGAAATAATCCTAACAACAGTGCCACACCATTCCTTCCATACAATGCTCATTAGGATCAGACACTGACAGGCAAGGCGTTCCTGTGCAAGTACAATATATGGTCCCCTTCCTGTCTAACAGCTCATCATAGTGCACATTTTCGCCTGCTTTGAGGGTAGCAGTGGCCCTTTTACCTCTTGAGCCCCTGTGTTGCTGCACAGGTTCCACTAATGGTATGTCCGCCTTTGGTGCTGATACTGTATACCAGCATACAGTGACCAAATAACGGTCCGATAAAAATAATCTAATGACTGTGTCCCAAATTTGTAGTAAAAATCAATAAACATCACCAAACATAAAGTAATCTTAACAACCTTTCCACACCATTCCTTAATAAATACCACCATACACTGCTCATACTGTACAGTAACATACAGTGCCACACAATGCTACAGTAAATATCGCCATACAGTGTTCATATATTAACCTTCAGTAACCAAATAACAGCACCACGCATGAAATAATTCAAGCAGTGCCATAATAAATACCACCATAAAGTGCAGAAATAATGCCGCCATACACATGTCTAAATAATACCTCTATACAACTAGTGTTGAGATTCTTAGTGGTCACAAGCCTCAGGTATCATGCGTTATTCCGCAGCTGATGCTCCAGTGCTACAACAGAGGTCCTACCGCCTAGAGCAAGCAAGGACTATGCCGGTATCAGGAATATTGTCAGTCAACCGCTGCTTGGGGAACTACAAATCTCAGCATTCCCTGCCTGCTATTGAACATATCCATGGGTAGAGATTATAAAATCTAGTGCTGAAAGAGCGTTTTTTTATTTTTTTTCTGATATACTTTGCATTTCACATTCTCACCATCCATTTTTAAAATGTCTGCTTGTTGTCAGTGAATGAGAACACTCCGCTGCAAAAAAATAAATAAAATCTGAACAGATTTCCACTGTAGCAAATTCTGGGCTGTGAAATGTGTCCGGTATTTATCAGAATTCAGCATCTAGGTGTTGGGAAGAATGTGGTAAGACTGGAGGACAAGGATGAAACTAAAATAATGTGAATGAGTTAAGACGTCACCTCCATTCAGCTGGCTTACCCATGTAGCAGAGCAGATATGTCACTTTGGATTTGGATTGGAAATCCTCCGAAATGACAAACTCATCTCTGCAACATGCTCTGGTCTATTTTGATTGTCTATGGCTTTTTCACCTTTTTTTTTTTTGCAGTGCAACTTCTCAAGTCTACAGACCTGGGACGACAGAGCCTGCTGTACTTGAAGGAGATCGGTAATGGTTGGTTTGGCAAGGTGAGTGGTGTACTCTGCTGCCATCTACTGGTGGTGTGCTCTGCTGCTATCTGCTGGTGTGCTCTGCTGCCATCTGTTGGTAGTTTAGAGTATTACACAAGATGCAATTCTGTGTTATTATAGGGACAAATTACTATATTTTCATTTGACTTTTTATGAATCATAACATTTATAATAATCATTATCATGACTGTAATATGTAAAAAATCGCCTAGAGCAACCTATAGGATGCTAACAGTTCTGTCTGCTCTGCAGGTGCTGCTGGGGGAAGTGAATTCTGGCCTCTCCAGTACTCAGGTCGTGGTGAAGGAGCTGAAGGTCAGCGCCAGTGTTCAGGAGCAGATACTGTTTCTAGAAGAGACACAACCCTTCAGGTGAATCCAAGATTCCACTCAAAGCATGAGTAGAACCAATAATGGGTGGCGTTATGCTAAGGTGCATCAAATGGGTAGTCCAAGGTAATTTCCCGGGGGGGGCCTCATGATTTGAGATTGAAAATGTTAATACTCAGATTTTTCCCACTTTACCCATGTAATGTTATTAGCACAGTTCCGGGAAGCTGAGATATAGGGAGCTGTTTGTTGGGGTCCTGATACTGAAGATACAACAAACAGCACCCTATATCTCAGCAGCTGATGAGATCAACGAGATGTGACATAGGGGCACGGTTGGGAATTATCACCAGCTTTTTATAATCTCCTTGTTGGGTGCAGGTAGGGACAAAGCTGTTTATAAAGGAAAATATATCCAAAGTCCAGAAGACATTTTGGATGGAGTGTCCCTTTAAGTGCCAGTCAGAGGCACTGTGGGGTCCACGAGAGCTGACCATCTTGTAGTGGAAGGAATGCCCCCACTAGGGTAGGTTTATGGTAGCATCCTATGAATTATATAATTTAAAGGGATGTTCCTCCAGGCATCAATCTTCCATTTAAAAGAAAGTACTAGTCATCACTGTCCATGACGTACAAGTGCTTCTCACAAAATTAAAATATCAAAAAGTTAATTTATTTCAGTTCTTCAATACAAAAAAGTGAAACTCATATATTATATAGAGTCATCGCGAACAGAGTGATCTATTTCAAGTGTTTATTTCTGTTAATGTTGATGATTATGGCTTACAGCCAATGAAAACTCAAAAGTAATTATCTCAGTAAATTAGGATAATTAACAAAAAACACCTGCAAAGGCTTCCTAAGCGTTTAAAAAGGTCCTTTAGTCTGTTCCAGTAGGCTCCACAATCATGGGGAAGACTGCTGACTTGACAGATGTCCAGAACGCAGTCACTGACTCACTCCACAAGGAGGGTAAGCCACAAAAGGTCATTGCTAGAGAAGCTGTCTGCTCACAGAGTGCTGTATCCAAGCATATTAATGTAAAGTTGAGTGGAAGGAAAAAGTGTGGTAGAAAAAGGTGCACAAGCAACCGGGATAACCACAGCCTTGAAAGGATTGTTAAGAAAAGGCCATTGAAAAATTTGGGGGAGATTCACAAGGAGTGGACTGCTGCTGGAATCATTGCTCCAAGAGCCACCACACACAGACGTATCCAGGACATGGGCTACAAGTGTCGTATTCCTTGTATCAAGCCACTCATGACCAACATCCAGGGAAATATGATATGCACACTGTAAAGTTCAGGAAGGGAGGTGGCGGCTGGACATCCAAAGTCAAATATACAAGATACAAAGAGCCGCACTCAAGTCTTTGCGTTTATGTAGAGTTTAGTTGCTTTATTCACGTGTACAGACACCACCAAATAATTTTCTAAGAAAAAAAGGTGATTGCGGACAACAGGGTTGTATATTTGACTCATGACCAACAGACAACACCAGAAGGGTCTTACCTGGGCCAAGGAGAAAAAGAACTGGACTGTTGCTCAGTGGTCCAAGGTGTTGTTTTCAGATGACAGTACATTTTGCATTTCATTAGGAAATCAAGGTCCCAGAGTCTGGAGGAAGAGTGGAGAGGCCACAATCCAAGCTGCTTGAGGTCTAGTGTGAAGTTTCCACAATCAGTGATGGTTTGGGGAGCCATGTCATCTGCTGGTGTAGGTCCACTGTGTTTTATCAAGACAGCGCAGTCATCTACAAAGTCAGCACAGTCGTCTACCAGGAAATTTTAGAGCACTTCATGATTTCCTCTGCCGAAAAGCTTTTTGGAGATGGAAATTTTTATTCTCCAGCAGGACTTGGCACCTGTCCACACTGACAAAAGTACTAATACTTGATTTAAAAACAACAGTATCACTGTGCTTGATAGGCCAGCAAACTCTCCTGACCTTAACCCCATAGAGAATCTATGGGGTATTGTCAAGAGGAAGATGAGACACCAGACCCAACAATGCAGACGAGCTGAATGCTGCTATCAGAGCAACCTGGGCTTCCATAACACCTCAGCAGTGCCACAGGCTGATCGCCTCCATGCCACGCTGCATTGATGCAGTAATTGATGACAAAGGAGCCACGACCAAGCATTGAGTGCATTTACTGAACATAGATTTCAGTAGGCCAACATTTCAGATTTTAAAATCATTTTTCAAGCTGGTGTTATGAAGTATTCTAATTTACTGAGATGATGACTTTTGGGTTTTCATTGGCTGTAAGCCATAATCATCAACATTAACAGAACTAAACACTTGAAATAGATCACTCTGTTTGTAATAACTCTATATAATATATGAGTGTCACTTTTTGTATTGAAGAACTGAAATAAATGAACTCTTTGATGTTATTCTAATTTTGTGAGAAGCACCTGTACCATCCAGCACCATATTGACTCTAATCAATTGAGTTCTAATCTAAATCTAACACAGATAAAGACCAATCTCCTGACTGATTACCGCCACCTCCAGGCCATATTGAGCAATGCAGGTTACGCCTGTTCTCTATGCATTCTCCATGTAATTTGCCTTTAAAATTCAGCCTGTGATTCAGCCGTTTCGAGCACACAGTGTATCTGAACATCCATGGACTGGATCACGGCAAAACACATGAGTCAGTCTTCCATCAGTAGGTTATTTGGTAAGGAGATGATAAAACAAGGAACCTGGCAACAAGCGTTCAATTTCCTGCAGCGCCCTCAGAGGGCAAGTGAAGAATTACATGGTCTACACTGAGTTTTCAGGATGAGCTACCTCCTTCCTCAGGTTGTGTGTGGTATTGCAGCTTAAGACCGTTCACTTCAATGGAACTCAGATGCAGTACCAGACAGAGCCTATGTATAGGGGTGGCGCTGTTTCTATAAATGAACAGACTATGAATCCCTGCGTACTATCACCTACAGTTTTCCTTGTACACTGTGAAAGTAATTAAGGTTTTTATTCACTGACAACAAGCAGAGGACATGAAATGAGACCCTTTCAGAAAGCAGCTTCAGGGGCGATTGGATGATTTAAGGCCATGGCAAGCTGGGCATTTCTCTTACAGTGGCCACTACAGGGGAATTGTATGGCGGCCACTGAGATAAATGGAGGCCCATTTATAAGGACGGCATGAGTCTATATAGGAGGATCTTAAGCGCATAGTTTCCCATAGTCCTGATCTAGTGAGACAGTTCCAGGAACTGGACCACAAAAGGGAGTGGGCTTCTGCAAATCCCTCCCAAGGGTGTGTATGTAGGTGGTGAGGAGGTACTACCAGGTGTCAGACATACATGGCCGGATATTGTCCATTATAACGCCGGTAAGTGTGCCTTAGCATGGGAAGAATGGCGCCTGTCAGGGGTGTCCCACTCCTCAAGATTGAAATTGCATCACCAAGAAGGAAAAGTTGTGGAGTTACGGAAATCACAGGATGGAGACATGTTACTGATCTGAAAATGATGAAAATATGGAAGCAAAGTTCTCGATTTATTCAATATGGAGTATGAGTGGTACAAGCAGATAATTACAGCCTCGACTGCTATTGGTGAGTATATTAATGCCCGCACCTCTGGTTCCACCACCAAATCAGTGTAACACCAAGCTGTTAGTGACCTGGAATGAAGACTAGAGGGGTCCGGCTACCATACATTATCCCACCCCATACCATAGTCCTGGTAGTAGACCCATCGAGATGTTCCCACACGAAGGCCTATGCTATGGAGTTGCCCACATGGTCTCAGATGGAGACCAGCAGCAGGAATGGAGCAGTGGAGATTGGAATGGAGGTCTGTCCTGTTCAGCGGTGAGCCCTGCTTTTAAGATAGCTGGATATTGGTCTGAAGACGAGGTGGGCAACACCATGAAGAGGCCTTCACCAGGGAACGTCAAATGGGTGCTTTCACCTGGGATTATGGTGTGAGGTGGGATAATATACAGTAGCTGGACCCCTCTTGTCTTCATTTCAGGTCCAGTAACAGGAAGGCGTTACATTGATTTTTGTGGTGGAACCAGTGGTTCAGCCATTTCTCCAAAGCAGTCCAGGAGCCATTTTTTAACACTAGGCCGCATGCAGTGATCCCAGGGCCCCTTTCAAAAGTTTTCTATGGGGCCTGGTAGAATTAATGAAGTCTCCAACCACACGGAGTTCTTTTTTTTTTTTTTTTAAAGGGGGATCCCACATAAAGTCCCATTACATAGCGGAAAATCCCGACTAATATAATATCCATGCTGCAGTCATCTGGGACGTATAATTGTACCATCGAGACACCCACTCCTCTGTTTCCTTTTTAAGATGTATCCCTCCGGCTATATTTGTATGTACATGCCGCTTGTATCTGTGAATAAATACTGCGTGGGTGGAAATGCTCCTCAGTGAATCGCACGTTCTCTCCCCCATATGTCTCATTCACCAGTTGCTATAGGTTTAACTTCTTGTCTTCCCTTACACTGCGACCCCCGCCCATGCTTGGGAAAATTAGAGATTGTGAAGGTCTCCCTCTAGTGGTAAAGGGCAGAAATGCTGAACTTGGTTTTAGGAATGAATGGAGTAGAAAACCTTATGTAATGCCACTATGAATGATGGGTTTGGAAGCAAATATTAACCTCATTAAACTTCTCTTATGTTATATAATTATGTTTTATGCATGAATAAAGTTTAGTATACTAAATATAATTATTCAAACATCATTACCAGACATTAGAGAGGTGCAGTTTTATCCTGATCTCATAAATTACCTTTAGTTATTATATTATAATATTTTATTTAAGGACATTCTTTTAATATATATATATATATATATATATATATATATATATATATATATATATGTATGTATATATTATGTCGACAAAAAAAATGTGTGTTTGTAGTATATATATAAATATATATATATTTATTGGTTGTAGTTAATATTTTTTTATAATCGTACTGTAATATATAAATATGATTAAAAAAATATAAAGATGATATATGAGATTAGAATTTTTTAAGCTTCTCTACTAGAAGCTGTCATGGACAAGAGTGATGTTGTGCCTAGTTAGAAAGGCTGATTTGTTTCCTCTGTAACCTTGTTTTACATAGGAGACACTCAAGGGTTGCTGCCATGGTGCTATTATGTTGCCTTAGCTTTCAATTGAAAGGGGCTGAACTGCAGTACCAGTTATCACCACCGACATAAGTGGCACTGTGCATGGTTTTCAAATAAATGTAGTTAAGCTGCAATACCAGATATCATCACGGACATCAGTGGCCCTGTGTCTAGTTTTCAAATGAGCTGGGCTGAGCTACAGTACCGGGTTTCACCACAGGCACGAGTGGTGCTGTGTGTACTTTTCAATATGAACAGGGCTGAGCTGCATTACCAGACACTACCACCGACAAAAGTGGCGCTGTTTCTAGTTTTCAAGTGAATGGGGATAATGTGCAGTACCAGACACTGCCACGAATAATACCAAGTGTGTGGTACAACACACTGTGACGAATAAGAGGGGCATTATGTTTAGTTTTCAAATGAACGGAGCTAAGCTGCAGTACCAGATACTACCACATTCAAAAGTGGCACTCTTTTGGTAATTTTTTTTTACATCGCTTTGATTTTTTCCTATACACCTTGCATCACTTGAGGTTCATGTTTTCTTTTTCCTCAGGGTTTTGCAACACCCCAACCTTCTTCAGTGTCTGGCGCAGTGGGCGGAGATCACCCCTTATCTGCTGGTCATGGAGTTCTGCCCGCTGGTGAGTGCCTTGGATAAATGCTGACATGGGATGACGCACTGCTGGTGTCTTATGTAACCCAGAATGTAGGTTACTTACACAGCGCAGCGAGTCAGGGCGTGCCAACCGAACTGATGTTTTTCACACCAAACAATTAACACCAAACTAATTTAAACACATGTCTTATTACTGCACATTAAGTATCTGTATAATTAAAGGCGCATCTCGCGGCGTGCTACTTCCAGGCAGGGTGTCACTACGATCCGAACGATCATCAGACTACAGTGATAATTCTAACACGAAAATGGTCTTCATGTAGATTCCCATCTTCTTCAGTTTCTCCAATAGTCCATCTAGTGTAACACAGGAAATAATAGACAGGAGGGGAGAGGAGGGAGATGAAGCTGCAGATTCTCACTTTAGATTCAAGGGGAGGTAAGTTTATTATCAGTGCAATATTTGCAGCTGCTTTTTCGGATTGTGATATATTTTTTTAAGTCTATGCTGAATTTGTCAAAAAGAAAATTACTACAACCCGAGAATAAAACCAACCTAATATCAAGAGATGTCAAAAGAAAATTTTTTTTTTCTGCGCCGGTGATAGTGCAAATTAGGAAAATATCACATTACACAGACATTGACTACCGTAAATTAAGTATATATATATATATATATATATATATATATATATATATATATATATATATATATGTGTGTGTGTACATATAGAACCAGAAAAGTTGTACTGAAAAAAACCCAATAAAAATTCTTGTACACTAGTTGTAAAAAAAACAATGTCCTTCAGATTGTGGGAAAAAAAAAGAAATTTCTATATCTATTCCGTATTATTGATCTAAAATCCATCTGGTATTAAAATCTAAATAGGATACAATGTGGGTAGGGAGAGAGGAGGGAGACACTACTGCAGTTTTCCATCAATTGTAGAAATCTAAAACAAAAAAAACACCATGCCCTTGAGATTATGGGGAAAAATAAAGAATCTTTATCTATCTTATATTCCATATTATATATCTAAAGTCCATCTGGTGTTAAAATCTAAATAGGATAAAAATGGTGGGTGGGTGGATGGAGAGGAGGGAGACGCAGCTGCAGTTTCTCACTTTTGTGTTTTGGGGCATGTTCTATGCTGGAGTAGACAGGAAGCCACTGTTGTCCATAAACCCCTGAAGATATCCCTGATAACAGCTGGATTATCAAACGTTCTGAATTAGTGGATGCCGGATTGTAATTTTCAATTGTATGTAACCTCTAGGGGGATCTGAAGGGCTATCTCCAGAGCTGTGCAGCCACGGAGTCCACGTCGCCTGACCCACTGACCCTGCAGCGGATGGGCTGTGAAGTTTGCTGCGGGATCCTTCACCTGCACAAGAATAACTACACCCACAGGTCAGAAGACAACATCTCTGCTTCCTGTGAATTATCCAGAGCTGTAGGTTAGGTGGGATCATGCATTTCACCATGTTGTGACCCCCTCCCGTAAACCCAGAACTTTCTCTTGGGCATCTATGGACGCTTCTTGGTTTGTCCCCTGGAACAATATCCTGATGCTGAATGAGTGGGACATGCAGGCTCCAGCATCAGTGATTTTGTTGCAGGCGGCACTCACTGCTCCTGGTCTCTCGGACGGCAGCGCCTGGTGACGCTTATCATTTGTCTTCCCTCCGCTACACGTGTGCATGTTCCAGTACTTGTTGCTTTTTTGTGATCTCCATGGAAAGTTCTTCAACCTTCTAATATGCTTTCTTTATCAATTCCCCAACATTTTTTTTAGCACTCTGCTTGCTGTCAGTGAACAGTCGCTTACACCCAGAGACTGTACAGACAGTCCGCTATTGCAGCAAACCATCAGCTGTAAAAAATATTAAGTCTGTACAGGTTTTCAGCTTCTGGATATAAAAGAAGAACGTTGCCCTGACAGCAAACAGAGATCTTGAAAATGGTGGGCAGTTTGATACATAAGTGTTATAAATGCTTATTATACAAGTTGTATTTATGTAAACCTGGGAAACCCATTTATTCTGACCATAGAGGTCAGCTGACAACTATAACGCATTACCGTCCTGAAATGGGTTGTCAGAGATTCCTAGTATAGGGTTCATACAGCCATACTGAGGCATCCATAGTCTTCCCAAATCACTTCCACTATAACAGCACCAAGAATACCTTGACCTTCAAGGTCACAGGCCCCTTTTAGACATTGGCCCACGGGCAGTGCCCTACAGTCTAAATGCCCAGTCCATTCTGGTGTAAGTAAAATCATGATCTAAGAAGAAATCATTTCTCATTTCACCATTTAATAATTTACATATAGTTTATGTTTACATAAAAAAAAACTTCAGAGCTGCATTCACAATTCTGCAGCCTTCAGAGCTGAAATCTTTAAGAATTCCCTTCATCTACAGAGATGATGTAGGAGATACTAACTGCTCAACTGTGGGAGGTGTGTCTGACCACAGGATTGTTGACTGTTTCCAACAAAACCAACAGAATTGTGAATTCAGCTCTGGGCTATAATGTTTTGACATAAGTACATTTGGGAGTAAGTTCTAATAATGTTTCTATATTAAAAGGTTTCCGTGTTTCTCCTGAGCTGCTTCCGTAACACAGACATCAGTTCCCTAATTCTGCCGAGTCTGGACTTCCTGTCATGTGCCCTCCACTCGCATGAGCGTGTTCTTATAAGTAGAGGTCACCTGACAGGAAGTCCATAGACAGGACTATGTGGTTGGTACCATAGCAACCGCAGAGGAAGCAAAACATTGACATTATTGCAGCAGTGAGATGAGTAAAAGGTGAACAACAGTAAATATTATTATAGAAAAAAAGAAAGCCCCTGTATATTGACGAGGATGAGGCTCAGCCGCCCACTTCTGCGCCCGCATTGGTGAACACAAGCGGGCAGGAGCAGCTGTGAGAGCCACAGAGCCAAATTCTACTGCAACAATTTGTAAAAAAAAAATACAATTTTGTCTTCACTACTTCTTTAAGTTGCTTAAATTGAAACCCAATACCCCACAGTGACCCCAAAGCTGTGTCAGCCATACAGTGACCCTATACCAGTGTCAGCTGTATAGCGACCCCATAACAGTGTCAGCTGTGTAGAGACCCCATAACAGTGTCAGCTGTGTAGAGACCCCATAACAGTGTCATCCATACAGACCCTATACCAGTGTCAGCTGTATAAAGACCCAATACCAGTGTTATCCATACAGAGACCCAATACCAGTGTCATCCGTAGAGACCCTATACCAGTGTCAGCCATACAGAGACTCCATAACAGTGTCATCCATAGAGACCCTATACCAGTGTCAGCCATACAGAGACTCCATAACAGTGTCATCCAGAGACCCTATACCAGTGTCAGCCATACAGAGACTCCATAACAGTGTCATCCAGAGACCCTATACCAGTGTCAGTCATATAGAGACCCCATAACAATGTCATCCAGAGACCCTATACCAGTGTCAGCCATACAGAGACTCCATAACAGTGTCATCCGTAGAGACCCTATACCAGTGTCAGCCATACAGAGACTCCATAACAGTGTCATCCATAGAGACCCTATACCAGTGTCAGCCATACAGAGACTCCATAACAGTGTCATCCAGAGACCCTATACCAGTGTCAGCCATACAGAGACTCCATAACAGTGTCATCCATAGAGACCCTATACCAGTGTCAGTCATATAGAGACCCCATAACAATGCCAGCCGTATAGAGGCCCCATAACTGTGTCAGCTGTACATAGACCCTATGCCAGTGTCACCCATACAGAGACCCTATACCAGTGCTCAGCTACGCAGTGATTTCTTAACCATTTCAGCCATACTGTGACCCAATAGCAGTGTCACTCACATAGTGACCCCATAACAGTGCTCAGCCGTACAATGATTCTTTAACAGTTTAGCCATACTGTGACCTCATTTGTGACTCCATAATAGTAGTCAGCCGTACAGTGACCCCATAACAGTGCTCAACCATACATTGACCCCTTAAGTGTCATCCATACTGTGACCCCATAACAGTGTTAAGCCACACAGAGTCCCCTTAACAATGTCATCCATACTGTGACCACATAATAGTGTTTAGCCACACAGTGACCCCATTAATGTCAGTTGTACAGTGACCCCATAGCAGGGCTCAGCCACACAGTAACCCCATAACAGTGTCAGTCACTCAGTGATCACATAATAACAGTGTCAGTCACACAGTGAACCCATAAGAGTGGCCAGCCATATAGTGATCTCATCAGAGTGACCCCATAAACAATGTCAAACACACGTTGACCCCATAATAGGAATGTCAGCCATACAGTGACCCCATAACAGTTTTAGCCACACAGGGACCTCATATTACAGTACACGGAATACTGTGATCCCATAATAACAGTATGAGCCATGTTGTTACCCCATAATAAATGGATAGATAGATAGATACATCAGCATGCTGCGATTGTCCGCATATCTCAGCTGAGAAACGCCAATGCAAGTCTATGGGTGGGAGAAAAAATAGCACAGCACACAGACCATCAGAGTGACTTGCGAGAAATTCTCAGGCATTGGGCAGGTGACAGGAAAGTTTCAGCCATTATTTGCTCATTTTGCAAGTGTGTAAGAAAATCTCACCATACGGATGACACACGGATACTTTTTTGAGAAAAAAAACACATCCTTGCATTGCACAAGGATGAGATACGGATCACCATATGGAGAACATTTGCGCGATTCTCAGCAGACAAAATCGGACAGATTTTTTATACATTGTGTGTGACCCCAGCCTTAGATAGATAGATATTAGATATAAGATAGATAGATAGATATTAGATAGACAGATTAATATTAGATATGAGATACATACATGATAGATAGATAGATAGATAGATAGATAGATAGATAGATAGATAGATAGATAGATAAAAATCCAAAAAAATTGGAGGCAGCACACCGTTTGTAGTGAAAAGGAGCTATTTGTACACCTGTTTTATCATTATTAATTGATGTCTAAATGCATATTTTTCAATGACTTTTCTATCTATATTTATGCACTGTACTTTATGTGATGAATAATTCCTGTATCACTGTCTGTACTTTATGCATGTTAATTGTAATGTAAATACATGCTCTTACAATGATGATTAATGCAAATGATTATAATTATGTATACCCTTTATATACCTGGCACTTTCACATGTTCACTGCTTGAGAAAGGTTCCTGTTGGGACCGAAACGTTGCCTTCTGGGCAGATTAAATAGCTCCTCTTCACTACAAATGGTGTGCTGCCTCCAATTTTTAATTTTTATAATTGAGGTTTGGTATTTGCCTGGGTGGCTCTGCACCCGGACTCTTTTTTTTGTGCTGCTCTAATTTTCTTCTAGATAGATAGATAGATAGATAGATAGATAGATAGATAGATAGATAGATAGATACATATGAGATAGATAGACAGATAGATAGATAGATAGATAGATAGATAGATAGATAGATAGACAGATAGATAGATAGATAGATAGATAGATAGATAGATAGATAGATAGATAGATAGATATGGGATAGATAGATAGATAGATAGATAGATAGATAGATAGATAGATAGATAGATATGGGATAGATAGATATTAGATATGAGATAGATATTAGATATGAGATAGATAGATGTTAGATATGAGATGGATGGATGGATAGATAAATATGGGATAGATATTAGATAGATAGATGTGAGATAGATATTAGATAGGTAGATAGATAGATATGAGATAGATAGATAGAATACACGATTACAATCTAATCTAGAAAAAATAAATCATGATTTCTGAGTACTGCTACCAGTATAGGATGCAGGAAGAGCTCACAAGAGCCGTCTCCTCCAAATGCTGACTCAGCACTGCAGCCGCAGAGGAAAACAAACTCCGAGAAGAATCCCAGTCTCCATGATCATGCACCATGAAATGACACCACGGATCCTGAACGATTAAGAGCAGAACAATCCACCATCTTTTCATTTTGCTCTCTGATGGTTGTAAATCTACCGTATATACAGTATGTATATTCATAAAATGGAAAAAGCTTGGGGTGAGGAATTTTGTAGCCCGTATTGATTGTCACCCCTGCGTGCTATTTAAAGGGTCTCCTCCCAGTTGTCCGTTTGCAGATGGGATCATGGTCCCGGGTTTGGCGGATTTTCCCTTTTGGACGCACGCTCGGTTTATGGCGCCTCTCAGGTGTCTGTCTCACTGTCTGTCTCTCCTCTCCAATACGTAGTGATCTCGCTCTGCGGAACTGTCTCCTCTCGGCTGACTTGACTGTGAAAATTGGCGATTATGGTCTGTCTCATTCTAAGTTTCGGGTAAGTACTGAAATGTCACATTTATTATTGCCAATCATATACAGAAAAGAGGGCGCTATTGAGCAGGGTAGATGCATTTTGTCAGGGGGTGAAGACAGGAAACCAAAGTTTCTGTTTTTAAGCCATTTTTCATTTTCGAGCTTTCGTTGTTTCTTACTTTTCCAAGAGTTTTTTTTATTTTTCCATCAATATAGCCACATTGGAGCTGATGATTTGCAGGACAAGTTGCAGTTCTGAATTACTCCATTGACTTTGCTATATCATGTACTGAAAAACAAAAAAACCAAAAAAATCCAAGTGGTGTGGAACTGAAGAAAAGCTGACATTTTGCCTGCCGGTACTTTATTTCTGTTCTTACAACATTCACTTTGCGGTCAAAAATGACCTGATAACTTTGTTCTATTTTTTTTTTTAACTACAATACTTAAAGAAATTAAAATCTTCAAAAAAAAAATTGCTTCAGTCGCCATATTCTGAAAGCCATAACTTTTTTTTATTTTTCAGTCAATAGAGATTACATTAGTTGTATTATTTTTTTGGCCGTACAAGCTGCAGTTTTTATTGGTACTATTTCGTGTCCATACAACTTTCTTGTTAATCCATATTTGTGGGGATAGAAGCTAACAAACAAAACCATACATTTTGCAATGTCATTGACATCAGCATACACCGATAGCAGCTACTGTGCAGGCACGGCAGGTGACATTTTCAAATTGATTTTTTTTTTCCTCTATCTGAATAACCTGAAAAAAATGTATCATACCTCCGAGTAGTTATGACTGCTCAGAGATTTAGTTTTCATTGCGGCAGCTGAATGATTTACAGCTAGTAGCCAGCCTAAGTACATGTGGGGGTTGCCTGGTTGCTAGGGAATCCCCAAATGTAATCAAGCAGGCTAATAGCTGTAAATCTTTCAGCTGCCCCGATGAAAACTATATCTCCGAGCAGTCATAAATACTCGAAGGTCACCCGAGCAAAAGTACACTCGCTCATTACTATCTGTCATGCATCAACATATCATTTCAGGGGTTGTGATCAGAGCTAGTTGGAGTTCACAGCCGGCACTCACGCTGTATGAAGCAGGCTCAGCTCCTGAGCCAGCTCAATCCAGTGATGGCACACTTCTTCTACACATGTACGATGGCAGTCGCCAAACAAAAAAAAGCTAAAGCTTTGGTTTCAGTGTGCATTTTTTTCTTTCTTGAAAGTATTTTTTTTTCTACAAAAGGACATATAAATATAGTCTTATTGGAGCATGGCGTCTTTAGTCCCCTACATGTAAGAGGTACTGGTATCTTGGCGGTTGATGCTGACCCACCTTCTCCAACAATTGTCTAGATTTGGTCACACCTATAGGGTAATGTTCCCCAAAGGGTGCATCAGAATATACATTTCTTTTTTTTTCCTGCCGCTCAGACGCTCCTGTTACCATATTCCACACATTCTGTATTCTGTAATCAAACACCCTGGCGCTCTGCCAGCTGTCCCCAGCTTGTGCCAGAAGAAGCACCACCAGGCTGCCCAGATTAAGGAAGGGGAGGGGAAGTAGTCACTCTCCCATCTCTGAGCAGGGTAGGAGGGGACTTCGGTGTAACCTCTCTCTCTGTCAGGGTGAATCAGACGTCTGCTGATCCTCGGGGAGGAGGAAGAGAAGGAGGAGGGGGGGAGTAGTAGGAAGAAGAAGAAGAACAAGCAGCGGCAGTGGTGGCAGGGAAGCTTAAAGTGTATCTAAGCGGCCGGCTATGTTTGTGTCTTGCAGGATGACTACCTTGTGACGTCGGACCAGCTGTGGGTTCCGCTGCGCTGGATCGCACCGGAGCTCATTGATGAAGTACATGGGAACCTGCTGGTCGTGGATCAGACCAAGGCCAGTAACATCTGGTAGGAACCAGCGATGTTTGTCTCTTGTCACTAGCAGCAGGTTTTGGGTGGAGCCCCGTGCCTCCACGATGATGTATCACGCTCCGTGCCATCTGCATTATCGCTTATGTACAAACACTTTGCGTTGGGCACACGGGTGGGACCATGACATGTCACCCTTACTAACCTGAATGTGAATGTATACCTTAGTGGCGTAACCCCCCACCCCACTACAAGTAGAGATTATAGGGTGGGTTTAGGAAAGAGTAGTGAACATGCATCTACTCGGACGATAGACCCCCCCATCCAGTCATCCAGTTCCAGTGTATACGTAACAGGCGATTAAATCTATAGAAGGATAAAAATATATTTGGCGTCATTGTCTGCTTATAAATATTATATGGAGGGGATCTGCCTCTAGCCCACCTATAGATTTAAGCTGCCCGATAGTAAGAGGAAGGTTGAACTTGATGGACCTAGGTCTTTATTTAACCTATGTTGCGCGACCAAAAACATTTTTGCAACTTGAGCGACTATTTTAGAGCTGTTGTAAAAATAAAATAAAATTCAGATAAATCGCAGACACACTGAAGTCTTACGGCAAGTTAGTCACGTGCAACTTGCAGCCATTTGTGAGGAAAACCTTGTATGAAATGTCACCATGCTGCGCTGTGATCCTGATGTTGCACGACACGTTGTCCTAGCTTTACCCCGTATATCAGGTCCGTAGAGGACATCTGTAGGAACGAGCAGCATGTAAATTATTATGGTACTCACACACCGGCACCGGATATTCATGCAGAAAATACCAAAGTGGGTTCAGATGGCCATATTGAAAATTGGGCCAGTCATGACCGCAAATAGATGCAGACGTGGCGACCTCCACAGGCGTATTTTTCAAGCATTTTTCCAGAGTATTCATTATAACGCCTGTTACATGCACTACTCAACAGCAGACCCCATAGATAAGGCCTTAGTTCTCTATAGGCAATTCTATAGTTACTTGTCTATAGGAACTAACGATACGGACTCAGCTTTCGTTTTTCCTTATTTTGATTGGTTGCTATGGGCAACAGACAACTCTTTTATCAGACAGATCTCTGTTGTCATATCTCTCTTGAAGGTGTTGCCCACAGCAACCAATCTCCTTGCTTTCATTTTCTAATGGTGGTCACAGACAGTTTCTTCAGCATATTCGGTTGGTTGCCGAGGGCAACAAAGACACGTTTTCTGTACACGTCATTCATTACGAATGCCCACCAATCAGCTTTGATTTTCTTACTTGTGATGGAAAAAATGACAATAGACAAGGCAGGTTTCTTATCGTTTTCTTGTAGAATTATTTGTTTTCTTGTATGGATTTTATATGCCAAGGCCCAAAGATCCCTCGGGCTTATATGAGGACATCAGTATTATAATATTGGGGGATCTCGTACAGATATTACATAGGGGCCTAAGAGAAATAAAAGGAGAACATGTGCGATACCATTTCCTTGTCTTTTTGACCCAAATAGGGTCAAATTCATAATAACTGTGCCATCCAGTGGCTAAATAAAGAAAATTGGTGGAAGGTTCTGCCAGTGTTTGATAGTTGCCCTTTTGACCTCCCTGTAATTTGGCCCAAATTCCAAGCCTTGTCCCAGGAGTAGGATAGCCAGTATGTCTCTGTATTCTGCTGGTGCCTAATATTTGGAGTTCCAAACATCTCTAAAAGTCCATGGGCCCCATTCATTATTGCATTTGCATCTTTTCTTTTAGTCTAGTTTTTGTTTTTTTTCACCTGTTTTTCATTTGGTCTTTATTTTAAATTTTTTTTAAATTTGTGTCTATTTTATGTGTTCACTTTTTCTTTCAATGCTCGCCAAGCCGAGTAGGGTTTGAGGTTATGTTTTGGCTGATTTTTGCTCAGATATGCTCAAGTCTACCCCGGAGTGATTTTATTTGCGTCTGGACTTTTTATTCATATTTTAGCAGAACATGCAAACTTTTATGCCAAAAAGGTCACCAAAAAAAAGGTTAAAAGCAAAAAAGAAAGATCATATTTGAATATGGGCAAAATTAATGAACCTTGTGCATCATTTTAAAGAATTTGGTGCAAAAACTTCAACGAATAGCTCAAGACAAAGAAAAGTGACTGAAAGCTACAAATGGTTAAACGGGTCATATATTTATCTGTGATATTGAAAAGGGGAATCGCAGGTACCCCAACCCTACAGAGGGCTTAAATACACTTCATATACATAGCGCTCTGATTGTAGGTGCCTCCAATGCTGAAAGATTATAGTGCACGCCACCCAATATGGCCGTATTCTCTCAGCAGCTTTTTACAGCCCAGAGGGATGTGTGGTTTATTATGAATAGACCGAGATGCTTAGATATCATATAGTAAGGCACAGGTTGCCTTCTAGTGAAGGCTGGGTGGGGTGGGACTCATTGTACGCTGGTAATTATAAGTTACAGACTGAGTGAGCCAAAGTTCACCAAATAACTGAACAAGTTAAAACAATGGAGCACAGTGTCGTGTTTACCGTCTGAGCGCGCCAGTGAGGGAAAAAAGAAAGCCCTTAATTATGTCATCCCTGCTATGCAAATGGAGGCGGGCGCATCAGGAATAAACCACATGCAGCTCCGGTGATTTTACACTAAAATCTACTCCACCTGATTTACAATATATAGTGCTTATCATATGCAAATGGCAGCATCCGGAATTAGCCACATGCAGGTTGTGTCCCTTTCCCCCCCATATTAAACTCTACCTTAACAAAGGATACACTAACGTCTACTGCATCTGCTTCATTGTACATGGTGGTTATGAAATGCTAATGGAGGCATCTGGAATAAACCCCATGCAGCTTGTATGTTTTTTCACAATTGAATCTCACCTCACCCTAAAGCGCTTGTCCTTTGAAAACAAATCATGACTAGTGATGAGCGAATATACTCGGTACTCGAGATTTCCCCAGCACGCTCGGGTGACCTAAGAGTATTTTGTAGTGCTCGGAGATTTAGTTTTCCTCACCTCAGCTGAATGATTTACATCTCTTAGCCAGCTTGATTACATGTGGGGATTCCCTAGCAACCAGGCAACCCCCACATGTACTTATGCTGGCTAACAGATGAAAATCATTCAGCTGAGGTGAGGAAAACTAAATCTCCGAGCACTAAAAAAGACTCAGAGGTCACCCGAGCGTGCTCGGGAAATCTCGAGTAACGAGTATATTCGCTCATCACTAATTATGACCTATCCATAGAATAGGTGGATTCATCAGGTTCAACTGCAGGTCTGCACCAGTCGGTAGAAGGGGGGGACGGCAGTGAGCATAGTCAGCCATTGCCTCATTCATTCCAAACTGAGCAACGGTTGGGGCAAAACGGGGATAAAAATTCCCCATTTTGCCAATCGGTATTTGTCCCAAGGGTCGGACACCCTGCAGATAGGTTACTACTTATTTTTACTAGACAACCCCTTAAGAAATTATACCCTATCTGCTCCATTGTGCAGAACAGATAAAAGATTATACCATTATGACTGTGCCAGTGCTTGTGATCTGTGTCATTCGGTGGTTTATAAGGCTTCTTCTTTCTCACAAAGGTCCCTGGGCGTCACTCTTTGGGAGCTGTTCGAGCTGGGACGTCAGCCGTATGACACTTACTCCGACCGCCAAGTCCTTTGCTATGTTATCAAGGAACAGCAGCTTAAACTACCCAAGCCCCAAATCAAGCAACTCCTCTCGGACCGCTGGTAAGATATCATGGGGTTACATATATGATGTTCTTGCATGTGAACCAACCAAGGAATTTGCATTATCTGGCCATATCACTTGCATCGCCAACCAAAAGGGTTTGTCCTCTCTGGACAATCCCTTTTATTAAAAGTGTTCCCTGAAGACAGGTTATATTAACACGAGGGACTTCCAACAATCAGCTGATGAAAGCAGGCAATTATAATTATTCAATTTTGTGTATTTTTTGTCTACTTTTTTTTGTTCAATTGTTTTTCATTTATGTCTTCTTTTAACTTGCTCCTTTTCTAAAGTCTATAATATATGTGTTTGCCTTTTTTTCCCCATTTTTTTCATTGTGGGAAGGGTTTAGGGTCCCTGCCAGATATTTTAAGCTCAAAATGTATTTTAGCAGAAATAGCGGCTTTTTATGCTTAAAGGTAGCAAAACAAGTTAAACACACAAATAAAGAGCATTTATCATTTTGCTCAAAATTCACGAACCACGTGCGCCACTTTGAAGAGTTTGATGTACAAATTATCAATGAATATCACAAGACCTAAAAAAAAAAAAAAAAAAAAAAGGAAACATGACTTAAAGAAATGCAAATGATGCATTGAGACTTTAATTGCCCTGGATCACCATCACAGGGTCTTCCAGAGAGGGAGACACTCTTTGTAGCTGCTATCTGCTTTCTCTTATGAAGTATTGTTTTCTTTGAATCAGACAATCCCTTTAAGTATGTTCTGAGGGGGTCATCTGTCATGGATAAAGAGAAACTATCTCTGAAGGACTTGTCCTATGTTACAGAGAAAAGTGAATGGAGTTGTGTGTAATACTCAGTCTCCCCTGTGGAGGCACTGCAGGGAAATTGAATACTTATATTAAGGTTTCCCCAAAGCTGATCACTGGGGGTATCAGCACCATTAAAATTTGTGATCAGCTCATAGCCTAAATATTTTTCTAAAAAGTAGAAATTGTTCAGTGGAGAACCCCTCTAACAGTATGGTATATATCGCTTTATAACACATCAGCCATTCTTGGCTGTTCGCTGTTGAGCCAAAGCTTGGAACTAATAATGGAGGAGTACAATTTCCATAGCGCGCGACAGGGAAGGGAATAGAGGCATCAATTGTATCATCTTGGAAACTAGGAGTCACCAGGGATTTTCTCCAACCAGAAAAACATGTGCACAGGATGAATAAGTCACCAGAGAAACCTACACATGGCAGGTCACATGCCATAGAAACGTAGCAAAGGTTAGAAATGCGCCCAATCACTCAATAAAACCTCATCATCACATAATATAGCTCTAAGTTGTGCCGTTCCGCTGTTATTCCTGCTGATAAACTATGGAAAATGTTCAAATTGGGGACTTCTGAGACTTCTCCCTACATATTCTGATGTTGGCCAATGATCTAATGATGCTTACAGGGACCATCCAACTTTCCCTGATGACAGATGTTGGGGAAAGAAGGATCGAGCATGTTTGATTTCAGCTTGCTCAATCTTTTGTTTCTATAGGAGATAAGTGATTGATTTCCATTTTCCCATTGAAATAAGCATGCACAATCACCAAACTGAGCATGCATGTTTATGGAGAGGTTGACTTCTTTAATGTGTACGGTCACATTCATATTTTGTAAGTGCACAGCCTATTGACAAGGTGAATGTTTCCATTTTTTTTGTTGTTGCACTCACTCACGTCTGTTTTCTCTTCCAGGTATGAGGTGATGCAGTTTTGCTGGCTGCAACCAGAGCAAAGACCCTCAGTCGAGGAGGTGCACCTTCTTCTGTCCTACTTAAGTGTTAAGGGTGCTGACGAGCTGGAGGAAGAATTTGAAAAGCGCTGGAACGCCATGAGACCCAATGGTGGAGCCGATAGCGGGGCTCACCATGAATCGGAGCTCTCTTCCTACCCGCTACTGGAGCATTTCTCCTCTGATGGATTTCACTCTGATGGAGATGATGTGTTAACAGTCACTCAGACAAGTCAGGGGCTCAACTTTGAGTATAAGTGGGAGCGTGGACGGCATGACCAATACCCACTGAGTCCTGGTTGCCAACAATACCAGGACATGTACTACACAACAGGCACTGGAGACAGAATCAGTCTGGGTGTTTCGCCATCTGGATATGAGAATAAGGACTGTACTTCTGACTCTCGGCCACTTGAGTTGGTACCAGTTGTGAGCGCCCGTAGTCCATCGGTGGCAGGAGACTACTACATCCGTATTGAGGAACATTTAGGCAACGTCCATCAAGAAGACATCCCACAGCATGAACAGCATAGCCCAAAAGATAAAGAAGAACTCAGTGCAGAGGAGCAGCAGTCTGAGCATAGTCCTGCCATAAGCCTTTCGATGGAGCCCCTGTTGATACATGTAGGTAGCTCTACTGAAGAGACCTGTTGGGTAGATCAGGCCAAAAATCTAAATTCATGCTCTCCCTGTGGGGCAGAAGAACACCCAGTAGTAGAGAACGACAGGTGCGAGGGTTTTGTTGACCCTCTTGGACCCTCACCATCTTTCAATCCTATATGCCACGGAGAAGAAGTACCACTGTCAGATGTTTCAGAAAGCGAGGACATTGGGCAGATCTGTAGGTTCGATTCTGTTACAATTGAAGCTGAAGATGGTTTGGACATATCTGAAAGGACTTCACAGCTTCCCGCATTTTCCCCACATTGGGCATCAAACATTTCATCGAACAATAATATCTCAAGTGAACCGCAACCACACAGCCCTGGTGTCTGGTGTAACCACCGCTCTGAAGACACCCAGGAAAACGAGTCATTGCCTCCGTACGGACCTGAAACATGGCAGGCCATGGAGACTGGAGAAGGAGACAATAACATGTCCATAGCTGAAGGATTGCAGGAAGATTTTTACAAAGCTGAAGAGCATATGACACAGGAACTTTCAGAAACTCAGGTCCCTCCTGGACAGTGCTCCCCCACACAAGTTAAAACCACTGTACCACATCCCGATCACATCCCCCATCCACTAGAGTCTTCAGATAGTCCAGATGTAGATTCAGGTCAAGAAATGGATCCACTTGGGGTAGGTTTGATAATAAATTGTGAAGTTTCAGAGTCTTCATGCAACCTTCAGACCACGGAAAAGGACAACGTATCTATTGCTGTATCTCAAGGGGTCTCACTTTCTCCAGATAAAGAGATAAAGGACCCAGAGGAGAAGTCCGTCCATAAAGACTTTTATCAGATGCAGAGTGACAGTGAAGATGAGGATACCATGGAGCTAACTTCAGGGGTGTATACAGACCTCTCCAGCGAGAGAGGAGACATGGCTCCATCCTTCAGGTCCCTGCAGATACAAGTAGGCACTCCGGACTCTTTGGATTCTTTGGACATGCCATCTACTGCCAGCTCGTGTGAGGCATTTGGCCTTGCAACCTATGCCCCATGTGCACAGCACAAAGCACTTGACAGTGGCTATGACACGGAAAACTATGAGTCTCCGGAGTTCGTATTGAAAGAACCACAAGACAACAGAGAAAGCGAAGTTTACTACCAGCTCGGTCAGTCCCAGGAACATAGCCTGGAACCTGGAGATATGCCAATGTCCCGCTCTGTAAGCAGCGATTTACAAGGTCTAGATGCCAAGAATCCCTACAGAGATTCTGCATATTTCTCAGACTATGACTCTTTTAATCGCGAAGAAGAGGAGGAGGGCGACCAAGGAGATGAAAGAGAACTGCAAGAAGCCTCCGAGAGCTTACTGTGTACAAAGCTGGATGTAGAAACCACTGTCTCAGATTTAGGAGAAAATGTTGAGGACTTAAATGTTGATCATTTTCCTTCTACGACCAAGGTGGAAGGAGCTCTTCCGGAGATAACGGTTTCTTCACTACCTTCTACTTCTCCAAAAGAGGTTTCATTGCTGGCGCCTCCTCTGATAGTTAGGGAAGAGTCAGTGGATGAAGGTTTGGGATTAGATTCCTCTACTGAGAAGCAACCCAACATAAGTTCATCTGTCGAGCCAACCCCCTCCCACAGGACCTTCACACTGTCCCCTGTTCAGTTGTGCCTGACCAAAACTTGTATGGTCAAACCAGGTGCAGCAGGTAGCATCACACTGACCACGGGTCTGCAGGCAGATGACAAGTCAGGCAATCGAGAAGTACTGGGAGCCTGCCATCTACCCAAATGCCTTTCTCCTCCACTGATCCGGAAGGAAGGTAAAGTTGGCGACTCTACAGAGGAAGATGATGAAGATGAAGAAAGCGATGACAGCGACGAGTCAGATGAAGAACTCCGATGCTATAATATCCAGGAGCACAGCGAAGAAAGTGAGGAAGAACACACCACCGTGCCCATTGTTATCACAGATAATGGGAGCTGTGGGCATCTCAGAAGCCTCCTGAAAGTGCCACCTGGTTTCTTGCCACAGGCTGAAACGACCGAACTGGACAGGAAGAAGAAGGCTGTCTCTTTTTTTGACGATGTCACAGTCTATTTATTTGATCAGGTACATAACTTTCAGAAGTAACATAAAATGTTCTCGTAGATCAGCGGTCTCCAAACTGCAACTCTCCAGTAGTTGCAAACTGCAACCCCCAGCATACCCTCACAATCATTCAATTTTTTTTTAACATAGATATCAGTGGAAATATTAGGATGTGGTTGCACATCATTTTCATATACATCAATGAGACTGAACTCATAAGTGTCAATGTTGGACTTTTATTTTGGCGCCAACTGAGAGTTCCCAGTATCTTCGAATATGGTGGAGGGAGGGTGGTTGACCACATGGGATTTCCAGTTAAGACTTATATAATGGGCCTTCCGTGATGTGTGGCCCTTCGTCCTGATGAGTGCTGCAGTAGATATGTGACAGAGTCAGTGTTGATGGTAAAATTTATAGGAAGGCCTCCACAGTGTAGACAGGATCCTAAGACCTGTTGTGTTGCTTTGGTTCCAGGAGAGCCCAACACTGGAGCTACCGGATCAGGAAATCCCAGAACTTCCCTCTGTGCTGCAGGAGATGACTTTTAAGGAGCCCACAAACCACCTCCTAGGTAAAAAGTAAATAAATAAATAAAATAATAGGGGCAAGGAGCTTCCTGGAGTGGCAAGTGAAGGGATATGGGGGACTTGGATATCACGCTTGTACCAGATTTAGGGTTCATGTTGTCACAGCATCCTTCAAGTACAAGTAATGTAGTGTCTCTGAGGATTGGTCACCCTAAAAGCACCTTTATTTATTTTCACCCAATGCATCTAAAAAGAAAAATGATGCAGCTTGGCAATAAGGTCTTGAATAAAAATCTACTACGATTTAGTGTCAACAGCGGAAATGCAAACCCGTGCATCTCCAAACAAGCTACAAACAAGTAGCCTGATCCTGTAGTCATAGACCTATTATCTTTCCCCTACTTCTTGCTAACCTATTAGGTGTATGGTAGTATAAGGTAGATATCAGATAGAAGAGAGTGTATGATTGCAGGATTGGACTGCCCAGAGTATGCTTGTAGTCCGTTTCTTTGGCAACACATAGGTCGGCATAGAAGCTGCAGAAACAAAGCGAGACTATGTGAAAAATGGCTCTGTTTTTCACTTTACATGCATTGGAGCAGTGGAAAAAACAAATTTGTTGTAAAGATGGACATACCCTTTAATATAAATGTTCCCTTTCGGATATGTGCGCTCGTGGATTAACCACTACGGCGCTTGAGATTACAGTCTCTAAGCCTATTCGGTACTCCTGTCTGTGACGTACATAGACATTAAGCTGACACATAGGAGATAATCCAGTAAATCAATGCAGCTTTGAATGAAGAAGATTCCCACACAGAGAGAAAAAGTGCGGGGGGGCGCTACGCCTGCACAGCTAAAACGTGTGCGAATAATAAATATGCAATTTTTATCTGTAGTAAATGCTGTTCTCCTGAATCCTGCATTGTTTTTCTTTTGTTTCTGTGCCTCTCTGTTTCCTGTATATCGATCTAGTGTTTTTAGCCAATTGGGCGTGGTTCTTAGCTCTTCTCTGAGGGAGTCTTCTTGATAACCACACCCCCTTAGTTAGAATGGACTGGATTGACATACAGGGAAAAGGGGGCCATATCTCAGGAAAGGCGCAGGAACAAAAGAAAGGCAACGCCGGATTCAGGTGAACAACAGCATTTACACCAGGTTAAAAAAAAAAGAAACCCGACAGGTCCACTTTAAACCTTAATTCTTGCATAATGAAAAATTTCTAATATAGCTTAAATTTTGTGGCATTTTCAAGACCTGTGCTTGCTGGAGGAAATTATAAAGTTATAAATTCGGTACATTAGGGTATTGATGCAGTGCAGTAATTAATGGGATTTTCCTCACAAACAACACCTGTCCACAGGATAAGTGAGAAATCTAATGTTTGGTGACGATCTGACCTTTGAGACCCCCACCGATTCTGAGAATGGGGGATGGGGGTCCTCTGTCTGCAATGTGAATGGGGTTGTACAGACATAACGATCGCTCTATTCCCCATCTATGAGAACAGTGGTCACACATAGGCACAACGACCCCATTCTCATTGTCTGGTTGTGATCCACACTTCCCCTTCCTTCAGTTTCTAGGACAGGAAGTATCTGTCTGACAGTCGTATTGTCAGCCGTATTGGCTCTCATGTAGATGCTTTTTCGGTCACCCAGTGTTGGATGGACTAACTCTTTTGTCTGTTCCTTGGCAGCCGGTGGAGAGTTTGAGTGGGACGAGGCCTTGCCCATTAAACCTGTGAAATCTTCCTTTATAACCTCTCTAACGCCGGTCGTGCTGAATACTGAAGTGGACAGCACCCCTGATCCCATACCTGCACCCACTCCTGTGCCCACTCCCATGCCCATCCAGAAGCCGCAGCTGCCTGTTCAGTTTTCCAGATTCAGCGTCTCTCCAACTGCTGTGTCCCGATTCTCTATAACACAAGTGGCCGATAATGCCGTTGGATCACTGGAAGGTGAGGACAAACCGCAATTATTATTTGTGCCTTTTCTTATTTTTAAAGACCACTAACCTACAAATGGAGAGATTGCTGGACTTGTCATCAGTCTCACTGCCCTATAAATGGTTCCTGACCTGTCTGTGCAGCTTGTATTAACTATATTATATGTGAGGTTCGGAGGTTATTTCTCATCTCTATGAGGAAGTTGTTGTCGGAGGTTGGGTGCGGCACAGCTTGTGGTTTTAGGTTCCACAAAAACATTTAGCTTCACATCAGTCATGTATGAATGGGAAAGTGATGATCGCGTCAATGCGTACAATAGAGGAATTCATTTTTAGCGTATTCAGTAGCCCCGCTATCTGAATTTTAATGGTCTTTGTGGCAGAACTTTTGTTATTATTAGACACTTTCACTTTACAATAATCATACTTAGAGGTGATCGCAGCAGATCAGAAATGTCACTGATTGGAGGCACAGATGGCATTCTATGACAGTGCCATACCAACATTGGTGTTGGTGTAAGAGGGTTGAAAACTGGACTGAGATGTTCATCCTCTTCTGAGAGCCGGTCTCCTTTGACACATTTCTAGCCCCTCTAATATTGCATCTGTTTGCGTATTAGCCACCTGTCTTCTTGCCAGTCTCAGTGTGAGTAGAATGGGCAGCCAAGCCTTAGCCGAGCTGGGTTTTAGGCGGTTAAATTTTTTTTTTTCCACATGTAGTGTGACTGTACACAGGAGTATGAAAGGTAGATATGGCCTCTGATTATTTCAGGTCCAGATTCGCTCAGGGGCAGTCGAGGAGGGAATGAGCAGCAGGTTGAATCTCTGCATCTTCCACATTAGCCAGTACGGTGTGCTGCCTCAGGTTTCGTCATGGAGAGGAGGTTAACACCATGGTTTTCCTAGGTAGTAGACTTGTGAGTCACTCATAAGGAGAAGCCCTCCCCCATAGCAAGATAAATGCCTGGGAAAGTATAGAGGTCTACTATAATGTCAAAGGGAGGAAAGCAAGAAGACTGAAAAGCGAGTGAAGGCGAGAGAGAAACTGACTCCTAAAGAGATGGTGAGGTATGGTTGCCAGGAGAGTAGCGAGTATCCACTGCCTGAAAGAGATGACAAACAAAACGCTAGACTCAGAAGTGACCATCTACAACTAAGCCTTTGAAAAAGACGAGAGTATGAGCTGTAACTGTGAGAGGGACAAAGAAGAAGAAGAAACCTGTGCGGATAGTGGACCTGATAGGAAAGAGTTCCATTTCGGCGTGAGATAGGAAGAAACAAGAGTCTTAGTGCATGCCAGAACTGTGTAGGAGTTATTAGAGACTCAGTCACGCTATTGTGTCTTCTATTACAAGTAAAGTTGTACCAGTTCTTCCATGCCACCCCTATGGCAGTGTAATGCTGGTGAACCATCCTTACATTGTTAGAATGGGGATGCTTTGGACCCATTAGGATGACAGCCTTTTTATTCCCATATTTTTAGCATACATTAGGCTCTTTACTAATCTCCATGCTTTCTGCTTCCACTCAGACAAAATAAAGACCGGAGATCAAGTCTAATGTGCGGATTTTAATTGGAGGCGTCCGAAACTCAGGACTGGACAGCCCATCACGCCATGGAGCTGTCTGGAGGAAAGTCTTAATGTCTATTTGGTTGCTGCTGTCGAGGAACCCTTTTATCCCCAGATGCGAATGGTGTACGCAAGGGGGAGGACATTACTGTGGTTTGCACTCAAGGTTCAGACTTGTGCTGGCGTGTCTGTAGGACCGCATGGTCCGTAAGTGTGCCGATCTTCTGATGAATGTGGGTATGTGTACCTACTATGTGTACATAGCATCCCAATACCTGTCCCCCATGACCCCACTCACAGGTAAGGCAGCCATTTTGTGGAATTGACCATTGGTATGGCAGCTGAGTAAACGTACAAAATGGCCGACGTCACAAAGACTAAGTTGTGAATAGATTTCCACCATTAACTCACTGACCAATGAGATGAAAAATATAATTGTATATCATAAAATTAATGCCCTTCTTTCACCCAATAAGATGCTAAAATCACATTGGATTCTCCAATGCCAGTGTAAAGGTTGGACGTTTCTAAAAGCGCAGTATGGCAGTGGGGAAGAAAATTATATATTTATGACACTGCGCTGCAAATTAATGGACATTGCATGACCCAGTGACCGAACTGTCAAGCCACAGCCATATGGATGTATCCTGGAACAGTTAAGAAACCTGTTGGATCCATAAAAAAAAAAGGCCACCATGCCTCCTGAGGGAGCACCACACTGGTCTACCCATAGGACCTACAGGTGGATGAAAATATTTATATTTTGTAACAGATTACAAATGAACGATCGATCTGTCCTGCTGTTTGTGGGGTGACCTGTGCAAATGCTCTGGGCCCACCTCACACCCCATCTTGTGTGTGTATATATGCATATCTATATACTGTATATTGTATAAGCGAGAGTATAAGGGCCAGTGTACAAAGGATTTATTTTTTACAATGACCTCCATATGATTTGTGTGCACCCATAGAAGACCTCACTTGTTATCTTGATTCCGACATAATGTAACGCAGCACTTTACGCGTCAAACATGAACAGACAATAACCTCAGCTGAGGCGTCAGCCGTTTGCTCCTTTTATCTATAGAGGGGCAGCGGCCATTTTGTGAACTGAAAACATTGGGGAAGGTTTGAGACTAGACTGAAATTGAAACGGTTTTTGTTGCCCATGGCAACCAATTAGAGCACATCTTTTATCCATCAAGAGAATGATGAAAAATGAAAGCTGTGCTGTGATTGGTCGTTAAAGGCAGCAGACAGCTTCACGTATCCCCACCCCAATGTCCTCATTGATTTGGTCCACAAAATGGTGGCCACCTCAGAGTGACTCCATCCCCATTTCTCATGCATCCACTTATTTTTAACCTACCAATAACTGCATGTCTTTTGTCGACAGACCTGTTATCAGGTCAACCTGCCTAATGCCACAGTGGTGGTGTAATACATTATTATGCCAATCATGGAGGCAAAGTGAACATGTTTGCACCTGCTACTGTTGAAATTACAATACCTAACAGTCTCTGCCAGCCACATGCTGGGGGTTGTTGTTTCTCACCAGTTCAAATAGTCACTGGCCATGTAGTAGTGGCCTCTTTCCCATACAAGGCTACCTTTTCTTACAGGCCGTTATGAAATATGGAGGACTGCAAAAAAATAAAAATAATAGATTTGCGTATTTAGAGGGTGTCAAGATTTTAATAAAGTTGAATGTACAACTATCAGAAAGATACATTACTAATATATTGTGTCCATGATCTGCAGTGTCCTCCATGTTGGTCTGCTGCTGGATATGTAAACAAAGCTTGTCTAATATCCGTAGAGGACAGGCTACATCCTGTATTTTTCTTCAGTTCCTACTACTCTGTTGCCCCCCATTGTTTACAATGCCGAGCAGCTGATTAACAGGGGTCCCATTACAACTTCGCCCTCCAGTGGAAGATTACTGCCCACAATGTCGATAGATAGGAGACAATAATATAACAGGCCTCTTGTTTCTGTAATCAGTGTCCAGGTTCCCACCCAAAGTGAGCAGAGCTGCAGTGTAAATAATGGGGGCATCATAGCAGTGGCCACCATGGAAATTTTCATTTTTACCCCCTTCTAATATTGCAATAGGTTTGCGAGCCATCTAAATACTTATATCCCTTGTGGCATTTTCTGGGAGTGCACAATTTGGCCAATTCAATGAAAGCCAAAGAAATCTGAGAAATCGTACGTGCACAAGTCACGGTGGAACGCTGCTCATCAACGATAAAAGCCCGACTCAAACAGGAGCAGGAAAACATCCCTGATTTTACTAAAGTCCTAAATGGCCAATTTTTTTTTTAGCTACATACATACTCATTATGTGCATGTACATACAATAATTGGACAAATAGAAACAATACTGTGCAAATGTTTTAGGCAGGTGTGGAGAGAAAATAAAATGCTACCAAGCAAGAATGCTTTAAAAAAAATAGAAGTGGGAATAGTTTATTTTTATCAATTAGAAAAATGCAGTGACTGAACAAAAGAGAAATCTAAATCAAAATCAAAACTTGATTACCTCCCTCCCTTTGCCTTTATCAGTTCTTCTAGGTACTTGCACGCAGTTTTTGAAGGAACTTGACAGGGAGTATGTTCCAAACATCTTGGAGAACTGACCACTGATCTTCTGTGGATGTCACTTGTGCAATTCTATCTTCTCCTCATGTGATCCCAGACAGACTGGGTCTTGAGATCATGGATCTGTAGAGGACATCTCACTTCTAGAACTGTACACTTGACTGTTTTGTCTTGTGGTCCTGCTGCAGAATACATTGGGAGCCAAGCAGACGCCTCCCTGATGGCATTACATGATGGATAAGTATCTGCCTGTATGTCTCAACATTGTGGACACCATTAATCCTCACCAAATCCCCAACTCCATTTCTCTGAAATGCAGCCACAAAAACTTGCAAGGACCCTCCACCGTGTTTCACTATTCCTGCAGACCCTCATTATTGTTCCGCTCTGACAAACTGCCTTCTCTTACAGCAAAATATTTCACTTCGTGGCCCATCAGTCCATAGCACCTGTTGCCATTTTTCTGCACTCAAAATATGCACAAAAACTGTCACTCGGCGTAGTTTCCACATCAAAGGTATAAACTTTCTGCAATTCTTTTATGAAGACCACTAATGGCCAGACCTTTCCAAAACATTAGGTGGGTGTAGCTGGGTCCCATTGGCGGCCTCCAGTTCTGAGTTGATGGCACTGCTGGACATCTTCTAGTTTTGAATGGAAGCATGTGCCGCCTTTCATTTGCTGCATCAACTTTCCTTGACCTACCACTACATCTATGGTCATCATGGTTTCTCATTTCTTTGTATTTCTCAGCATTGAGGACACAGCCAGATCCTTATCCATCACGTCATACCATCAGGGAGGCGCCTGGCTGTATGGGGTTGTCAGGCTCCAGAATAAATTTGGAGCCAATGTCATTAAGAACTGCCTTCAGAGTAAAGAATAAGGAGTCCTGGAAGAGATGATATGGCCCCACAAAACCTTGATCTCACAACAACCAGTCTCTCTGGGATCATATGGAGACAGAAAGCTTTGGGCAAGTGACATACACAGAAGATCTGGGGTTAGTTCTGCAAGATGTTTGGAGGAAACTCCTTGCTGAGGTCCTTCAAACACGGCACACTCGGAACACTTACACAAAAGACTGGTCATTGCAAATATTAATGATTTAGAGATTTCTCTTTTGAGCAAACCATTCTAATTTTGAAAAAAAAAAAAGCTTGTCTGGACAAATTTCTGTACAGTACAATACTAGATTATATGCTTGTGTGTGCACCCCTAGGCCAGTCTGCCATTCAGGACTCTAGAAAAGCTGAAGGACAACCCATTTAAGGCCAGGATCACACATATGCGAGATATGGCCAAGTCTCGCAGGTGAAAACCCAGCTCTGGTGCCGGCACTCCGGAGCGGAGCGTGCAGCACCATGTATTGCTGTGCAGCTGCACGCTCTGCTCCGGAGTACCGGCGCCAAAGCTGGGCTTTCACCTGCGAGACTCGGCCGTATCTCGCGTATGTGTGATCCCGGCCTAAGAGAAGGAATTACACTCTTTTTGCTTATCAGCCAACATACCCCGACCTTTATAACTGCCTTTGGGAAAACTGGATCAAGACTCTCTTAATATCCATAATGGCTACCACCTAGCTTTCCAGAAAATTATTTAAAGAAAAAAAACAAACAAACAGCTATCCAGTTCTACTAAAATTGGGCGGTAGTCGATATGGTCGCCTTTACAGCTTTCATAAAGGTTGTCACGTCAAGACTAAAAAAAAACAACTGGGTGACAAACTGTCAGAGAGCCGTTTGCGAACGGCATAAACCTACTGTATCGTATATGTTATTGCTGCCAAAGAACTGCACACATGTGGCATTAGGGGAAATTGAGCCATGTTTACCCTCCCTCTCCCCCATTGTTTTATTTGCCCCATATCATGAATTTGAGGTATAGGATACAAGTGCAATGAAATGTTCAATAAACTAAAGAGAATGTTATTTATATGTTCCTGATGGGTCATCTATTGCTTGATGGTATCTGCCAGCACTGGTGTAATATGAGAGTGTCCTTGTGTCTCACACAGACCGTCATTTTGTGAGGTAAAAGTTTAGTGTTTCTTTCATAAAATGGTGCAAAGATTGTAATAGATTGTCTGACTGATATTATGTATATTTATTTAAATTGGACTTGGGTTACATTTTTTTTTTTATTTTTTTTTAAAAAGACTCCGGTCCATTTAAATAAATTAGGTCCCTGTTGATTTCTTTGAGGCGGCCATTTTATTTGGGGCTTGGTGTTGTCAACAGGTTTTACCCCAGAAAGGCTTGAAATATCAATATGGATTTCTGGGACAGCTGAATGAAAATCACGTTGGCCTCCTTTAAAACTTATCAGCCATCTTCCCCATCGGCGTATTCACACAGCTCCTGTATTACCACACATGAAGTACTTGGAAGCAGTAGTGTAGCGAAAGGGCCCTTAGGCCACTTTCACACTAGCGTCGGGAACAACCCGTCGCTGTGCGTCGGGCCGAGGTTCCCGACGCTAGCGTGGTCTCCGCCGCATAACGGGGGCAGCGGATGCATTTTTCCCACGCATCCGCTGCCCCATTGTGAGGTGCGGGGAAGTGCGGGGAGGTGGGGGCGGAGTTCCGGCCGCGCATGCGCGGTCGGAAAAAGCGGACCGTCGGGAGCAAAAAACGTTACATGTAACGTTTTTTTCTCCCGACGGTCCGCTAACACACGCCCAAGCGTCGCAAAACGGACGCGACGTTTTGCAATGCGTCGCTAATGCGTCGCTAATGTTAGTCTATGACGAAAAAACGTATCCAGCAAGAACTTTTGCTGGATGCGTATTTTCGGCAAAACGACACATTTGCGACGTATTGCAGTTAACGCTAGTGTGAAACTAGCCTTAAGGGAATAGTATACACGCAGGGTAGGAGATACCTCAACATGGCTTCTCCCATCAAGCCAACATCACTCCTTAAAAATGAATGTGGGAGGGAAATGTTATACACCACAATCTTATTCTTTATATATGCGCTGTGTGGTAGCAGCCATTATTAAGAAATGTATCATGGTAGTGGGCGACCATTCTAAACTTAAACACCCATGAGCCTACAACCCTGCTTGATAGCCCGGCACATTTACTGTTCAGAAATTTATACCAAAGCTGTCTATACAGGAGCAGCCATATTTCTGGTCATCAAGAGGGAATGGGAAAAACAAAAAAAACAAACAAACAAAAAAAAACAACAAACAGCCATATTTGTGATTAAAAGTGTTTATTAGACTTCTCACATTCGTTGTGCTGTACAAGAAAAAATCAATTATACAGTCAAAATTTACAACAGACAAAATACATGGCAACACTAGCAGCCGCTACGAGTTGTGAGAAAAGTCTGCGCCAGCGGCTCCAGTCCAGCATCTGTATATATATAGGAAGATATCATATGGCGGTACTATATACACAATGTCTATTCAGTATGTACACAATATAGTCATCTAGGTCAGCACCAGATCAACTACAGTGAGGGAAGCCATTTTGTTACAAAATGTTTGTTTGCTACAACCTAGTGACTCATATCGGCATTCAATACGCAGCCTCCACTGTGTGCAGTCATGGGACAAGGAGTTGTGCACTGTCTACACAACGCTATATAGATTTATTTCTTCATATATCTTTATAGCGGTAAGAGCTTTGTTTTCCTGATACAGAGCGCCAAATTCCCTGCACAGATATGGATAACAAGCTGAACTACCTACTGCCACCACTAGAGGGAGTATATTCCATACAGTGTTATTGTGTTCAATGTGCAACTGTATGTAGTGAGCTCCCCCTAGTGGCGTCATGTTAGATTTATAACAAGTTCATGCAGAAGATTTGGTGCTGTGTGTTAGGCAAGTGTGTTGGAGCTGACAAACATACTAAAAAGTAAAAACAGAACACATTTAGATGACGTATGCAGACAAAAACAAAACACCCCAGACTACATCACATTTAAGTGGCAATGTGAGCAAACGTACAACTTCAACACAGCTGGCAGGAAAATCAAGATTACAGCAGATTTTACAATTTTTTTTTCCACTTTTTTAATTATTGTGGTCTGTGTCCCCATGACAATAATTCTTGGCTCTGAACTCTCGTAGCAGAGTTATCATGAGTTTCATAGTAACAAGTTATTTCTTCTTCTCAAGCTTCACTTTTGATAGAAAAGACCACAAGGACAAAAAGTGCAATCATGGGGACAAAAAGAGCAGAAACTTTCGATAAGAGGTCCAATTTAAACCTCATCCTGAACAACCCCTTTAATTAAATACTACTGATTTCTTCCAGAAACAGCGCCACACGTGTTACAGTTTGTGTCTGGCATTGCAGCTCAGCTGCATTGAAGTAAAATAATAATGGTCAGCAATACCAGTTTTGGTAAAAAGCAGGCATTTTTCTTCTTCTTCTGGACCTCCCTTTAAGGCATATCTTAAGAGTTCCGTTTTAAGTTAAAGAGGACTTGTCATTTGTCATAAATATGCATTTTTTTACCTGGTGTAAATGCTGTGTTGAATCTGGTGTCTGTGTTTTGTTTTTGTTTTTTAGCGTCACTCCATTGCTGGGATATGGCCCCCCTCCACGTGTTGTAGTTATATTAGCCAAGTGGGCGTGATCTTCATTTCTTCTCTGTGGATGTCTTCTAGACCATCACACCCATTTGGATAAGACATCTAGAATTCTATGCAGGGTAGAAAGGACCATATCCCAGGAATGGAGAGGCACAGGAACAAAAGAAAAACAACCCTAAATTCAGGAGAACAGCAGCATTTACAATGGGTAAAAAAAGTTTATATTTGTGGCAAATGACAAGTCTTCAAACAGTAGTACAAGAGGTTTCCATTGTCACGATTTTATGGCTGAAGGTGACTGTACAGAAAATTACATTGCCCCACAAATAAATACAGTTTTAATTATTCTCATCTCTAGAGCTATATAGTTATAAAATAAAAAATGGAATCTAAGCAAACCATCCCTTTAAAGCTTCGGGGACCGGCCCCTTCAAGTATTAGGGAGACTTAACACTGAGCTGAAGCGTTCTCTAAGCGAATATGTCCCGTAGAGTTTTCACTGCAGGATATGAAAAGCTACATATATATGTGACCCTGTAACAGTATAGTCTTAATGGTTCTTTACATAGGATTTTAAGTGAAAATTGACTGGAGGTGGCCAAGTTGGGGCCTCATTTACTGAAGTAGCGACATTACAAGACTGATGTCAAAGTCCCATAGACCAGATTACACAGAGGAGGCAGCGCTTCCAGTCAATGTGTCCACCATTCACACGCGATTACTGAAGACACTCTTGATGATCTATGGCGAGATGATCAGTAAAAAGATATATTAATAAATAGTGATCACTGTAATATAAGTAGCTGGAGGTGATGAGATCATGGCGTGACCATAAAACATCAGGCTTCATGTATCTCCCACGAATGCTAGATGCACCTTCTATATACTAGTCGCATCGATCCAGGATCTAGTAAAGCAGACGCAGAAACACATCCACCCAACTGAAAGTCTTCAAGGCTCTAGTGCCCATCAATCTTTGTTCCACCACCACCACGGGAGAGGAGACCCGATGCATCACGGATAGACAAGCCCCTTGTAGGTCAATTTACAAGAGGTGCAGACCGGTCGTTTGTTACGGTGGGTTTCAATCGGACTTCAAGAAATGGATTTCTGTTGGGAGAAAAGTTGCATGAGTACAAGAACATGTTCTACAAGATGTTGGTACTACTGGTAACGTATGGTGAATCTAAAGTTTTAGTTTTTAATTACGGTAGGTAGGAAAAAATTTCTAGTCTACTTTAGCCCCCCAAAATGGCTGCCTCCATATTAAAAGGGTTAGGACTATAAAGCCAATGCCACCACAAAGAGGGCTGAAGAATGGCCCACCATGAACTTCAGGTAACTTGACATGGACTACAAAGCCCCGCCAAACCAATTTCACCATTTTTGCTATAGATCTACTACATAACAGAAGCTAGGTGTGGACACAGAGGATTAATGACGGGTAGGTATTAGGAGAAAGAAGACACCACATTCCTTAACACATGATGCATGGTTAGAGAGACACCAGAATGAGTACCACTGCCATATTGTACAACACCGTAGAAACAAGCAAATATCACCGACACACAAAACAGAAACCACGAACAACGTAAACAAAGTTTACTATACACTACATGTTTGGATTGCCCACAGATGATGAAAAAGCCAATACAGAGCTGAGAGAAGGTGGCATGATGCTTTACAAGAGCCATCACCACATTGTTGTGGGCAACGGTTAAAGGTCGCAGTAGTGGAACAAACACCCATTGGGAATTTTTGAAGATATTTTGTTCCTTTAATTAGTTAGAACATGAAATGTATAAAAGTTTTACTAAAGGGCAAATACCCCCCCCCCCCAAAAAAAAAAAAAAAAACACTAGAAGTCCTTGAGTTCTCCTGGTTCCTGATAAGACTGGGCGACAATATAGCCACCAGTACAGCCCCTGCCAGGGTTAGCCAGCCCTCCTGAAGCTCCTCTATCTATGGATTGGTTGTGTTTGTTTTTTGTAACACTCAAGAGAACTTGTGTATTTAATTAATACTTTGGGGATTTTTTGAGAGGGCACAAACCCCTAGAAATGAGATCCATAGGTTTGGGTTAACAGTTCAAGCACATGTACACCAAATTATAAAGACCATGGAGCGGGTTAGTACAACCTTGGAAATGCGATATGACAAGAAGAGGCTCTCCAAAAATAACTGGCCACTAATTGACAAACCCCTGTTGTATCTAGGCCCATACATTGACACACTAATGGTCACCCAACACAAAGACAGGTTGTCCCCTTGTAAAAAGTGAAGATTCTCTGGATTCCCCCCACAGTGGCCTATACAACCAGAGAACTGGTAATGATCAGCACCTGGTCCTGTACAGGAACTGGAGAGCGAGAGGTTGGATAGTGATGCCCAGATAGCGCCAAGGGAAGAAAGGATTACCAAGAGAAGAATGTTAGTTTGGTGGAGGAGGAAATGCTCTACTTTGACTGCTAGGAACAACCCACATAAAATAGGTTACATTTACAACAAAATTGTAAATAAAATAAAAATATCTCCAGTTTGATTAAAAAAAAAAGAAAAGGAAAAAAACAATCAAATATAAATAAATATATATTTTTCTATTGTTAAAAGGGGCAGTATTACAGTTGATCTGATTCTACCATGTTGGTCGTGACCAATAACTAGGATTGTACAGAGTGATTTTTTTAAATTTTTCAATAGAGTATGGATATATACGTTTAGTGCACTAATCGGGGGGGAGGGGGGAAGAAGAGGAGTGTCTCAAAAATTAGTTCAATGTTGAAGGAGGATAAGTATAAAAACATGGCGGCCTTCCTGAATAAACAGTGCCGCTCTTGAGTAGAAGCTCATGTATGGTACTGCAGTTCAACCCCAAGTCAGGCAAATCCTGCAATACTAAATACAGAGGATTCTCACATTATAATTTCATCTCTACTTTTTCAGGAGTGGCCAACATGCCATTTGGGAGACCTCACACTACTTTGGATGACAGATTTCTCTCCTCTTCCCATTGAAAACACAAGCACGGTTGGAAGAGTGAATTCAGCCAAGCAAAGGCCCGACTGTCCAAAATGGATGTTGTGGATGTCATCTGAAGTCTGGTAGCGTCTCATTCCTCTGCTGCTTCTTAGAATTAAGAAGGCTGTTCCAGATTAGAAAAGCATTGCTGCTGTCTTTCAAGAACAGCACCACCTTTGCCTAAAGGTTGTACGTGGTAGTGCGGGTCAGACAAACAGTCTAATTTTGCAGAAATTTCCTATTTCAAAGAGTACTATTGTATAGATGTTTTTCAGATGTTTAGTCAGGTGAGGATTTGACGTGTCCCAGCAGTCACAGTAGAGCTAAGAAACCAAATGATCATGAAGGGGAGGTGGGGTAAATATAAAATAAACTTACTGCAGAGACCTCTCAAAACCGTGCAACTTCTGCTTCCAAGCTGCAACACAGAACAAAAAACGTCTGTAAGTGACAGACGGCGCTGACTGGCCGCAGTGATGGGAACAGGTCTCCCCATAGGGCAGCATCTGCTCCGGTGAGCATCTCGGCCGGATGTGTAAGCGCATTGTTCTCTATGGCAAGCACTGTTTATTGTTTGGGGCGGGAGGAATAAGCCCGAGGCTGGAGCGAGAACACAATGTACATATGTGGAGAGACAGGCTCCATTTATAGACAGACACCGCAGCTCCCCATTGTTGTCACGTACATTCAGCTTCAATGTTACGTGCATATTTACTAGTGGAGCAGGGCTGGTGGAGTTAACAGTTCTGTAGCTATAAGAACATGTGTTTAATCATTAAAAAACATTGTACCAAGAACGAGAGGGTAAAAAAAAAAAAAAAAAAAAAAAAAAAAAAAATTCCTCCAGAAACAGTGCCACTTTTGTCTTCTGGTTGTGCCTGGTATCGCAACTGATCCCTATAAATATCAATAGTGCTGGCATATTCAATTTCTAATACTAGAAATCATTACGTAATACCCCCATAATAAATTTATACTATGCTCCAAAATTTATATGTTTAAGATTTGGAGCTCCATTTATTTATTTATTTTAAAAAAGAGGCCCAAATACCGTAAATTGATAAAAATGATAAAATTCCATCTCCCTGCAGCTACCACTAGGGCACATTTTCTGCAGGCTGATTTATCAGAAAGATCAATGTATTAACTGGGTAAATTATGCTTCCCCCTAGAGGTGACTATAGGAATTTTATTATGAAACTCCCATCTACAGTTGTGGCCAAAAGTATTGACACCCCTGCAATTCTGTCAGATAATACTCAGTTTCTTCCTGAAAATTATTGCAAACACAAATTTGTTATTATCATCTTCATTTAATTTGTCTTAAATGAAAAAACACAAAAAGAATTGTCCTAAAGCCAAATTGGATATAATTCCACACCAAACATAAAAAAGGGGGTGGACAAAAGTATTGGCACCGTTTGAAAAATCATGTGATGCTTCTCTAATTTGTGTAATTAACAGCACCTGTAACTTACCTGTGGCACCTAACCAGTGTTGGCAATAACTAAATCACACTTGCACCCAGTTGACATTGATTAAAGTTGACTCAACCTCTGTCCTGTGCTTGTGTGTACCACATTGAGCATGGAGAAAAGAAAGAAGACCAAAGAACTGTCTGAGGACTTGATAAACCAAATTGTGAGGAAGCATGAGCAATCTCAAGGCTACAAGTCCATCTTCAAAGACCTGAATGTTCCTGTGTCTACCGTGCGCAGTGTCATCAAGAAGTTTAAAGCCCATGGCACTGTGGCTAACCTCCCTAGATGTGGACGGAAAAGAAAAATTGGCAAGAGATTTCAACGCAAGATTGTGCGGATGTTGGATAAAGAACCTCGACTAACATCCAAACAAGTTCAAGCTACCCTGCAGTCCGAGGGTACAACAGTGTCAACCTGTACTATCCGTCAGCGTCTGAATGAAAAAAAGCGACTGTAAGGTAGGAGACCCAGAAGACCCCACTTCTTACCCCGAGACATAAAAAAGCCAGGCTGGAGTTTCTTCCAAAACGTTGTAGGCTTTTTCAGGTAAGTTTTGGCAAAGTTCTCTGGTCAGATGAGACGAAAGTAGAGTTTTTTGGGCAAAGACATCAACATAGAGTTTACAGGAGAAAAAAAAGAGGCATTCAAAGAAAAGAACACGGTCCCTACAGTCAAACATGGCGGAGGTTCCCTGATGTTTTGGGGTTGCTTTGCTGCCTCTGGCACTGGACTGCTTGACCGTGTGCATGGCTTTATGAAGTCTGAAGACTACCAACAAATTTTGCAGCATAATGTAGGGCCCAGTGTGAGAAAGCTGGGTCTCCCTCAGAGGTCATGGGTCTTCCAGCAGGACAATGACCCAAAAAGCACTTCAAAAAGCACTAGAAAATGGTTTGAGAGAAAGCACTGGAGACTTCTAAGGTGGCCAGCAATGAGTCTAGACCTGAATCCCATAGAACACCTGTTGAGAGATCTAAAAAAATGGCAGTTTGGAGAAGGCACCCTTCAAATATCAGGGACCTGGAGCAGTTTGCCAAAGAAGAATGGTCTAAAATTCCAGCAGAGCATTGTAAGAAACTCATTGATGGTTACCGGAAGCGGTTGGTCGCAGTTATTTTGGCTAAAGGTTGTGCAACCAAGTATTAGGCTGAGGGTGCCAATAATTTTGTCTGGCCCATTTTTGGAGTTGTGTGAAATGATCAATGTTTTGCTTTTTGCTTCATTCTCTTTTGTGTTTTTTTCATTTAAGACAAATTAAATGAAGATAATAATACCAAAGAATGTGTGATTGCAATCATTTTCAGGAAGAAACTGAGTATTATCTGACAGAATTGTAGGGGTGTCAATACTTTTGGCCACAACTGTATCTGGTGGCTTTGGAGCTTAGTTTCAGAAAAACGGGGCTGTTAATTGAATAGGTCCACATTGCCTGTATGATAATATTCTGACTTCCTGCAGTCACCACTAGAGGGAGCTCACTGTATACAAATTTATTATGATGTTCAATGTGTGTACACACACACACACATACATACATACATACACATACACTGCTCAAAAAAAATAAAGGGAACACTTGAACAACAGAATATAACTCCAAGTAAATCAAGCTTCTGTGAAATCAAACTGTCCACTTAGAAATTATTGGCAAACAATGTTGCTTCCTATCTGTTGTCTGTTCCATTTGCACAACAGCATGTGAAATTGATTGTCAATTATCAAAACACACTCAGGTGGGGACCACAGACCACATCTCAGTACCAATGCTTTCTGGCTGATGTTCTGGTCACTTTTGAATGTTTGTTGTGCTTTCACACTCGTGGTAGCACGAGACAGACTCTGCAACCCACACAAGTGGCTCAGATAGTGCAGCTCATCCAGGATGGCACATCAATGCGAGCTGTGGCAAAAGGGTTTGCTGTGTCTGTCAGTGTAGTGTCCAGAGGAGCTACCAAGAGACAGGCCAGTACACCAGAAGATGTGGAGGGGGCCGTAGGAGGGCAACAACCCAGCAGCAGGACTGCTACCTCAGCCTTTGTGCAAGGAGGAACAGGAGGAGAACTGCCAGATCCCTGCAAAATGACCTCCAGCAGGCCACAAATGTGCATGTGTCTGCACAAACTGTTAGACCATACTCATGGAGTCGGTTTCTATGTGCCCGACGTCCACAGATGGGGGTTGGGCTCACAGCCCAACACCGTGCAGGACGCTTGCCATTTGCCACAGAGCACCAGGATTGGCAAATTCGCCACTGGCACCCTGTGCTCTTCACAGATTAAAGCGGGTTCACACTGAGCACGTGACAATCTGGAGACACCGTGGAGAGCGATTTGCTGCCTACATTCTTCAGCATGACCGGTTTGGCAGTGGGTCAGTAATGGTGTGGGGTGGCATTTCTTTGGAAGGCCGCACAGCCCTCCATGTGCTCACCAGAGGTAGCCTGACTGCCATTAGGTACCGAGATGAGATCCTGTTATCCCTTGTGAGACCATATGCTGGTGCGGTTGGCCCTGGGTTCCTCCTAATGCAGGACAATGCCAGACCTCATGTGGCTTTAGTGTGTCAGCAGTTCCTGCAAGATGAAGGCATTGAAGCTATGGACTGGCCCGCCCATTCCCCAGACCTGAATCCGATTGAACACATCTGGGACATCATGTCTCACACTATCCACAAGCATCACGTTGCACCACAGACTGTCCAGGAGTTGGCAGATGCTATAGTCCAGGTCTGGGAGGAGATCCCTCAGGAGACCATCCACCGCCTCATCAGGAGCATGCCCAGGCGATGTAGGGAGGTCATACAGGCAAGTGGCAGCCACACACACTACTGAGCATCATTTCCTTGTCTTGAGGCATTTCCACTGAAGTTGGATCAGCCTGTAACTTCATTTTCCACTTTGATTTTGAGCATCATTCCAACTCCAGACCTCCGTGGGATATTAGTTGTGATTTACGTTGATCATGTTTAGGTTTTATTGTTAACACATTCCACTATGTAATTAAAGATTTACAACAGGAATATTTCATTCAGTGATATCTGGGATGTGGGATTTTAGTGTTCCCTTTATTTTTTTTGAGCAGTGTATATATATTTATTGCATATATCAATGTGAAGCTTATAGATGGTGGCCCATTTAAAGATCAATTTTAGATCTTTATGTTATATTTATATATGTATACATCACTATCAACACACAATTTGGCAGAGCTGAATTTTGGGCTGCCATGAGACACTCCTGGCCCGGCCAGTAAAATAATTAAAGTTCCCTCTTATTTCTGCCAACTTTAAAACTTTAATCAGAAGACGAGTGCTTTAATCCTTACACATTATTAAGGGCCCCAAATTTGTCTATCATACAAAGTTAAATTTAAAAATAAGAAAGTAATGAATCTATGTGATATAATCTATTAACATTTTGTTTCCTTCCCTATCAAACGCCATGCTAAAAGAGCTGTTTTAACTGCCTAGCTCATCCTCTTTGGCTACTGACTTAGTAATAATGTTTTATAAGCTGCTTTGTACTGAAACACTCCCTATCTGAGCTTGCGGGAGGGCAACATGGATAAATAGTGTTTTAGTATGCATTCTTGCCAGAGCAGCAGATCAAAGCAGCTTGTAAAAGAGCATGAACTGGGCAGATAAAACAGCACTTTTAACATGGACTAGGGGGAGCTCACTAGAAAAAAAGACCCCAATTAAATGAACCATAACTCAGCGTTCAGTAGGCTCCCTCTAGGGGTAACGGTGGCTCAGCAGATCTCTTATTTCGTCAGGTAATGTTATAACTAAAGGCAGAACTGACATTATGCCTATAGCTGTGTGTATAGATAGATATACATATCCCAACTACTACCTCCCCCCAAACACAAGTCTATGAATGGCATCATGGATGAAGAAGAATCATTGTTCATTAATATGCAAATGGAATTAATTGATGCAACAATGGAAACAAAATTAAGGCAGTGACTGGTTGTAGAAAATGTTTATTTTAGCCTGAAGTTATAATACAGCTGCTCAATGGTCAAAATCACAGTTAGCGTCTGTCAGCAAGACACCCGCCCACCCCATAATGAAAAAAAAAATATAGAAATCTATACAGAGACAGACAGCAAGCAAGCCTCAGTGAGAAAATAAAATAGGATTCCCAAAATGCAATAAATAAAACTTTATTCGTACAGTTACATGATTACAGGGCACAATGTTCTGTGTGCAGCTCATTGTACAATCTTTATACATTCTGTTCATTGCTGAACTGATGGCTCACAAGAGACAGCGAGAGCAGAGACTGCCAGAGAGCGAGAGAGAGGCCTTTATTAAGAATAACTGACCTCTGCAAAGTTGGATGCTTTTTGGCACTGGCGAAAAGTTGACAGAAGCCAAGTAGGAAGGTGAAGGCTTCTTTAGCTCCCAAAATGTGGCTGCCATTGGCATGATGGGAGTTGTAGTTTTGCACCAGATGGAGGCTTGTTAAAGGGCTCACTTATAGGGTCACTGCCTCCAACAGGTTGTACTACACGGCCAGCTTTGCTTTCCAATTTGCATCTTTCTCATTTAGGCACTGCAGATCAGGGAGGCCCCAAAATATGGGGAGATAAAATTAAAGAGGACCTCTAATGACTGGATTTATAAACATAAACTGGTCAGATTAAATAATAAGTAAATATTCTTAATGTTTTGGTGCCATAATGACAGATATTTAATGGGATGTATAAAAGGGAAGGGGTTTGTCCGGGTGAAGAAAACCACCACCACACTTGTACTTTGCTTGGGTTGTGTTTAGATTTTTCAGCTCAGCCCCTCTTCAGTAAATGGGACCAGGCTGTAATACCACACAATCTGTGGACAGCTGTGGCGCTGTTACCAAAAAAAAGTTTCTCTGTCAGAAATATAAAAGGGAAACAATCAGGATGGGCTTGCCTCAATATCATGTTTACTGGAAGGGTCAATGCCACCCACTTAAGAACCAATCAGAAGTCTTATAGAATAGAGCTGAATGGTTGTATCCCTCCCCTCAGAGTCCTCATAGCCATTCAGCAATGCCAAGATGTGTCACGTGACCCCTTCTCGTTGGGCGCTTGCCTGGTAGATTTGGGTATGATCAGTATGGCCATTTATCACGGCTGTAATTTGTAACAAGACCCCAATATAGAGCCAATTTTGGCAGCTATGCAGGGACAAAGATGTCTGACTGGGCAAAAACGTCACAGGAAAAACTTTCCATATATAAATTTCATTCTAGAAGTAGAAATGTACGGGTTAGCGAAGGTCTCCAGACCGGGAGAGCAGGTTGCTATTAAAGGGAAACCATAGTGTGACAATGATTCCAAGATGCTCATACATACACTGTTAGATATGGCAAACATCAAAGGGAATTATCTAACATGTCTTGCTCTCTTTAATTCTCTACGTATGCTCCAGGACAATCACCCATCATCATAACATGGTAACACCCAGTTTTCTACATTCATAAATTTCCAGGTGGAGTAAGAGAAACAGCTCAACAATGTCAGTGACATCAATGGGTTTGGACTGGAGGTACCATGGCGGTCCAAGCTTGAGGCCTCTTCACCTTTTAAGAATCATCAGAGGCTCAGTTTTGGTTTTCGAGTTACCACTTAAGGCCCACACATGCATAACAGATATGGCAAACCAGATTTAGAGGAAAGGTAGCAGGAGGCCATAGTCCTCCAGTTCTTGATCTCTGCTGCCTCCATGGACTCATGAGGAAAAAAAATAAAAGATATTTCCAATAGTGCCAACCTCAATGACCTCAAGGGTGGAACTTACTCAAATTCCCAGTGAACAGGGGGAGACTAACGTAAAGTGTTGGTTGCACTCTTCCCTGTTGACCATTTTCAAGGTGTTCAATAATGGGTTCACCAAAAATGGTAAATTTCATCGAATTTTCCACTTTTGTAGAATATGGCTTTTAAGTTCCAGTTCCTTGGACATTTAAATTTAATGTACAAAATTAGTTTTTGAGACATTTTCCATCACTTCAGCTATGGAGTGAAGGCATGGAGAGATCTCCAACAGCTCCGAGCCAAGAATATAAAATTCCTTCAGCAAAATCCATGACCCACCCCAGATATGTCATCACACTCAAAATTGACAGGCACAAAGTTCAGCATTCGGAAAATAATTGGCAATTCATCAATTATAAGGGGTTGCCCACTTAAAAAAAAAACAAAACAAAAAAAAAAACATGCCTGCTTTCTGGCCCAAACAGCGCCATCCTTGTCTACAGGTTGTAAGCGGTATTGTAACAAATTCCTATGCATGTGCAAAAATCAGACCCAACTCACGGACAAGTGTGGTGCTATATTTTGTGAGAAAGCAGCAATGTTTTTTTAACCCCTTTAAAGAGGTTGTTTGTGCAGAAAAGTGTTCCCCATTGGCCTAGATCAGTAAAAATAAATAAAATGTACTTAATGCTCACCAAGTGCCACCCACTTGGATCCAGCAACCATCCACCAGAACTGCTGCAGCCTGTGATTGTCTTTATGATGAGCTGTTTGGAGTCACCTACCACTGCAGACAAACACCCAGTGATGTCCTGCTCAAGTCACCAGACTATGGCAGCAGTCCTGTGGCTAGTGTCCACCTCTTATGCTGGCACAGACCAAAGTGCGCCGGCCTGTGCCACATCCAGTTGGGTACCATAAGTGAGCATCAATTATTTTATTTTTATTTTATTTTTTTTTACAGATACAGCCCCTGAGGAAGCTTCTTTTTGCCCAGACATCTCCTTTAATGCAAACAAATGGTGGAAGGGTGAAAGGCTAAACAATTACGACCAGGATACTTGAGTTTATACTGGTTGGGTCAAAGATTAGCAGTTAATCTCCACTTTGGGTTACCATTTTTGCAGTTTAAAATCAACATACATTAATTATTCTGGAGTCTTGTGTCCTCTTCTCCAAATACATCCAGAGTTACATTCAAGATCCTGCTGCTTTCCTGTTAGCTCTCAGGCTGTGCACCATCAGATCACTGCAACCCCCTTATGTAAAGAGCATGCTCTGTGGTGATGCATTGTGGAAAAAGAAAATCGAAACATCTTTTAAATCTGGGCTAGCTGATTCTCAGCTGCCTCCTGAGGAATTCTGAATGCAGCTTTGGAAGCAACTGGAGTAGGAGACCTACAAGTTCAACTGCAGATTACTGTGAGTATATGGGACAAAATGTAACCAGAAATATAAAAGTGATAGATCTACTAACAGTCCCTTTACAGTTCCATGCATACAAGTCAATCTTTAGGAAAAGGGCAGAGAAAGAGGAAAACATCCCACCCAAAACCCTTCCATGCAGATAAAACCTTGTGGCAAGGTCAGGAAAAAAAAATTATCCATACACCCAATAAAAACTGGTATAAAACACTCTACACTGGTATAGAACTTCTCTGTATGTTCAGTAATTACAGGTACACTTTGGCAAATTTCTGCTCTGAAAAACCCTCCAGAAAAGGTGACAAAGTTGAGCAAAGAAAAAAGTAAAAAAAAAACCAAACATTTTCAATGAGTCACACCAGGATAGCCCACTGCTGGCATGACCTAGAGTCCCTTGCTTTACATTACAGCATAGATCCCTCCAGCAACTCAGTGGACTGAAAGAAATTCAAAACCTTAAAGAAAAAAAATGAAAAGAAACAGTTCCAAGAAAGTACAAAAGTAATCAAAGAAAATATCCAGGAAAATCAGTGAAGGTGGAAAGAAAAAAAAAAATTCTAAAAAGGCGGAAAGAAAGGATGAAAGTTCTTCAAAGCAGCGGATGCCATGTCTGTGTAAGCCTCACTTCACACAGTAGATATCATAGTCCCATTGCCGCTGTGAAACAAAAGAGCAGAAAGGATACTGCCGAGATGCACATTATATATATATATATATATATACACACACACACAGAGAGACCGCACAACATCACAACACGGATGGACCACTACTAGCTGCAGTATCGCTTATTCATGCATACAGGCACCTGGACAGGTTGAGGCCTCCACCCAGAAAGGGCAAAAGGGAAAAAAATAAAAATGTTCCCACTGGTGACCACAGTGTTCCCTCCATGTCACGGGCAGCACAGGAACATCGGAAGCAGTTCTTCAACCTGCAGAGCGCATCAGACAGCTCCCCACATCTTAGCTTTGGCCGATGTAACTAAGACGTTGGGTTAAGTCATCATTAGGGGGGTTAAAAAGATACCTTTTTTTTTTTTAATCTAAAAAGGGAATCTGTCAGTAGGATCAACCCTCCCAAGCAGTCTATATGGGCATCTAGAGCAAAGAAAGTGGACTGAAAGGATACCTCGATATCTGCAATGCTTATTCCAGAGAAATCCACACTTTTATTACTATGTAAATGAAGGGGACATTACCAATGTGAGACCTGTAGATCCGGAGAGAAGACTGTCAGTCAATACATGTCTCACACTGGCAATGCCCCTTCATTTACATATTAAGAAAAACATACCAAGGTATCATTTAATTTAATGGACTCAAATAAGCGGTTTTGGTGGAATGATCTTACTGACAGATTCCCTCTAACTTGGGCTAAAACTATTTTTTGTAAATGGGAAATAAAAAACAAAAGGGATACAATATTTTTTAATATCTCAACTCATTCTGCAGTCAGCAGTGTGCAAACAGAGAATTTAACATTCTGAACTAATCTATGCAGATTTACGACCAGTCTACATCAAAGTTGAGTTCAAGTCTGATGTGGTCAAAAATCAAATAAATAGAAAGTTATAAATGCCAGCTAAGGACAATCACTAACAGACTGTCAGATAACACATTCTCAAGCCAATATCAAGGGAAGCAAAAACCCAGTAAAGTCAAATGATGAAAACATTTTTAAAGGAAATTCAAGTTATTTTAACCCAAAATACAAACAGGATATAGATACCTTCAGGGATAATATTTATTTCTACTTAAACTAATGCCAGTCTTGAATTTCCAGGTTAAAATAATGTTTGGCATCACAGGGGCTTTTCATACATGGATCATCTGTCCATACATATAAATCAGGAGGGTGTCCGGCCAGTGAGATCTCCACAACCATGAGAAAAGGGGTCTCGAATGAGAGTGGAGCAGTAGTGAGGGTGTGCGACCGCTGCTCCATTCCATTCATGGTCCATAGAAGTGGTGGTCGCACATGCTCACTACCCCACCTTTCCCACAAGAGACTCTGGGCCTCTGTTCTTGTGATCAATGGGGTCTCAGCAGTGGGACTCCAAGCGACCTTATATTTATCAACTCTACTTGCTAACATTAACGGGATTGTCCCTCAAGCATTAACCCTAACCAAACTGCACTACTTTACTATGAGCCGCACTCCTGTGGCACATGGTAGGTGGGCGACCGGATACAGATTTTACATTGGTGCCCAAGTTGGTACCCCTCCATTTCATTACTCCCTACCATCAGTCACATGGTGTTATTAGGTTGACTCCAAAATTCCAAACTTGTTTGAAAAATACATCTTTGAGAAATGTCTTGGAAAGCATTTGTATTCCGGAAAGATGCCAGACTGTTTAGTCAATACAATATCAGCCGTGTACCAAAATCTTAAAAATTTGCGTCAGCTCAAAGTAAAAAAATACGACCTGATACATGGTCACACTTAAAGGGGAACAGCGGTCAGGATCCTAGCAGGGATAATAGGCACCCTCTAAATGGTGTGTGAACAGGGGTGTAACTATAATAGGTGCAGGGGTTGCAATCGTATCTAGGCCCTAGAGCCTAGGGGGCCCAAAAAAGTCCCTTTGGCCCATATGAAAAGACCATTTCTATTAAAGAATTGCAATAATTGGGGGCCTTACAGGAGCTTATGCATAGGGGCCCATGAGCTTGTTATGCCACTGTCTGTGAAATACGAAACAGAACAAAAGCCTCCCGTACACAGAATTTATATACTCCAGTGTTACCAAAATGTCCCATGAAGTTTCAGAGTTTCATGGCGACCCACCCTCCTCACTCTGTTGGGGTTTGCTAAACTGTACACCACAAAACTGCCCCCTCTTTTTTGGAGGGGGGAGAGAGGGAACTGGCCTTAAAGCTTAGCCTGTGAGCGACCCCAGGACCTACACCTTATTTCCTCTGCTTGGCTTTTTTTTTTTTTTTGAGAATCGGGTTCAGAGGTTTGGGATGAAGCCATCATCTCAGAGTGATCAACCACAACCAAAGGTGGTATCTCTATGGTATTTACACCCTTATCAAAAACATAGCCGTTTAAGAAATTCGTAAGCCCAATGGCATTCCCGACCCATGATTAACGATTATTAGACAAATGTTAAATCTGCCAACTTTAGGCAAGAGATATATGGCAACGCGAAGATCATGGTGTCGCACTGCGTTATTGCATCGAAATCACTTGACAGGCGCTAGTTGTGACCGGTGATCAAAAACTATATTTTTTTGGTACTAGCTTTACCCCATAGCTTTTAATGTAAGTTGCAGCCAACTTTTTACCTAGCCAAATGGCAGCTTAAGAGTCATTTTTGGTAATGCGACTTGTCTGAGAATTGTAGTTTTGTGGCCAGAATCAATGTGAGCCCTTTCCTAATGACTAATTCACAAAAAGTGGAAAGCACCAACAAAGGCGGCTAGTTTGTTGCATTTTGTGCTGTGTCTGTTTAGGTTAGTTTGACACATCAGACTTTCACAATCTCTGTACGTGCTGGCCACAGATCTCCTGACTCATAAGCAAAAAATATACCGGTTTATGAGGCTGTTTAGTTTGGGTCAAGTGACCCACACTCAATCTGGGCCGTGAATGAGCCAGTAAAACCTTTAACCCACTCATCCTGGAATATCCAATGCAGCTCTCGCATGCTTGACCAGCCAAAATTAGAATGAAAATAAAACTATTGTGAGATCAAACACTAGTAGATAATCTGCTTGCTGACAGTTTCCATTTTATTTTTTTTAACTGCATTACATGAACAAACTAGAAAATACCAGTAACTTACAAAGCAACAAAATCAAAAGGTAACCATAAAAAGCAGACTTCACATTTAAAATCACAATAGTTCGTGTTAATGCTCAATTTACTGGTTTAGCCCCCTCCCCCCTAAAAAAATTGTGCTTTTGTTGTGGAGGACGACTTTACAAATTGTTGGCAAATTAGTATCTTCACCTCCCACCTGTGACAATAAGGGATACTGCAGGTGACGCACATACACTGTAATATATAAACACTCACCATCATGGACACTAAGAACACATGCAACCAACACAGCGGGGGACGCCATTACCTGTTTGTGGCCCTTGCTGCCCCGTAGTCATCTAAACCCTGCCGATGGTAAAAAAAAAATGCAAGAAAAATTAATGCAAAGTTCATTCTACTTTAATGAGCTCACTAATTAGGCAGGAGGCGGGGTTAATTACTGATAATTAGCATACTAGCAGCAAGCCGATTTAGTAGTAGTAACGATGGGTGGTAAATCTGTGATGAAATGGAAATCGCTTGGCTTTATTTTGCTGTGAGCGGGGGCAGGGCAGGATCATACAGCCGAGGGAGGGGGCTATGGCATGAGCGCTCCTACTGTCGTCACCGCAGCTGATAAAAAGCAGCGAGGGCATTCGAGAGGTAAAATGGTTGTGAGAACTCCCACCAGAAATCATACCTGAGGCTGCCGAGCCCGGATAATACCAGCGAAGGTACTGTAAAGAGGACCTGCCATCATGTAAAAAACTGATTATTATATTCCCGCTGCTACGCTGAGTATTCTGGGGGGTTTTAATCTGCCATACTGTTCCAGAGATACAAGACCCTTTATTCAGTGATAATTACTATGGTATTTAGTAAATGAGCATGGCTCACAGGATCCTCTGGGGCGTGTCTTCAGGCAGCCCTGAAACAGTACTGTGTGCCACGCCCCCAGAGTAACGACCACATAAAATAAGTTTTGGCTCTCTGGCACCAAATGATGGATTTTAAAAGAGAGAAAACAAAATACTCAGGGGAGCAACTGGAATAAGAGTAAAAACTGGACACTTTAGACCCAGTGATCGGATCTCTAACACACACTTTGTACAGACAAGTAGTTACCTGCAGATTTGTCATGATGAGCACAGCAGAAAATAACGATATTTGCATGGATATAACAACTAGGGTGTGTAAAGGCCCTCATACCTTTATGAAGACCTGAAGGGGATATCACATTGGTGTTCCTGTACTAGGCATACAAACTTCTATCACTATAGAAAAGATTAGCCAAGAAGGTGGGGCAAATTTAATCACTCCCTCTCATCACAGGAAGAGGAAGTGACTAAGTGAGCAGATTGGCTACTCATAGGAAACTTCCTACTAATGAAGGAGGCAAGGACCATATTGTAATGCACATTTTTATTTTATTTATTTATTTTTTTAAGAAGATGGACATCTGTTGTATGGATTGGGCTTTGCGTGTCCTTATTAATTGTACCCAATTTTGATATTTCTCCTAATGCTCTTTAGAGCTAATGTATAGCCCCTTCAAATTACGTTATACTGACCACTCCTCTTCTGATTCCCTGATTGGGAAACTGTCTCTATAACAAATTGCAAACTAAGCTACAGACAGTTCATAGGCCATCTGCGGGGATACAAGATTTGCCTACTGTATAACTGCACCCACACCACATATAAACCAGTTTATACTGTCTCCCCCATGCACGCTGAGTAAGTGGGTTCTCCCTGTTGTGATGTCACAGTAGTGCTGTGAGCTCTGTGCCAATCAGCTATCCATCTCCGGCTCCTCCTACCTATTGCAGTTTCAGAAAAAAAATAAAATAAATAAAAGTATGAAACTGCAGCTGCATCTCCCTCATTTCCCCTCCTTCATGCAAATTTAAAGAATTACACTAGCTGCTGATATTTTCTCTCCAACACAAACTAGGAAATCTTTGTTCCTTTCTATGTAGGGGAAAGTAAGCAACATCTCCCATACACATCACTCAGTGGCATCTATTGATCAAAATTTTACCAATATCCAATGGGCAATCGAGGAAGAGTTGCCCACTCTACGCCACATACAATTCCATTCGGCAGGCATGAGAATCAGTGGCTCAATGGGAAATTTCCCCATAGAGGTAGATTTCTGGTGGAAGTGATGGTGAAGCACCTTCCATTGCATCGAATCAGGACCGTTTGAGTTATCTTAGCATCCAGACTGCATTGCTCATGGTGCTTCTGTGTCACGTAGGGTTTAATAAACCCCTACATACTATAAAGTAAGCAGTCAGGGTACAAAGAAGCTGCAACATCAAACGGTGGATGTCAACAGCTGCAATGGAAGTGCCCCACTGGTGACCAACTTACGGCTGAAGACCTCTTACAAGGTTTGTACAGTCCGGATGACTGTGGGTACAGAAAGCTGGCACTCTTGTTTATTCTGTACCCATAAGGCACAGAGTAAGCCTATAAATAAGGAACACACATGGCTATAGAGAAGACCCATGTAAGGATACACAATTTTATCTTCAAGCATGCTATGGTAGATAATACTTATGCTAATTACACACATTTCCAGCTGTTACCAGATTTAAAAAGAAATCCTGAATAGCCCCATTAAATTAAAAAAATCTTTATGCCTTCAGTTACCACCAGAGGGAGCCAACTGTATACACCCTTCACATTTAGCATATTGATAAATCAGTCTGCAGAGAGCTCCCTCTAGCGGTGAGTGCAAGCAGCAAAAATGTTTAACTGACTAGGCAGAGACTTAAGTGGGTTTGCTCCAATATGACATTTCTGTTCTAAAAAGATTTTGTCTTCATACATTGAAGATCCTAATAAAGTGAGAATAAATGGTCATCCCACCTGTGAAAAGACTGGTGCAGCCACACTGTATGGCCGGGGCTTGAAAGAGCTCACAGCCTGTGGGGGAAAGCCGCGGGAGGCCATGTTGTAGTCTGGAGGAGGTATGGAGAGGTCGTCTTTGTCCAGCAGATTACCAGTGCTGCTGCTCTTCCCAGTCTGTAAACTGAAGAACAAGATAAAACTGTTTTATAAAGTCCTTGCCATTACCAGATCGTGAGCTCACCAGGTAGTAAGGGCGTAACATACCAAGGAGGCAGTTAGGAAGAAGTGGGCAAGCCCTGCTAGGTCTCATGCTTTTTGGCATCTACCGTATGTAGGACTCCACTCTCTAAATGAAGCTACATTAATAGCAGGAAAACAGACGGGGACTGGCCCAAGAGTCAGGAAGAGGGAACCAGACACTAGAACTACCAGAGTTATGGGGACCCAGGATCCGGAGACCCCCTCTCTTTTAGGCTAGAAACCCTAATCCTCAGTCTATTTTGGATAGCCCTGGCTCAGCTTGTCCCTTAGGGCCCATTTGACTCATGCTGATTGCTACAAGTGGAGAGGATGCACGACTTCTAGGTCAGCCCCACAGTAAGTTCTTATTACAGTTGTATAAGGGTTATACCTTTTTAGTAATATACAGAGATAGGCATATAACCACTTTGTCCCCCTTACTCCCACAAAGGTAAGGCACTATGATCGTGTCATGATCCTTAAGGTGGCCACAGACATTACTAGAATGTTGGCTGAACCCATCTATTTTGGTGTACCAACTCTTTCCTAATGGCAGATGACGAAGAAATATTAGATATGTCTGATTTTAACATGCCCAATCCATTTATTTTTTTATTTTTTTAAATTCCAGAGTGCTCGCTGTATTCTGTGACTTTCATCCCAAGTCTATATCAAGCTATAGGAGTGGTATAATTAGGGGAACCAGCCTTATAATGGCTAGAAACTTACTTCTGTGAACGTCCTCCGCCATCTCCACGGTCTAACACTCTCGTGTAGGAGAAAGGGAACCATCCTCTCCTGAAAGCCAAAAAAGCCATAAATTTAAGTTCCGTACATCCAGTTATAGGTTCCTTTTTGAGTAACTCCTAGGAGGCGCTACATTATAAGTATAGGTAGTAACATTCCTTTCCCATCACAAACAGCTCCTCCCCCATGTATGGGCTCAGCAGCATCTGCAAAAAATGTAACATCCCTACACAAACACGTCATAACTGAATCCGCACACAACTGAAGTTCAGGTGGAATTTCCCTTTAAAATCCGAGCTTGTAAATATCTCCCAGATGGAGTGGATGAGGTTGACGTCTCGACAGCTTTACCTTGCCACCCACATACATGAAATGCAAAGTTCCGGTTTTGTTCCAGGTGGGGGGTGGTTCCCTCCAGTCAATTACCGCTCTGTGCAACCTACATGCTGTCACATTCTGAGGAGGGCGGATCGGCAGGAGGGAAAAAAAAAAAAAAAAACTAAACAAAAAACGGCAAATTCCTTCTTCAGAGTAGTTCTAGGATGCGGTGGTGCAAACATCCTACAGCATAATGACTGGTGGTGGCAGCAAGAGCTGGCAGAATTACGTCCTGAAGCACAAGTGAGCCTCCTGGTAAAGTATGACATATCCATAAGACATGCCAAAAATGTGTATTTTGGAAAAAGGTGCATTCTAAAGATGAGCCCAAAATCAGACATCAACCCTCTTCTGACCGGTTAGTGGGACAACTGATGTGGTTTAACAAGCAGTCAATACACTTCTATGGGAATTCCAAAAACAACAGGTCACCCTTGCTCGGCTGTTTTTGGAGCACCCACAGTGGTCAATATAGTGAGCCATGCACACCCCACCACCTCATTCACGTGCATGCACCGCCATCTCTCCAGTCACAGCAGATGTAACATAATACTGATGCTTCTCCAGAACCAAACAATCCACAACGCAAGGCTCCTTACAATTTCGTCTTCTCGCTCTCTCCGTAGTGCCAGCCGTCTCTTGCTTCGGGCACCAGTAGGGTGATGTAGTCGCCATTGCTGAAGCTCAGTAAAGTGCCGTTATCTCCGGCGGCATGCGAGAAGATGGCCTGTACTCGTGTCCTGCCGTTTCTTTCTAAGCCGGCAGCCATAGAACTGGATCGGGGCAAAGTTTTGTTCTCAGCTGCTCGAGAGAATAATAAGAATGACTAATGACTAGTAATTACAGTAGAATAAATGCCATAATGTCTGCACTTACATACATGACTTGTGTGATGGCAAATCGCACTACACAGCGCAGTATCACCAGATTGGCTGAGAAATTTGGCTGGTACAAGTTGCGTGTCCACTTTAACAATCCAATATCAAAAAACCCTGTCTGCTTACCCACGGTGTAGCTGTTTTTGGGTGGGACGCTCTTGCGGGCTGGGAGGGTATTTGAGTAGGAGTCGCTGATCTGCTTGTGTGGCTGAGATGGTGAAATTTTGGACTGGATTGGTTTCATCTCTCCCCAATGTTCATAACTGCTGGGAGGTGGTCCTGTGACCCCATTCATTATAGGTGTGCCCTCCTGAGCGGACATTCTCTGTAACACAGACCAGAGTTAAGATGCCGACCTCGTACCAACCCCAACAAAGTCATAGACTGCGTACTAAACAGTCAACTTACCCCTACAAAAGGGGCTAGCTCTGGGGGCACTGGCAGTGGCTTGGCACCTGGAATAGGGTCCGATATAGAAAGGCTGGATTTTGAGCTAGTCATAGGTCCGGATAGTGTTCCTGATAAAATTGTACCATTGGGACCAGTAGCCATTTGCTGCATGATCTGTAGGGCTCTGTCTGGGATCTTGTTGGGATCTCCACTGGATTGTTGCCAAGAAGGAATCTTCTGGGCGAGCAGATCCTTACCCTGAGAGGAGAAGAGAAGGGTCAGCCGTCAATGATATATATTACATGACAAATTAATATGTGCAGTGACTGTGGTGCTCTGGTCCTTTCTGGGACAGGAAGTAGTCGTCTGTCATCCAAAGACAGCCATACTAGCTCTTAGCAAGTCACTCAGGTAATACTGCTTATGTGTTCATTGGCTGGACAGTTAAGATTAACAATAAGGTAACAAATAGTAACAAAACGATATCTGCGGCTAATTGTCTGTCAGAGATGTGCAAGACCGGATAGAGGAAATCAGTGAGCCAAGACGTAGCCAACGCCCCCGACTTTAGTTCTGGTAGCCACAGTAATGTAACTATAGGGGGTGGAGCAATTGAAGCAACGCCCGTGCCCTGGAGGGGACCCAAAAGCACCTGTACTATAGAAAGTAACCAATATTACATATTTGTGGTGGGAGGTTGGGGCACCGTCACAGGTTTTGCATTATGGCCCTTTGGGCAGCCTGGTATGGCTACAGTAGGAAGGGAGGCTAGGGAAAAATGGTTCTGATAGTGACACCAATTTTTACACGTTGTGCCTCTCCACCACCCCCATTATTGTCCCCTGAATATTCGATTGGACACATGAGCAGTGTCATGACCAAGCATCTCGCTGTCACACACACGAGACATTTTTCAGATATGCCGCTTCCCGGGAGGTCTTGTGTTGGCTTTTCTGGACCCAGGTAGAGTTGTCTTCTGTTCTGAAATGTTCACCATTATTCTGCGAGACTACTGCACCTGTAATTAGGAAGCTCCAATGTGAACTGCAGGTGTCTTTATAGGCCTTTGAGTGTGTGCAAATAAAGCTGGCAAAAAAAAGACGCTACGAAGTCCCAAGATCTTGCTTGTCCACTGCTGGTTTAGGCGTGGACCACCAACGAAGACATAGTAAAAGGCAATGTGCGCATCCCCCCACGAGATGGCAGCAGCGATGTGCAATCGAGCAGCCTTACGCTGGCAGCAATGAGGGGCTTTTCTCTTCCCCTCCCTCTTTCCAGCCAAGTGGCACTACATCTCGCTGAGTAAGAAGTATGTGGGCAGCACAAAATGTGTGTGTGGGAGTTGGGAACAAGGCTTACATTTTCAGTTGCTCTCATTCCCCCTCCTCCTCCTTTCCTGAGGAATAGGTGGGCTGCGAACTCTAGAAATCACTTGCACATGCTCTGAATGAGCCAAGATAACAGACCAAGAGAAGCACGTATGCAACTACAGTGTACACAAAGCAAACGGGCATAGCCATTCATAGCCGTACCCCTATCAGACTGTGCCAGCAGCGTAGTGGACAGAAAACAAAATACCACTCCATAATCCCACACGAATAATACCATACAACAGATATATGGGCAGCACAGTGGCTCAGTGGTTAGCACTGCAGTCTTGCAGCCCTGGGTTCAAATCCCACCAAGGACAACGTCTGCAATCAGTCTATGTTCTCCCCATGTTTGCGTGGGTTTCCTCTGGGTTCTCCGGTTTCCTCCCACATTCCAAAGACATGCTGATAGGGAAACTATATTGTGAGCCCCAATGGGGACAGTGCCAATAATGTTTGTAATGCTCTGTGGAATTAATGGCGCTGTATAAAGGAGTAAAATAAATAAATATATAAACAGTGCAACCTCTCTGGTGTGGGACGATTCTGGGGAAATTAAATGGTGATAGGTGACTACAGATGCTGCACACTTGTTGTATGTCACCCAGTATAATTATAGGTAATATTAGTGTCTAGAGGCCCAAATATTAACATTTCCTGGCCTCATGAGGGCCAATATTAACATCTCCGAGACGCCAAGGGGCCAATATTAATATTGGCTCCAATTCACCTGTCATGCTTGACAACACATGGACAGTTGTGGTGCAGTTTTTCATAAAGCATGATATATCCATATCATATATACCATATACATTTATATAATGGATGGGTGTGGAGCCAATTATATATTAGTTAAAAAAAATACATTTTGGCTGTAAGATTTGTTCTTTGCTATACTTTTCATTGATACTACTTTAAAAAGTACTTATGACAAATTCTACAATTCTTTCAATTTTTTCCCCTCTTTCGGGCATTAAATGTGTGGCTTGAATATTTTAATTGACTGGACTTCGACACGACAACACCAAAAAACTGCTATTTTTAATTTACATTTTTTATTTCACTTTGAGCTCGTACACATCACTAGTTCCAAACTATTGCAATATATAGTGTAATTCTACTTCTCCTATGAAGCCCAAGATGGTGGCTGAGCTTCAGTTGAGTCCTAAGATATTAACAACAGGGGCATAATAACCCATTGGCTTTGTGCGATTGTGCCAATGAGAGGCGTTGCAAAGCCACACAGAGAAGCAGGCGACCGACAGCGGCATCCAAGTGGTAAACAGCAGTGATTAGAGTTAGCGGGCATCTGCCTGTAACAGCAGCAACCAGAGTTACACAGCCAGCATCTTCCAGGTACGACGTTTGCTACATAAAATGTAAATTACAGGTTGGCAAGGGGTTAAAAAAAGTATATGTTTTTCTAATCTGGGACAACCCTTTTAATAACTTAGAGGAGTTTACCATGCTATGTGTGGATAGCCTGCACTCTACTCACCTTGCCGTGATAAGCAATGGAGTTCTTGGCTACGGCGCATTGTTTCTCCACCAGGAAGCAATACCTCCTCCTTTCTTCCGTTAGGGCTGTCTTATACCCATCAGATACAAAGTTCTCCAGCTCGCTCTGCTTGTTACTGATCGCTTCGATATACTGTAGAGAAGATAGACAAAACAAATACATCATCTCCTATCCATGGAATCATAGCCACAAGAGCCATGAGCTGGGATAGCCTCGCCCAAGACTCATCCCAGAGTCTCCCTGTAATGGTCACGTTACTCTGCTTGGAGGAAGACATGTTATTTTGATAGCACGCCTCCCAGAGACCTTGAGCTGTTACTCACCAAAGGATGAAACAAAACAATGGGATACCTATTGCACACACACAAGTTTCTGGATGTCCAGGACCTGAACATATTTGGTTCTCTTCGTACTAAGCTTTCACCTGTGCAGGACCTGAATGTCTGGAAATTTACCGATGTGCAGTACGTTTTGATAGAGCACCTGATTGAGGGGTTTAGTTATATGGAGTTGATCGCATTTGACAGAATCATTGTTCAAGGTGAAACATCTTATTAATTTATCGGGGATGAGAAGAATGGCTTCTTCCTACTAGAAACAGCTCCACAAGCGTCCATAGGTTGCGTCCAGTATTGCAGCTTCACTCCACTGAGGTGGATTTGGCTGAACTGCAATACCAGACAACCCATGGACACAGGTGAAGTGGTTTCTGAAAAAAAGCAGCCATGTTCTTGCAGGTTTGGAGCTTGGATAATAAGTCTTCATTAGTCTGCAGGAAACGAGTACAGACATTTTCCACTTTCTTCCCTTGGGTGCGGACCAAACACAAAAATCGTTGTGAACACAGAGGCAGGAGCTAATTAGAAGACTCTGCATCTTCATCACGTTCTCCGAGAAATCCCAAGAACGGCCGAGGATGCAGCGGGAAAATTAATGTTGCCTTAAAATGCAAGAACAACATGGCTTCCGTGGTCCTGCTATCTTCCGGGACCAACAGGCGGTACAGATTGTTAATCCATTATTTTAGGGGACAGGATGGGACATTATTTTCTTTCTGGGGGCACAGAGTATGAAGAGTGTACGTAGATATATCGCTGGCACCTCATGCATTTTGGGTAAGAAACCTATTAAAAGATTTAACTTCACCCCTGGGAATCACATATGATATATGGAAATCTGGGTGACAAGTCGGAGGCCATGTTAACGGCACATTCGAATGGCTTTTCCCAGACAGCAGAATCTTGATGTGGAAGGAATTCCTGTTCTAGCTGACAGCGTACTTATCAGAGGTAGGAGGCTTTTGATGGCCACACACGCGGCGCTGTATTATCTGGGTGCATTGTTCGGCACAGCGCACACGATATAGACAGGAGAAGCTGTATTGATGCCCCGCTGTCAGTCACTGCACAATGTCATTCTCCACGCGTTCCGAGGAAGAAGGCACAAAGTGGGTCAGGACAAGGAACACAAGCCTCAGTTAACCCCGTGTTATTACTGATCTTCCCCCACGGGTGCGGAGAATATAGGCCAATTAGGAATGCTTCCATAGAAATGTACCCTGCTGGGCTACTGCCATTAGAGAGAGGAATGAAGTACCAAATACTTCCAGCAAAGACTCCAGTTAGATCACAAAGCTCAAGTCCTGATGATCTGGGCCAGGTCGTAGCTTAGTGAGCTCCATGTAAGCTGTGGGCAGGTTAGGAGGCTAGTGATGAAGGGGAAGCAAAAGTATAATATAAAGCTCCTGTCCCCCAATGCAAGTTCTCTATCACGGACCCCAACTCATTGAGCTGGACCTTCTCATGTGGACAGAGATCTTTAAAGGCTCCTATACAAGAGCTTGACTCTTCCTTCCTTCTACCTGTATAGACCATGGAGGTCATAGTGAGGGGTCCTCCACTTGAGAACACCTCTGAGCCAGAGCAGAGTGTTCTACTATAATGTATGCACGACCCTTAGACGGACCCCCAAACATTGTTTCTAAAGGTACCCACACACATCAGATAATGATCAGAATAACAATCTGCAGGACTGGCCACACTAATGTGTAATTGGGACCTCCTGCATTTGTTGTAAGGATGAAGGATGGGACATGTTGGATTTCAACATGCCCGGTCAGTTATTTGCACATGTGTGGCAGCAGCTCATCTCCTACCGATCGAGTCACCTAGGCTCGTAAGGGGATAAATAGCTGTGGAACAAGCCAGCGTACTGCTTACAACTACCTGAAGTGTTTGGCCAACTCCTCATGGAAGCACAATATGACAGCACACAGAATGCCAGGGGTCTATAAATGTGAACGACAGGGGCTTCAAGTGGTGCTCTACAGGGGCTTTTCATGCAGCATTGCCAGAACACACTGTTTCACCATCTGACTGACTACACACACAAAACAAGAGGTGCAGTTGCATAATCTAACCACTAGCAGGAGACAAAGGGCAAAATAAAAAAGTATCCATCAAAAATCTGCGCAAACAGATGGTCGTGTTCTCACAGTGACCAATGACCTGGACTCGTGACAGATAAGTTAATACCTGATACTTGCACATTAGCTGAGGAAAGAGCCAATTTGCATGTTTTTTCCCTACAGAGCACTGCCAATTTTGATATCTAGCTGATTCCCTTAATAAGAGATAGTACTAAAATAAATATAAGATTAGAAAATTCAAAAAGTGAATTAAAAAAAAATTAATACCAGAGATGTGGGCGCATTGTCATTATGCGGAATATAATAAAAAAAAAAAAGTTACATGACTTTCTGGAAACTTTCTACATAAATCTGCATGGCAGTCCCATGTAAAATCAAGCCCTCGCCCTTACTAACGGTAGGGGTTAAACCTAATTGCAGTGTGTACTGCCACTGTTGCCATAATAAGGTCCATATGTGTAGCGTCAGTGCTTGCTGTCAATACTGGACTTCATTAGCTTCTACAGTGAGAGGATTATGTGATCCGGCTAAAGAGATTACATGAGCGCAGCCGCTCTTCTAGCCTCACCCAGCAGACGCCTGGCACAGATGCCAGTAATGAGTGCATCCAAGTCACATCGGCTGCCTTTGTTTACAGGACCTCAAGACCAAGGAGTCTTCTGAAAAAGAGGAGGCAAAAAGTAATGCCATAGCTACATGCTAGTATACAGGAGAGCCCTGTCCTACTTTACCAGGGTGTATGGAAGTCAAAGAGAATGGGTCCACCAGTAATTCTATTCAATGCACGGGTCACAACAGCCAGCCGCCGAGGGTCACAACAGCCGGCCGCCGGGGGTCACAACAGCCTTCAGTGAATGGAGATCTGGGAATGGGAGGAAAGAAAAAATAGATGGCAACACACATACCCATAGATCTATAGGAGGGACATCCCATGACCCATAAGGGAACCACACTGATAGATCTAGGTAGCAGACGAGTGAAATATGTATGTGGTACATAGAATGTTTTTTCCTTGCAGAGATATGGCTATTGGAAGAAGTGTTACAGGCAATGGTTCTTGGGGAAAAAAGGATGCAAATGAGCTTTGCTCCAGAAGAAAGAACGGTCTCTAGTACCACCTATAGGTAGTGTGGTGCAGTGACCAGTGTTGCAGCCAGGGGGCGCTGTGTGTGCACTTCAAGATGCACTTGGAGGCATAGTTGTGATGAAACAGTGACTGGCAGTGTTGTGAATGGCCGATATGTATCGCAGAGGTGGGTGGCCCTGTGATGGAAGCCTGGGTATGTTTTGCTCAAGCAGATCTACTGCTGAGGGTTTTGTTTACATTGGGAAGGCTTCCAGGTGATTGGAGAGATGGGTGGGTCCAGTCACCTACAAACCCACCCAAAGAGGCGTGTCTGAACACCTAAGATGGTTTTGTGTTTAAGGACCTGTGGTGATGTCACGCTCACATGACTGGCCATGTGACAGGTACCTGGGTGTGACTACACCTATGTAAAGGAGGTGTGTGTAGCACATGGTGTGAGTGTTTTGGGAGTCTGTCAGGGTGGACACACTTCCATGTGTCCTGGCTGGACACTGCAGAGTGGCCTGTGTGCTGTAGGTCCTGGATGGTCAGTGTTGGAGGCTCCTGGGAGTGGAGTCGTCCTGGAATCACCTAGAGACCGTAGACCTGGACAGTCAGTGTTGAGGACCTGGGATTGACGTGAAGTCAGCATGAGGAGTGGAACTCCTGAAAGGTAACCCCAGACAAGGGGATTGTAATATATGGCAGAGAAGTTTATCTGCTGCATGAACAGACTGGTGGTCGTGATAAGTTCATGGACATAATGAAATAGACTGTATGTCATGTGGTTTATGAAGTTTAATAAACCAGATTTGACCAGATTTGTGTGAGGTACCGTGCCTGAGTGCTTGAATCCTATGTTGTAAAGCGCTGCGGAATATGTTGGCGCTATATAAATAAAAATTATTATTATTATAATTATTATTATTATGCCAAGCGAGTGTCCCCCAACACACTCAGGTAGCATATCACCACAGTAGCTACCTGCAGGTCAGTTTTTGGTGACTTGAGCTTGGAGGATCGGAGTGGTATTCTGCTCTGCCAATGAGGTATTCCCAATAAAAATATGAAGGATGTTATACGAAAGACAATGCGGTTTATTCTCGGCACGTTTCGAAGTTGGACTAACTTCTTCAGGAGAACCGCAATAAGGCCATGTTCACATGTTCAGTATTTTACATCATTATTTGTAAGCCAAAATCAGGAGTTGCACAAATGCAGAGGAAAAAAGTAAAATAGGAACATCTGCCCCACTCCTGGCTTTGGCTTACAAATAGTGAACATGGCTTAACACAGAATTTGACAGACAAGTAATTAGCATTCAACAAGCCATCAGTCAGATGCAGCACACAGGGGCGGTTACCACTCATACTGGTGCCTTTTTATGACATTTTAAACTATTTAAGTTATGCATGTCAAATTCTGCATTATTATTGCGTTTCCTGATGAAGTTAGTCCAACTTCGAAATGCGTTAGTATTAACAGTATTGTCCTTCTAACACGTCCTTTGGATTCTTATTGGGAATACCTCATCGGCAGAGCAGACCACCACTCTTATCCTCCAAGAACATGCTAGATACAGCAGGTTTTCCGGTCCGGAATGTGCTGCAGCAGCTGATCTTTTCTTGATCAGATAACCCCAAAAGGTGAGTAGCTACTTGTTCCTTTACTTTGTACTTTTATACCGGATAAGACCCTATTGCGCAGTTGTATCCCCCTTTTATCTATCTTTTGGTGACTAACACACTACGCATCAAAAAGACCCTGAAGAGTGTAATGTGGACATATATATTAGCACGCACCCCTGCTGTTCTCCAGTCGCCATACCATCAGTAAGACCACCCTTGTGGAGCGGCTATAAGGCGACAGCTCAGCATCTTTCAGAATTGAATTTTAGGAATCTAAACTGAAAGTTCTGGATAACTGGATCTCATTAATTCTCTGCTCTTTATAACTTATTTTTAGAATAATGAACTTCTTAATTGGATGCTGCTAAAGGTTTTCAGAGTCATTTCATCGAGGATAATTACTTGTGAGAAATGGGGGCGGAAGGGGACTGAGGGATGTGAGGTGTTCCGATTTAAGCAAAAACTAGGAGCACCTCCGCCTCTATATTCAGTAATACAGCAAACTTTTAAGAGGTCACAAAGTATTGCGAAGTGACATTCAGAACCCTTCATGTGTCTATGGGCTGCCAGATGTTAAAGGGATGGTTCGCCCACACATCATTGAGAAGGTATTATAAGTAGGATTCAGTGAGAGATGCCCCAACTATCTCCAGCAGGTTTCTGACCATGACCTGATTACAGAAGGTCCCACCAACAGTCTGTGATGAAAGTGGGCACATTCTGTTTACTAAACCCCAAGACATTGAATAGAGGTTCTACTGGAGGAGGACTGCTGTATGACATGTCCATTCACGCTCTGGCCATTTAGGAGCAGGTAAGAAGCAGAGAACTCATGCCCATCAATCTCCCTGTAGGCCCCGAAAAAGTGTATGGAAAGATGTAGCGTATACAACCACCATTACATAACTAAGGAAAAGATTTGGTGTGTTCCCTCTGCCACTATTCAGATCATTATTGGTCTCATCTCATGGATCGTCTTACTGGAAGGTTATTAGAAGGTTCACTTTAAGGCACTTTACTGTATTGGTGCTATATAAGCATGTGGCTGCTCTACGCCAGAGTCTCTCCTAGGGTGGCTGCTCTACACCAGAGTCACTCCTAGGGTGGCTGCTCTACGCAAGAGTCTCTCCTAGGGTGGCTGCTCTACGCAAGAGTCTCTCCTAGGGTGGCTGCTCTACGCAAGAGTCTCTCCTAGGGTGGCTGCTCTACGCAAGAGTCTCTCGTAGTTTTGTTGCTCTATGCTCAGGTACCCCCTGGATTTATAGCATACAGTGGGGAAAATAAGTATTTGGTACACTAACGATTTTGCAAGTTTTCCCACCTGCAAAGAATGGAGAAGTCTATATTCTTTATCGTAGATACACTTCAACTGTGAGACAGAATCTAAAAATAAACAGAAAATCACCTTGTATGATTTTTAAATATTTCATGCAATAAAATGCAATTTAATTAAGTATTTGATCACCTACCAACCAGCAAGAATTCTGGCTCTCAGACTTTTTTTTTTTTTTTTTTAAGAAGCCCTCCTGCTCTGCACTCATTACCTGTATTAATTGCCCAATTGCCCCGGTTTGAACTTGTTACCTGTATAAAAGACACCTGTCCACACAATCAATCACACTCTGATCTTGGCCATGGTGGAGAGGTTAAAGAGCTGTCTAAGGATACCAAGGACAAAGTTGTAGACCTGCATAAAGCTGGGATGGGCTACAGGACAATAGGCAAGCAGCTTGGTGAGAAGGAAAGTGTTTGCACATTTAGAAAATGGAAGAAACAAAATGACTCCTCTTCCGCGGTCTGGGGCTCCATGCAAGGACTTACCTCATGAGGTAAGGATGATTCTGAGAAACGTCAGGAATCCGCTAAGGACTACATGGGAGGACCTGGTCAATGACCTGAAGAGAGCTGAGATCACTCTCAAACATTGTCATTAGTAACACTACACAGTCATGGACTAAAAATCCTGCAGGGCATGCAAGGACCTCCTCCTCATGCCAGCACATGTACAGGCCAGTTTGAAATTTGCAAATGACCATCTGGATGATCCAGATAAGGCATGGGAGAATGTCCTGTGGTCAGATGAGACAGAAATAGAAATTTTTGGTATCAACTCCACTCACTGTGTTTGAAGGAAGGAGGATGAGTACAACCCAAGAACACCGTCCCAACCGTGAGGCATGGTAGAGGAAACAACATACTTTGGGGGTGCCTAACTGCAAAGAGGACAGAAAGACTTACCATATTGAAGGGAAGTTGGGTGGGGTTCTTGAGATTTTGCCCAGCACCCTGCTTCCCTTAGTAAGAGCATTGAAGATGCCTTTTGGCTGAGTCTTTCACCATGACAAGGTCCCAAAACACACAGCCAGGGCAACTAAGAAGTGGCTCTGAAAGAAGCATTTCAAGGTCCTGGAGTGGCCTAGCCATTCTCCAGACCTGAAGCCAATAGAAAATCTTTGGAAGGAGCAGGAACTCCATGTTGTCCAGCGACAGACTCGAAAACTGAAAGATCTGGATAGGATCTCTATGGAGGAGTAGGTCAAAATCCCTGCTGCAGTGTGTGCAGACTTGGTCAAGAACTACAGGAAACGACTGACATCTGTAATTGCAAACAAAGGTTTCTGTACCAAATATTAAGATCTGTTTTTCTATTGTATCAAATACTTATTTCACACAATAAAATTCTAATTAAATTATATAAAAATCAAACAATGATTTTCTGGTTTTTATTTCTAGATTATGTCTCTCAGGCTAAGTTCACACGTTGCAGAATTGCCGCGGAAATTTCCGCGGCAATTCTGCGCCTCCTGCCGCGGGTATATCGCATGCAGAATTAGCATGCATATACCCACAGAAAACTAGGGTTTTGCAAGCATAATTAGCTTGCAGAATGCTAGAGTTTTCCAAGCGATCTGTAGCATCGCTTGGAAAACTGATTGACAGGTTGGTCACACTTGTCAAACATAGTGTTTGACAAGTGTGACCAACTTTTTACTATAGATGCTGCCTATGCCGCATCTATAGTAAAAGATCGAATGTTTAAAAATAATAAAAAAAATAAAAACATGGTTATACTCACCTGCAGACCTCAGCGGCGTCCGTTCCTATAGCTGTTGTGCGGTGAAGGGCCTGTGATGACGTCACGGTTTGTGATTGGTCACGTGACCGGTCACATGCGGTCTCGCGACCAATCACAAGACCGTGACGTCATCGCAGGTCCTTCACCGCCCAGCAGCTATAGGAACCGAAGCGGCAGCGTGCAGCGGAGAGGCCGGAAGACTGCGGGGGACATCGAAGGTGAGTATATCGCTATTTATTTTAATTCTTTTATTTTTTACCAATTATATGGTGCCCAGTGCGTGGAGGAGAGTCTCCTCTCCTCCACCCTGGGTACCAACCGCACATGATCTGCTTACTTCCCGCATGGTGTGCACAGCCCCGTGCGGGAAGTAAGCAGATCAATGCACTCCTATGGGTGCAGAATCGCCGCGATTCCGCAATTTTAATGAACATGCTGCGTTTTTTTCTGGAATGCGATTCCGCTCAGGAAAAAAATGCAGCATGTGCACAAAAAATGCAGAATGCATTCTGTTACATAGGATGCTTAATGGTAGCGTTTTTTTCGCGGTTTTATAGCGTTTTTATAGCGAAAAAAAAACCGCGAAAAATATGCTACATGTGCACACAGCCTCACAGCTGAAGTGTACCCACAAAATGCAAATAGATAAATGTCGCTTTGCATATTAAAGAGGTTTTTCTGCTTTCAGAAAACCCATAGCCAAGCTGCAGTTTAAAAAATAAAAAATACAAACTTTGCTTAACTCACCCTCTCCCAGTTCAGCACAGACTCCACCACTGCTCTTGGTGTCTGTATGGACTGCAGCCAGTCTGTGAGCTCCGTGGCTTTGAGCAGTCAACTTGTGGAGCCGCTAAGCTTGGATATTGGCTGCAGCACTGTCGATGTGACATCAGCGCTGCAGACAATAAGACACTGGGAGCAGCAGCAGAGACTCTGCAATGGACCTGGGGAGGGTGACTAAAGTTTTTTTATTTTTTTTAACAAAAATAAACACACACAACAGGACAGGGGTTTCGAGAAACCAGAAAACCTAATGCAGCAACTAGCCCAAAACTATTGGATGCCAAAATTGCAGTATAAAATAAAATGTTAATGCTACTAGGAGAACAAATAGATTGCAAAAATTGTAATATAAAAAAAATATATATATATGATGACAATATAAAAAGCAAAACCACCACAAAACAAGAGCAAATGGAATTAGGAGCCCAAACTAATAAATGCAACCCAGGCTGTAACTGCAGACGATGCCCACTTCGCTCGTAGGAGGAAGCAGGCAGCAGAATTACCCGCAGAGCTAAGAATCTTAAAACAAAGCCGTGTCTAACCCCTGAAATCAATTCTTAAGGAATCTGCCAGACAGATCAAGATCACTGGGAATTACAGTATTTAAGCAATAATGAGCCTGCAAAGTGATGTCCTAATAGGCTGTCTGCTCGCTCCACCTGGCACCGTGACTGCTAAGAAAAGAGCAAACTTGGGGAAAATTTGGGGGAGGAAGTGTGGCAACAAAGAAGAAGGTACAAGGTGAGCGAGGAGCGTGATCAACCCTATTGCTTCCTTATGCAAATATGTGACACCAAGACATCTACGGCAATTAAAAGTGACATAACTTGAAGATCTGCAGTCACATATGGTCAATATGCAATTTCTAAGCTATATACAAATTTTTCCTAATTTCCCTTTAACACATGCAGTGCCACCAAACCACGGCCATAAGTAGCTGAAAGATATGGCTTGCACCATTAGGGGTCTCCAGTGTAATTACAATATCCCAAAGTCCAGCCCAAATTGATTTTTTTACTTTCTTGATGAGCCAGCAATCAATCTGTGTGAGCAGAGCTGCAGTGAAAATCATGGAAGCGCATTCAGAGCAGATAGGAAAATATAAGCTTCCAAGAAACAATCACAAATGATAAGAAATTTTATTATAAGGAAGATCCAATGTGTCTATTGGGATGACGGTGCCACAGTAAAAGTCGGGTGGGGTGTATTTAGAAAACACAAACTAGAGAGCGACAATGTTGAAATATGGATGATAATCTGGTGACAGTCACCTGCTTATTACCTCCCTTGGATGCCAGTCATATATAATTCATAGACATGACATAAGATAACATGGGAGTACAGGCCCGAGGTGGTCCATACACGATATGGAGAAAGCAGGACATTTAGGGCTAAGTACCTATAAGCAGTTTTGGCTGGTAACTCAGTAAGAAGCTTTGGCGAGACAGAATAGACACCTAGTAGTATTGTGTGATAGATCGTAAAGCGTAAAAGTAAATCTAAAGAATACTCAACATGCAACAGATAATGCAGCAGCCTCTCCCAAGAAAAAGAAGTGTGTTTCATCCTGGCTCAGAACTGGAGTACAATTCTTAAATTACAATTCAAAAAGGTGAGAAAAATATCAGACATCTCTATACGACAATCCAAGAACAGACCGGCCTTGGATTCCCTCTGACTGCTCTAGGCATATACTATATGAGACTGTTGAGTTTGGGTCAGAAGACCCTCGGCAGGTCTCGGATTGGTATATAAGGAGGTCTGAATTCGGCCTTACTCAGTAGTCAACCAGGTCTACAAAACACACACTACAGTACTGATCCCAAGTTACGTCCCGTTATACTCCAGAGCAGCACTCATTCTGCTGGTGGAGTCACTGTGTACATACATTACATTACTGATCCTGAGTTACATCCTGTATTATATTCCAGAGCTGCACTCACTGTATACATACATTACTTATCCTGTACTGATCCGGAGTTACATCCTGTATTATTCTCCAGAGCTGCACTCACTATTCTGCTGGTGCAGACACTGTGTACATACATTATATTACTTATCCTGTACTGATCCTGAGTTATATCCTATATTATACCCCAGAGCTGAACTCACTATACTACCAATGCAGTCACTGTGTACATACATTACATTATTCATCTTGTACTGATCCTGGGTTACATCCTATAGATACACTTATAACGCAAGGGGAGAGGGGAGGTTTTTGTCTATGTAGTAGATAACTTTGCAATGTCTAGAGCATAAACTACAATTGCAAAAATAATGATGTTCGAGTATATGGTGTACAAATACTGTCTGCAGATGGTTAGTGCAGCTGTGGATTAATAATGAGTTAATAATGTTACAACTCTTAATCAGTAATTCAATATACGTAATGCAATATTTTAGCAAAGTCGCTCAGCTTTTTGGAATAGTTAGATATTTTTCCAATACAATGGTGCATAGTGTTTGAAGCAACAATGTACTCCACACTGGGCGTGACAGCAACTCCACCAGTTAAAGCCGCTTAGACTGCAAACAAACAATCAGATTGGCATTTTCTGGTGTGTCTATTATGAATACGTTTGTAAACATGGGAAGTAATTAATAAATCAGTAAAAGAAAAAAAACAAACAACATCCCTCTTAGCCCCCCAAAATGTGTCCCATTTAAGAGAGGTCAGATCAGAGCAATTCTCCATATTCTAATTAACCAGTTCTCAATCCAATTAATGTTTTTGTTTTTTATGTTTTTTTTTTAATCCAGCAACAGAGCCTACATCGGCTCACAGGAGGTAACAGAATGTAATGTACGTGCACATTATATATACAGTACATCACATTGTGTGGGCAGCTTGGGCAAACACATTGACTGATGGCTTCACAAGAAAGCAGGCATGAGCCATCATTCAATCGGAAAGCTCTCTGCCATAGCATGGAGTCCATCTGACTTTTCCCTTTTACAGATATACACAAGTATAATTTCAATTTTCTCACTTCATGCCCTTATACAAAAGGGGACTATAAAAATGTTTTCTGCTCTGTGCTGTAATTGTATCCCCCTTCTGACACCTGGTATTGCTATACTGTATGTAAATGCCACTAGAGTAGGAACATACTTCCATAATACTGGAATTGCTCATGACAGATACAACAAAACAATGAAGACTTTCTGCATGCAGTAGTACACTGGCACTATATTTACCTGGTTTTCAAACACAAAAAAAAAAAAGTTATCAAAGTAACCTATTGTTATTTTCAAACTAAACTTACCAAGTACTCATGGGTGAAAACCCAAGGATGCGAACGCTATTGCAAATATTTATGAAAAGTTGTTGTCAAATAGATTTGCAAAATACCTACCACATGGATTTTCAGCCAAGAAAACTTAGGGAGTTTAGTTATAAGGGAACAGAAAATGGAACTCAAAATAGTAGCGTGAGCCTAGCCTAACCTATAGCTAAGCTACCATGGCATTATTGGGAGAAAAGAACAAAAAAAAAAAGGGGTGGATGTAGTACAAAGCCGATACCTTTTCATAGATACGGTATTTGCAATATACACAACCCTTGGGTCTTCATCCATGAATGCTGCAAAAGTCACATTTTTTCTGGCAGTTCTTAAAAGGGAACTGAAGATGGAACTCATGAAAATGGACTCCAAATTACTACAATGGGGTTTAGTTTGGTTTCCATTTAAATGGATGCTATTTAAAAAAATGGAATTTGGGCTTTGAAGATACAAGTATGGGTATTTAGAAAATATCTATGAAATGTTATTGCCAGACCCAAAAATGCTTTGGTAGCCTAGCAAACCTAGTTTCACTACTGTTGAGAGTTCCATTTTCTGTTCCCTTATACCTTAACTACGTAAGCCATCTTAGGTGAATATCCAAGGGCTGGGTGTATTCTAAATCTATTTGTCAATAACTTTTCATAATTATCTGGGAAACAGCTATCCTTGGGTTTTCACCCATGAATACTTAGGAAGTTTAGTATCAATTCAGCATTAAGTTAAAGGGCCTCTGAAGTAAGTGTGAGCTCAGGGTTAGTATTGCATAACAGTACTGTGTAAGTTAATTGAAGTAGGTTAACTGCTTTGCATTTCTCAGAGGCCAAGTGAACTGGGTCTAAATGCCACCTATTTGATGGGTCAATGTTGACTTAAATTATACACATTGAAGGTAACTATCTTTTAAGACCCTGTTTGCTTTGTCTGAAGACGTTATTTACAAAGAAGACAAAGAACAGTGGGAAAAATGGCAAGTATCAGTAAGACCTGAAACCGTGCCATAATTCCAGATACAAGAAGTTTTTGGCAATGGAAGTGGCATAGAAACTCACCAGATTTAAACCACATAAAACCTGAAGGCTAGGAAACTTCAAATAGGAAAAATAAAAAAAATGTATTGTGCAACTGGATCAAAGTGTGGGTCAAATATCAAGAGTGTTAAACAACAAGATTAGATTACGCATAAGAAACATACTGATAAGTCCTGTTTGTTCCACTAAAGGTACCTTCACACTAAGGGTACCGTCTCACAAAACGATTTACCAACGATCACGACCAGCGATACGACCTGGCCGTGATCGTTGGTAAGTCGTTGTGTGGTCGCTGGGGAGCTGTCACACAGACAGCTCTCCAGCGACCAACGATGCCGAGGTCCCCGGGTAACTAGGGTAAACATCGGGTTACTAAGCGCAGGGCCGCGTTTAGTAACCCGATGTTTACCCTGGTTACCGTCGTAAATGTAAAAAAATAGCCGGATTACTTACGGTAATGCTCTTTTAATGAGTCCATGACAGCACCCACTGGAGAGATAGGGATCCGCCCCAAGGAACAGGAAACCTACAGAGACATAAAAGGGGGCGGTCCCCCTCTCCTCCTCAGTTTAATTTCAGAGTACCCGGAGGACCGCCAGTGTTAGTCAATCATCACCATGTATCATCAGAATATAAACTTCATAGAAGTAATTACATTGGCTTTTATTAGGGAGGGATGTGACTGGGTGCTGTCATGGACTCATTAAAAGAGCATTACCGTAAGTAATCCGGCTATTTACCCTTCGCCATGACAGCACCCACTGGAGAGATTTCCAGAGACCAACACCTAGGGGGGGACCACCGTGCTGAGGATAGTCCTGCCAAAGTGTAGGTCAGAGTCAGAAGACAGGTCGAGCCTGTAGTGATTATAGAAAGTGGAAGGAGCCAACCAAGTTGCAGCCTTACATATATCTTCGATTGGCACGTTCCCTTTTTCGGCCCAGGAAGAAGCCATGGCTCTGGTGGAATGTGCTTTGATGCCCTCCGGAGGTTCTTCGTTTTTCATGGAATAGGCCAACCGGATAGCGTCTCTTATCCACCTGGATAATGTTGCTCTTGTGACTCCATATCCTTTCTTTTTGCCCTGGAAGGATATGAACAGAGCCCTACTCTGCCTCCAACTACTAGTTTTCTCAATATATTGCAAAACTACTCTCCTGACGTCTAGAGTATGGAATTTTTGTTCTTCAGGAGTAGAGGGATCTTTAAAGAAAGTAGGAAGATGTATCTCCTGTGACCTGTGGAACTTCCCTGCTACCTTAGGAAGGTATAGGGGGTCCGGTTTTAAGATTAGTCTGTCATGAAATGTGAGAAGGTAAGGTTGATCTATCGACAAGGCCTGAATGTCGCTGACTCTTCTAGCCGATGTTAAGGCTACTAAGAAGGCTGTTTTTAACGACAAGTGTTTTAAAGATGCTGTGTCTATAGGCTCAAATGGGGATTCTGTTAGAGAGTCTAAGACTAGATTTAGATCCCACGGAGCTACTCTAGGTATGTGGACAGGAGTAACTCGTTCACAGGCCGTGATGAAGCGGGATACCCATTTATTACCAGCAATATTATGGCCATAGAGGGCACCCAGAGCGGACACCTGGACCTTTAGTGTGTTAACTGACAGACCTAACTCTTTCCCTTTCTGTAGAAATTCTAGTATAGATTTTATTGGGACTTCAGAGGGGTTTGAACTAGTATGGAACTGAAGAAACTTCTTCCATACTTTGGTGTAAATTTTTGTGGTAGATGGTTTCCTGCTAAGCAGGAGTGTATCAATTAGGCCTTTTGAAAACCCCCTGGAATTTAATATCTGCCTTTCAAATTCCAGGCCGTCAGGTGGAGGCTGTCCACCTGAGGGTGGAAGAAAGGTCCCTGGGAGAGAAGGTTTGGGATTGAGGGAAGGACCCAAGGATCCGTCACCGACATCGACCGCAGGCACGAGAACCATGGTCTCTTGGGCCAGAATGGCGCTATTGGTATTATCCTGGCCTGCTCTTCCCTGATTTTCCGTATTACTTGTGGAAGCAGAATTATCGGAGGGAAAGCATACGCCAGCTTGAATTGCCAGGGTGTTTGAAGAGCATCTAGAATGTCCGGGTGATCTGCACGGGACCGAGATGCGAATTTCTGGACTTGTTTGTTTTGTTTTGTAGCGAACAGGTCTATTTGGGGTTTGCCCCATAACAATGTTATCTTGTGGAAAATGTGAGGATTGAGACACCATTCTCCTTGATGAAGAGTGTGTCGACTTAGGAAGTCCGCTTGTTGATTGTCCTCTCCTTTGATGTGGACTGCCGAGAGGGACAACAGATGCTTTTCGGCCAGGATTAAGGTACTGTTTGCGGAAGACATTAGAGCGTCTGATCTTGTGCCGCCTTGTTTGTTTAAATACGCCACTGTCGTAGTGTTGTCTGAACAGATTCGGACGTGGCTTCCTCGTAGCTGTGGGAGAAATTGACGCAGTGCATAGTTTACCGCATTCAATTCTTTTAGGTTTGATGAATATAAATCCTCATTCTTATCCCAGGTTCCCTGGCAGAATCTATCTCCCATGTGTGCGCCCCACCCGTGGGGACTAGCGTCCGTAGTTATCGTGTGGGATGGTGATATTACCCAAGGGACACCCCCCGCTAGGTTGTCTTTATTTAGCCACCATTCTAAGGAGGATAAGACTTTCTCGGATAAAGTTATTTTCGATTCAAGGTGCCCCAGAAATTTTCTCTGTTCCCGAAGTATCTGATGTTGTAATGTTCGGGTATGAAGTTGTGCCCACTGAACGGCTGGAGTACAGGAGGAGAGGGATCCTAGCAAGGACATTCCTGCTCTCAGGGACATTTGAGGTTTGTGAATGGCCGCCACAACTTTACCCTCTATAAGAGATATTTTTTCTTGGGGAAGTAGACATTTTTGCTTTATGGAATCTAGACTAAATCCCAAAAATGTCTGAAGAGAAAGTGGGGTGAGTCTGGATTTTTTATAGTTGACGATCCAGCCCAGGCTTTCTAAGGACGAGACAGTGTCAGCTAATCGTTCCGCACACTGAAGGGATGAGTTTCCTACAACTAAAAAATCATCTAAGTAGGGAATGATTAATGTGTCTCTCTGGCGAAGGTAGGCCATTACTTCTAACATTACCTTCGTGAAGATCCTGGGTGCCGTGGAGAGACCGAAGGGCATGGCTGTATACTGGAAATGATGAATCTCCCCCTCAAGAGTTACTGCCACTCTTAAGTATTTTTGATACCTACTATGGATAGGGAGATGGTAGTAGGCATCTTTTAAATCAATGCCGCCCATTCTACAATTTGGAAAAAGGAGCTTAATGGCCGATCTAATAGACTCCATTTTAAACGTATAATTTTTAATAAACGTATTGAGTTTTTTAAGATTTATAATTGTTCGAAATGAACCATCGGGTTTAGGGATTAAAAATAACGGAGAGTAGAACCCTTTACCCTCTTGTCCCTTTGGCACCCTAACTAAAACATTTTTAACTATAAGACTTCTAATTTCCAGTTCAAGGGCCTTCTGTTGCACTGGTGAGGAAAGGGCTGTTAAAATAAAGGAATCATGGGGAATTTGGAGGAATTCTATTTTCATTCCTTCCTTAATAATATTTAGCACCCAGGAACTTGACGTGATTTTTCGCCATTGGGGAAAGAAAAATTTTAACCTGCCCCCTACTGGGGTGTCTGGTGTTTCAGAATTTGTTGTCTCTACGGAAGGGGGGGCCTTTGAACATAGTGCCACCCTGTTTTCCCTCTCTTGTGGCCCATCGTGACGATCTTTCATTTTGTGTTCTTTTCCCGAACGGCCTCTTCCTAAAGGTCTTCCTATAGAAAGGAATTGAGGGGTCAGGGAAGGCTTTTTTCCTCTCTTTTGCTTTTTTGAGGATCTCGTCTAATGCTTTCCCAAACAAAAACTCACCCTCACACGGAATAGCGCAGATCTTAGCCTTTGACTGCGTATCCCCCTTCCAGCTCTTCATCCATAACGCACGTCTGGCATTATTAATCAGACCGGCTGACCTTGCTGCAAGGCGAAGAGAGTCAGCTGAAGCATCGGCCATGAATGCTGCTGCACCTCTAATTAGTGGTATCGCATCCCGCAATTTTTGTCTGGAGACCCCCTGTTCGATTTGTTGATCCAGCTGATCAATCCACACAAGCATGGATCTAGCTGTGCACGTGCTGGCAATTGATGGCTTAAATATGCCCGTGGAAGCCTCCCATGATCGTTTCAGTGACGATTCTGCCTTCTGATCTAAAGGATCAGAAAGTAGGCCCGCATCCTCGACTGGTAGGGCTGACTGTTTTGAGGTGGAGGCGACTGCAGCGTCCACCTTAGGGATTTTAGTCCATGAAATTAACTCCTCATCATTAAAGGGGTACTTCCTTTTGGAGGCTGACGGGAGAAAACCTCTCTGGTCCTGTTTCTCCCACTCCCTCTTTATCAGAGCCTTAACCGCAGGAATTACTGGGAATGCTCTTCTCTTCCTCTCCGCCAACCCTGCAAACATGATGTCTTGTGCAGTTTGGTCGTCTTTTGTATCCTCACAACCTATAGTATTCCTGATGGACTTTACTAGGTTGTCCACCCCATCAAGAGGAAAACAAGCTCGACCCTCAATGTCGGAATGTGTTGAGGAAGAGGATGACGCCTGCGAGGAGTCTGAGTGGATAACGCCTTCCTCCTCGGACTCAGAGCTGGATATAGCCTTTTCTTTCCCGGATTTTTTAGGGGGGGTACTGGCTTGTGAGATGGCCTGTAATTCCTCTCTAATTATGGCCCGTATATCTGTGACCGACATAGATGGACTCTGCATTGTTTCCGCCATACACTGATTGCAGAGTTTTTTGGGGTGGGAATCTGGGAGAGGCTCGTCACATAACGCACATTGCTTGTGCTTAGATTTCTGTCTCTTTTTGGCCTGGGAGAAGAAGACATTTGTGGAAAAGGGTGTCAGCTTTATAGGCAGAGGGGAAATCACACTCACCCAGTGAAGCTGTACGGTACCGAAATAGGAGGCTGCGACTTTCTGGATCTTGAATCCTTGGTCTCACTCCTGTGGCTGGCATCTGAGGACCTTCTGCTGGCTGGCTCACCTGCTGGGTCCACAGTCTTGCCTGGGGACGACATGTTGCATCGCCTGTGCGTTTGCAACTTCCCCCTTTTTATAGGCCAGGATCCGGTCAGTAAACTTTTTTTTTTTTTTTTTTTACTCTGCAGCGGTGCACTGCGCATGCGCGAAACCGCGCTTTTCCCTCCACCGCTGTGTGAGTGACCCGGAAGTGCTCCTCTACTTCCGGGTCATTCTGGGGATTCTTACACCGCTCCACGCATGTGCGGCCGCCATTATCCCGGCCTGCGCTATGGAGCGGTGTACCGGCTGCCGCTGCCGCTGCAGCTGTGCCGCAGATCCCGGACCCTTTTACCTGGTGGTCCGCGTCTGGAGCCTGTTCAAGCCGCACCTCTGCAGCGCTGCTCCTGTGGAATCGGCGTCATCTCTCCCGGACTCAGCCATCCCACATGCCGGCCCGACGAGGGGGGAGCCGTCTAACGGAATCTCCCCCGACGCTGCATCTGGACTGCATCCCCTGCCGTTCGCGCAGAAACCGCACAGGCGGATGCTCCTAGCCCAGGTATGATTTCTGTAGTCTTCAGAGATCCTGTCCCCTGGGAACAGGAAACCTAAACTGAGGAGGAGAGGGGGACCGCCCCCTTTTATGTCTCTGTAGGTTTCCTGTTCCTTGGGGCGGATCCCTATCTCTCCAGTGGGTGCTGTCATGGCGAAGGGTAAAAACAAACAGTACATACTCACATTCCGGTGTCCGTCAGGTCCCTTGCCGTCTGCTTCCCGCACTGACTGACTCCCGGCCGTAAAGTGAAAGCAGATCACAGCGGTGACGTCACCGCTGTGCTTTCACTTTACGGGCCGGCAGTCAGTCAGTGCGGGAAGCAGACGGCAAGGGACCTGACGGACACCGGAATGTGAGTATGTACTGTTTGGTTTTTTTTACATTTACGACGGTAACCAGGGTAAACATCGGGTTACTAAGCGCGGCCCTGCGCTTAGTAACCCGATGTTTACCCTGGTTACAAGCGAACGCATCGTTGGATCGGTGTCACACACACCGATCCAACGATGACAGCTGGAGATCCAGCGACGAAAGAAAGTTCCAAACGATCTGCTATGACGTACGATTCTCAGCAGGGTCCCTGATCGCTGCTGCGTGTCAGACACAGCAATATCGTATGGATATCGCTGGAACGTCACGGATCGTACGTCGTAGCGACAAAAGTGCCACTGTGAGACGGTACCCTAAGCGACGCTGCAGCGATACAGACAACGATGCCGATCGCTGCAGCGTCGCTGTTTAGTCGCTGGAGAGCTGTCACACAGACGGCTCTCCAGCGACCAACGATTCCGAAGTCCCCTGGTAACCAGGGTAAACATCGGGTTACTAAGCGCAGGGCCGCGCTTAGTAACCCGATGTTTACCCTGGTTACCAGCGTAAATGTAAAAAAAACAAACAGTACATACTCACCTTCTGCTGTCTGTCACGTCCCTCGCCGTCTCCTTCCCGCACTGTGTGAGCGCCGGCCGTAAAGTGAAAGCAGAGCACAGCAGTGACGTCACCGCTGTGCTCTGTACTGCCGGCGCTCACAGTCAGTGCGGGAAGGAGACGGCGAGGGACGTGACAGACAGCAGAAGGTGAGTATGTACTGTTTGTTTTTTTACATTTACAATGGTAACCAGGGTAAACATCGGGTTACTAAGCACGGCCCTGCGCTTAGTAACCCGATGTTTACCCTGGTTACCACTGTAAAACATCGCTGGCATCGTTGCTTTGGCTGTCAAACACGACGATACACGCCGATCTGACGACCAAATAAAGTTCTGAACTTTCAGCAACGACCAGCGATAGCACAGCAGGATCCTGATCGCTGCTGCGTGTCAAACACAACGATATCGCTATCCAGGACGCTGCAACGTCACGGATCGCTATCGTTATCGCTGCAAAATCGGTTAGTGTGAAGGTACCTTTAGTGTGTGCAGTACTGTGCTCAAAGTGCATGTTGACTTGCAGAACAACTTTTCAAAAATAGGAAATAAATTTAAAAAGTGCCTTCAAATTTCACTAGATGCATACAGTGCCTAGGAAACCAGGAAACCATGTAATACCCAAAAATGACCAAGCACTGCAAAAAAAAAAAAATTAGGGAATCTAGATTGTGAGCCCCAATAGGGGCAGCGATGATAATGTATGTAAACTGCTGCAGAATATGACAACGCTATATAAGCTATGCATAATAAAGATGCTTCATAGCAGTCTAGACGCTACTTTGCAAAACCAGACTGCTGTCCAGAAAGAAAAAGTCCTTTATTTCTATTAACTTTTTAGTATTCTGTCCTGATCAAACAGACCTGTCTTAAGAGAATAAGAGAAAAAAATACTAAATACCAACCAAACTCCCCAAGTATTCTTGGGTGGGTGAAAAATCCTATTACCCAGAGAGCTTAGAAAGTATTCTACCAACAGTTTATTCTGCATCCGAAAACCTCACCTGCATTTCTTTGTCTGAATATTTCTGAGGGTTCTTGCTGCCCTGGCTTTTTTTCCTCAGTTTCTTCAGCTCCACTTGACATTTTTCCAAGGCATCCCCTTTGTTTTTCTGCTCCACTTGATATTTTTTCAGAGCAGCCTTAAATGAAATAAAGAAAGTTCAATAGGCATTCATCTTTAACATTTGGATTAGAAAGGTTTAAATTATTAGTTGACAGGTAATCCAATATTAGAAAATATGGCTCCTTTCTTGCAGTAACCGTGCCACATTTGCACATAGGCTGTATCCGGTATTGCAGCTTCGTTTCTTTGTATTTGATATTGCGGCACAGCCCATTTACTTCAAATTGTGGTGTGCAAGTTGAAAGAAAGCAACCTTTTTATTTTTTTTATATAATCCTGATGGCTCAGGAAGGAAACTCAATGGTACACTCCATAAACCAGGCCACAATGGAACTGCAATTTCGGGGATTGGCCAGCACAACTTGCAAAAGATCTATCGGGAACAGAACAGTAAATCCAATACTGATTTTCCAACCTTCAATTCAGGATTGTTCATGATCTTCCACTTCAGCAGCCACAGACATTAAAAAGCAAATAGAAAATCTCTTAAGGGTCAGTGATTTTACAGAGGTCCCAGCTATGATTGAACAGCCGACACAGTCTAGTAATGACATACAGTAATTACACACAAGACCGGACTTCTAGGGACAATGTGTCATCTATGGGTCTTGTATATTTTCACTTGTCCTTGGACACAACACTGACCATTCCCATTGTCACAGGAATTTGTATGCAAAACCCGAATTTATAATTATAGACCTTGTTGTATACAAAAGGCCAACAATATACGTGGCTACAAATGAAACTTCTCCCAAAACGGGAGAATTATTTGTTGCCTTTCTAAAGAAAAGTCGAGTACAAGAGGCTTGTAGTCAGCTTTTATACATCTTTCCAAAATAACGCAACTCTAGTGCATGGCTATTGTGGCTCACTCATTCATGGGAATATCATATATACCAAAAATAAGGGTGCCATTTCTGAAAGGAAAAAAAACGCAGACCTTATTCTAATCTCATGCAAAACCTTGAAGACCTTTGTGGAATAGAATACAGAGATTTTAATCAATCCTGAAAAAGGGGCTGCCCTGTCCCTGCCCCAAGCCAGGCGCAAAGGCCGCCCCGTCCCGAGCCAGGCGCCGCCCTGTCCCAAGCCAGGTGGAAAGGCCGCCCCATCCCAAGCCAGGCGCAAAGGCCGCCCCGTCCCAAGCCAGGCACCGCCCTGTCCCAAGCCAGGCGCAAAGGCCGCCCCGTCCCAAGCCAGGCGACGCCCTGTCCCAAGCCAGGCACCGCCCTGTCCCAAGCCAGGCGCAAAGGCCGCCCCGTCCCAAGCCAGGCGACGCCCTGTCCCAAGCCAGGCGACGCCCTGTCCTTGTCCCTGCCCCAAGCCAGGCACGCCCCATCCTCACCCCAAGCCAAGAACTGTCCCAAACCAGGCGCCGCCCTGTCCCCACCCCAAGACAGGCGCCGTCCCGTCCCAGGCCAGGCGTAGGGGCCACCCAGTCTCTGCTCCATGGCAAACTTTCAAGGCAGTGTTCGTCCACAAGATTAAGTAAATCAAGAGAACATGGAAAAAAGAAAAAGTTGACTGGCTAAGGGTGAGAACTTTAGAAGAAAAATCTTTTACGCTTAAAATGTGGAGAACTGGAGAATCTGGAACACTTACATTTAGGTACCGAGCATCCAATTCCACCTTCTGTTCTAGCTGTGTGAGCAGCTCGTTGTGAAAAGATTTCAGCTGGAAAAAGAACAAGTTTTATTCAGATCGTCAATCTGTCTGGAAAATAAAGTACTTAGACACCCCAGTGATCATGCATGATCGGTGGGACAGAATCAATTCCCCACTGCACCCCGACAGGGAAAATAAAGCATTACACACTGCCTAATTAATAGGTTTACCATTTAATGCCCAAAATCTTCTCTAATGGATGAGGGTCTGGAGGCAGAGACCCCCAAGCCACACCTATTAATCAGAATTTGAACAGCAAACGACACAAACCCTTTAAGGGGAACTTTTCATATTGACAGATGTTCATAGAAAGTGACGTTCCACCCTGGCACTGAAAAGTGACTGTACATTTGCCATCTATGGTCCCCCTATATCCTTCCTCCGTCGCGAAAAGCAGCATTTCAGTTGTCCTGAATATCTGAGGGCTGCAGCAGTGGCATGGTGAGCGCGGTGATAAGTCTGAACACGCGTCTACAGCGTTCCATTCCTCCATAACACTGGAAACACAGAGGGTCACTTTTCAGTGTCAAGGTGGAGGGTCTACTTCCTCTTTGGCCAACATATGGAGAAATTGAGAGGTGGGGGGACTATTAGATCCCAGATGAAAAGTTTGAGAATGTTTTTTCTTAACTGGACAACTCCTTTAAAAAGGGGATTACAACAACAGCACCGCCCATATAGGATATGACTAGTATTGGAGTTCAACTTTACTGAAGTGAACGGCGCAGAGCTGCAGTACTATACACAATCTGTAGACATGGAGGCGCTGTTTTTCTAATCCTGGACAACCCCTTTAAATTTTAAATTACTGGAAGTGTATTTGAAGTTGAAGACATTCTCATTCTTGTGCCTCAAGTAAGAAACTGCAAGGTCTTCTGAAAAAGTCTTTCGTACATGACCCATTACTTTGTGGCTTGTTGGTGCATGATTTGCAGATTATTACAGCTATTTCAGACACTGAAGCATTGCAAGACCTCTGATGAGATGGGTGACTGAGCTTGCCAACCGGTGACATGCAGGTTCTCCGCCGGAGGAGATTCTGGCAGTAAAGTGTAAGAGAGCAATAAGACGCCTTGACAGGTCTGCCCGGAAGGATAAAGCAGAAGTGAGACGGATGGATGTGAGGAACAGATGGATGCACACAAGGATGAGAGCGGGCACAGAGATAGGCAGGTGGAAGATGAGGACGGGCAGAGATCCGAGAGTCTATGCTAAACTGATGGGGCTAACAGAGGTATGGATACAGCAGAGATCTAGTTGTGGGCAACCCAAACCTGCCGTATAGGACAAGGGGTCATTGTAATGGCGGGTGACAAGAAAATGTGAATTTCAAGGTTGCGTTAACCCTATAAATCTTCAAGCACAATTGCAGCCAGTGATCGGATTTCTCCTGTGCTCATCACCCACCTTTGTAGGATGATGGTTGGTACTGCCTTCTAGGCACATGACTGAAGGTATTTTTCTTAAAGGGAATCTGTCAGCACTTCTTTTCTATGTAATCAGAGCAGCATAACAAGGGGCAGAGACCCCGATTCCAGTGATGTATCACTTACTGGGCTGCTTGGTGCAGTTTTGATGAAATCACCATTTTATTTTCTGTAGCTAGAGCAGTGCTATCAATGCCAAGCTGTGTATAACCACGCCCACATCACTGATTGTCAGCAGCCTGTCAATCAGTGGTGGAGGCGGGGTTACACAAATTAGCCCAGCTGTCATGCATGTGAAACACCTAGTCCTGCAAATTTAGCACAATTCCAAAAATTGTAGCAAAAAAATGCCACAATTACAACTCATGTAAATACCCCATATATATCTGAATAAACGCACATAAAATGCGCATAATTAACTTCCAACACCCATTAACTTTTTTGTGTGTGTTTTTTTGGTATAGTAAAAAGGGGTAAGCAGTGGAGGGGCTGGTTACAGCACATCTGTTTTTATTGACTAGTACATGTGCCTACTACCTGCCACTCATGCATATGGGCCAACAAATCTGTAGACGTGACCCACGGGCCCAGCTTGTCTCTGATGCAGATGTTTGTGGACTCCGATTAAACCCTATAACATTGCCATGGAGGTAATATCATGCCACTTTGTCACTTGGCCTTGGTGCAAAAGTACAAAATGAGTTAAATTAGGATCTAATCAGTGAGCTCCTTCTGACAGGCCTATAAGAAAGGTTCTAACATTTCTCGCTTTGTCTGAGCTCCTACCGTCACACTAAGCGACGCTGCAGCGATAGCGACAACGATGCCGATCGCTGCAGCGCCGCTGTTTGGTCGCTGGAGAGCTGTCACACAGACCGCTCTCCAGCGACCAACGATGCCGAGGTCCCCGGGTAACCAGGGTAAACATCGGGTTGCTAAGCGCAGGGCCGCGCTTAGTAACCCGATGTTTACCCTGGTTACCAGCGTAAAATGTAAAAAAAACAAACAGTACATACTTACATGCGTCCCCCGGCGTCCGCTTCCTGCAATGACTGAGCGCCGGCAGTAGCAGGGCACAGCGGTGACGTCACCGCTGTGCTGTGCTTTCACTTTCACTTTGCGGCGCTCAGTCAGTGTGGGAAGCGGACGCCGGGGGACGCATGTAAGTATGTACTGTTTGTTTTTTTTACATTTTACGCTGGTAACCAGGGTAAACATCGGGTTACTAAGCGCGGCCGTGCGCTTAGTAACCCGATGTTTACCCTGGTTACCAGTGTAAAATATCGCTGGTATCGTTGCTTTTGCTGTCAAACACAACGATACACGGCGATCGGACGACCAAATAAAGTTCTGAACTTTATTCAGCGACCAGCGACATCACAGCAGGATCCTGATCGCTGCTGCGTGGGCGTGTCAAACTAAATGATATCGCTAGCCAGGACGCTGCAACGTCACGGATCGCTAGCGATATCGTTTAGTGTGACGGTACCTTTAGCAGATTTATGACCACAACAAAGTTGAGTGTGGGGGAAACAAGCGCCTGTAAAAGCCAAACAGTGAGGACAATTTTGGTTTCACTAAATCTCTTGCAGAGGTGGAACAATCCTCTTAGATGAGGATCATACTTCTGTTGATAAGAAAGGCCCTAAATCTGTGCCTCTTGCAGTCAACAGGTCATAAAAAACAAAAGTATCCAAATTACCATAAGCTCTATGTCAGTAGATAAATTGACCACTTACCATTTCTTCTAACTGATTCTGGATCTGTCGGTGAACCTCTGCCATCTGGAAGAGGACGTCCCCTGATTCCACAAGCGGTCATTAATGGAAATAAAAAAAAAAAAAAAAACACAGGGGAACATGGAAAAAGGAGAGGGATTAGTGGCTGGTTTGTGACAGTCTGCCATGTTCATGCAGTAAAGAGGAATGAGGAGTCTAGGAAATTAACCAAAGGGGGATGGTAGGGATGAGTGGTCAGGCCTTGGTTAATTCTGGACTGGAGGAGGGAAATCGTTTTTTTGGCTGATGTGGTATTAGGGTAGAATGAGAAGAAGTGTTACTGAAGTTATTTCTAAGCAAAATGCTAAGTTTCAAAGCATGCAGATGAGGAGCAGGAAGCTTCAGATACCTACATGCTGCCTCTTCTGAACAGGTAATGCGATAAAAAGGGAACAAAAGACCAATGTGAGCATCAAAAGCTAGAATTCTCTGATCGTGTTCTTCCTTGTGGATGGTGGAACCGGCCGAGGCGCAACACCGGGGAGGTTCCTCCTGCACAAATCTACTAACGCTCTACACAGACGGTTATATACGACAGACTGAAAATACGGTCGTTACTAGATCTTACAAGGAAAGTGAAATTTTCAAGGGTTTTCAGCTCGGAAAAATATAAAAACATGACTTCGAGGAGCTTCAGTGTTGATAGGGCACCCTTTCCTGATTAAAGAGCCATATAAAACATGACAGTGATCACCCTACAAACGAGCAAAAGGTTCACTCATTGGTTGATTTTATTATATCTATGCCAAAATAAACTGATCTAATTAAAAATCACAATCATCGTCCTTGGCAGCACATCACCCTTGTATCGGCTAGTTAATGAGTGCAGATTGACTATACACAAGACGATCGGCACTTATTTGAACAGACCTACAAGTTATTATCTGTCGAAATACAGTATCACGTCATCATCACTTCAGCAGCACGTGTCCAGATTACACAGGGCGATGTGCTGCCGATAAAGATCTGTTTGCCAGGCCGAACCGAGCCAATCACCTGACGAATGAGTGTTTTGCTTGGTCTTCAGGTGATACAGTTCGCATGAATGGTTACTCGAGATAATCTTAAGGCGGCTCGGTCACCAATTCTCACCCATCTAGCCTCTTAAACGGGATATGCTTCCGATAATACTACGCTCTAAGAGGACAGAATGTCCATATTCGCAATCCCTGTTCCCATCAGTATTCGTTGGGTGAAGCAGGCCATTAAACAAGACCTGATTTACTTTTATGGCGTCGATGGTTAATGGCAGCGTTCAGTCCATTTGAGAATTTGCTGCCCAACAATCCATTTATATGACTCAGCTGACAGCAGAATTGCCACTGTAGTAATGGCAAGGCTAATAACAAGGTAAGCCCTCTACTATTGAAAAAAATAAATAAATAACGTTAGGCTAGACCCTAATCAAATGAGAAGTGGTGTCAAGCAAGGATGCACGTGTCCATAGACACTGACAGTGGTGCACTTTAGTCTAGAAGGGTTTGCTCACAAGTTGCACTTGTTTTTTTTTTTTTCTTGTTTTTTTTAAAGATGGTTATTGCCACAAGAAAAAAAAAAACGTTGCAATTACAATAACAGCACAGTGAAAGATTTCGGAAACCTTTTGTACGTGCTGTCCTTGCGGATTTGAACCTTCTAAGCGCTTTTTCAAGTCTACAGTATGTCAATTCAATCAGCACTTTTTAACCATTAAAATGACTGGGCGTGAGAAAAAAAAAAAAAAAACACGTAAAATCGCACATTTTGTTAAATCAGCGTTTACTGCCAAATCATTTTTTGGTTTAGAAAAATCTGCTGTAAATAATGTTCACAGCCTTACAGGATCATAAAATTATGAACTACATATCCACCTATCCTTTTCTATTATAACTCTCTTAATGGAGAGTGCCACTTTAAAGAGGACCTACCATCAACTCAAAATTGGCCAGTTTTTACTCTTATTTTATTACCACCATTCACCTGAGTATTTGTTTTCTTTTACTGTTGGCTAGGCACAAGATGGCTAAGCAAACTCCATATACATCAAAACATATGAGGCTTTTTATGGACTGCCAAGGAGGCGTGGCTCACAGGATTTTAAACAGGGGATGTGGTTCGCAGGATCCTCGGGGGCGTGTATTTTGGCTGCTCTGCATTTTTAACTTGTGAGAAACATTCCCTTGGTAAAGATAATAAAAATCCATGGATCCATGAGTTTCTATTACCTTCTTCACCAGAGATGAGTTTCTATTACCTTCTTCACCAGAGATTCATTACCCCATGAAATGATCAAAATAAACTTTGACAGTACCAGCCGTACTGGGATTTTTGTTCCAAGCTGCCAAATGTCCGATTCTGTACAGATACATTTTTAACAGTCCCAAAATGCAACAAAAGGACAGGGATTCTATAATTAGGAGGGATGGAGCGAGCATTCTACCTTTTCTACAGCAATTCTCCAGTTTGTCCTCATCAGAATAGTCTCTGGAGATAACGGACCTCAGTTGCATTATGTGGAATTATGACTTGTAGGGGTTTTGCAGGACTCGGACATTGAAGACATCGTATAGGTCGCCAATATCAGATTGTTCAGCACCACCATCATGCAGCGGACACCTGACCACTAGAAGTATGGCACCAGTACAGACTATGCACTTCCAGCGGCTGCGGCACCAGTTTATCTGTTGGGGTGGCGGGTGTCAGACACCCATCAATCTGACATTGATACCCTATCCTAAATATTTCAGTATTAGAAAATCCCTTTAAGCAATTCCCCAGTGGATTTACAAATTATCTTTGGATAACCATTTTTGCATAGCGGTACTTTATTTTGCATTGCCATGATGCACAAAAGGGTTAAATGACAAACTACTCCATTTGTACAGTATTTTTGGAGGCTATAAGAAAATTCATAAAGGGATATGATAAAGATGCGAACTGAACATCGAGCGATCCATTCCGCAGTCATTTACCTGTGCATTAACCCTCTGAAAAAGGTTCAACAACCAATATAGACCATGAATAGAAATATAATGCCGGAAAACCTGCGTCCTCCTGATCAGTGGTGCATAGTAAGGCAATCCTTACCGAGGATGAAAATAACTGCGCTTACAGGCCAATAATCCTATAATAGAACTTCCTATTTTATAGTACAGGGGTCTAGTAGGTGCAAAACCGAAGTTAAGTGGTGACCACAGACGGCTGATTAGTTTGTAAAGTTCTGCTATTCATCACAAACAACTGTACCGGCGATCGTGGACACCTCAGGTCAAGAACAACCAAACAGTGTCCCGGATTAAAAACACAGCCGTAAAAAAGTAATTTGTAAATTCTAAACTATTGTTTGACAGGTAGAACCAATAAAATGTTGCCTTATAAAGACAGGAGGTTTTGTTAAATGCTTATTTCCAAACTGGTCAATAGATGGGCCAAAAATGATATACCATTATATAGTAGATACTTTTATTTGATTTTTTGTTTTTTTTTTATTGCAGCAGCAGCATTACATGTGGCACAATGCTGTATGGAGCGTCTATGGGGCCATAAAGAACTGCATGGAGCATTATATGGGGCAATAACTGCATGGAGCATTATATGGGACATCTATGGGCCATAAAGAACTGCATAGAGCATTATATGGGGCATCTATGGGGCCATAACTGCATGGAGCATTATATGGGGCCATAACTGCATGGAGCATTATATGGGGCCATAACTGCATGGAGCATTATATGGGGCCATAACTGCATGGAGCATTATATGGGGCCCTAACTGCATGGAGCATTATATGGGGCCCTAACTGCATGGAGCATTATATGGGGCATCTATGGGGCCCTAACTGCATGGAGCATTATACTACGTGACTGGGCAATATACTACGTGACTGGGCAATATACTACGTGACTGGGCAATATACTACGTGACTGGGCAATATACTACGTGACTGGGCAATATACTACGTGACTGGGCAATATACTACGTGACTGGGCAATATACTACGTGACTGGGCAATATACTACGTGACTGGGCAATATACTACGTGACTGGGCAATATACTACGTGGACATGCATATTCTAGAATATCCGATGCGTTAGAATCGGGCCACCATCTAGTAATAGTTATAGTCTTGTACATAGGGGCAGTATTATAGTAGTTATATTCTTGTACATAGAGGCAGTATTATAGTAGTTGTATTCTTGTACATGGGGTCAGTATTATAATAGTTATATTCTTGTACATAGGAGCAGTATAAATCTCATCAACTGTGCTTGTAACCTAGAACACAGCGTTTTTTGGACAACAGGTGCGCTCCATCCAAAACGCTGCTATTCTGGATCGTGGACGTAGCCCAAGAAATACCTGTGGAAGAGAACTTGGGGACTTTTTTTAATGTAATGTAGGTCCACATGGAAATTATTGCACTTGAGATTCATTGCAGTACATAAAAATAAAAAGCAGTCTCCTGCCGTGCAGCAAACACCAGTAATGTATTGCGGAAGTTCCCTTGGGAATATCTCCTGTGTCACAGAACATAATTTCTCGTAATGTAAGAAATCTATAGGGAGCAGCGTTATTTAGAGCATCACATTAACAAGACCGCGGCCGGGCACCATACCGCTAATTAAATATGTAGAGGTTTTTGGCCAAATCCTCTGGTGATAAACAGGTCACACCTGCACAACAGGAAACAGGCTACATATGGGAGAATATCCAGGAGTCTCACCAGGGACAGGGGACTATGGTGGCATTGTGAATGACACTTCTCTGACAGGCAGTGTAAGTATACTTTGCTCTGCTTGGTGTGGGTCTCCCCAAATGAGATGCATAAGGGCCCTAATATTTGCAGGAGTGATGCACTAGCAACCCTAACTGTTCAAGTGTGCACTAGTAGACTACTGCAAGAAAATGGGCCTGGGGTCAGAGAAGATTATAAACCAGTGTGAACCACCAGCAGTTTGGTTCTAAACTGAGGATGTTAAAAAAAAAAAAACAAAAAAAAAAAACCACAACTCTAAAAACAATATAAAAAGAACCTGACATCAAGGTAACTTTTCCCATCTATACAAATGTAGCAAACCCCTCAGGAAACTTATGGCTCACACTAGATAACACCCCTTGATTCTTTCGCCCATTCTCCAGGACCTTCGGGGAGACATCTAGAAAAATGGGAGACCTACTGGAGGAATAGTCAAGTCTGAGAGCAGGTATACAGTACGAGGAAAGGCGCCAGCCTCCAGCCACAGAGAGACACGAGACAAGGCACCAGCTTCAACAGCCACAGAGACACGAGGCAAGGCGCCAGCCTCCAGCCACAGAGAGACACGAGACAAGGCACCAGCTTCAACAGCCACAGAGACACGAGGCAAGGCGCCAGCCTCCAGCCACAGAGAGACACGAGACAAGGCACCAGCTTCAACAGCCAGAGACACGAGGCAAGGCGCCAGCCTCCAGCCACAGAGAGACACGAGACAAGGCACCAGCTTCAACAGCCACAGAGACACGAGGCAAGGCGCCAGCCACAGAGAGACACGAGACAAGGCACCAGCTTCAACAGCCACAGAGACACGAGGCAAGGCGCCAGCCTCCAGCCACAGAGAGACATGAGACAAGGCGCCAGCTTCAACAGCCACAGAGACACGAGGCAAGGCGCAAGCCACAGAGACACGCGACAAGGCGCCAGCTTCAACAGCCACAGAGACACGAGGCAAGGCGCCAGCCACAGAGAGACACGAGACAAGGCACCAGCTTCAACAGCCACAGAGACACGAGGCAAGGCGCCAGCCTCCAGCCACAGAGAGACATGAGACAAGGCGCCAGCTTCAACAGCCACAGAGACACGAGGCAAGGCGCAAGCCACAGAGACACGCGACAAGGCGCCAGCTTCAACAGCCACAGAGACACGAGGCAAGGCGCCAGCCTCCAGCAACAGAGAGACATGAGACAAGGCGCCAGCTTCAACAGCCACAGAGACATGAGGCAAGGCGCCAGCCACAGAGATCGTGCCTGTGATCATCCACTAGTCTTGAAATAATTTTCACACTATGACTTGCTGTCAGGTCCATGGAGAAGATTGTGTTTAGACACAGCAGTTCATAGAAACAATCAGGACTGCATTTTAAAAGGGGAAGAGAGCTGTAATCTGAGAGAATAGGTACATTTTAGGCTACCACAAACTCCAAAAGACAATGCAGGCAGGTTGGAGTTAGAAGTGACTTGCACACAGTACAGGGTAAGCAGCTGAAGTCCAGTTGGAGGCAAAGTTCTGCTAAAGAAGAGCATCCTAATCTTGATCCTTTTAACAAGTCATGAAATATTGTAGTCTTCCCCTTTCTTAAATGAGAACAGGCCTATCATGTCACCAGAAAATCAAATCATACTTTTCAGAAATTAGGCCACTGGTTTCAGATTAATCCCATCAGCCATGGTTGCCGGAGCGGTTCTCAACACTTCTCCAGACATTGTTTGGATCTGCTACAGAACAGATTTTAATATGTATTAACCTTGTTTGGATGTGCGGAGCGGAGAGTTAATTTAATGTCAGAGAGGATGAAAAGTGCGAGTGATAGGGAGAGAGGTGTGACAGGAGCAGCACTAATTGCATTGCTCTCTATCACGGTAATCTGTTTCCCTGGAGGATGGAACAAGCTGTGCTCCAGAGTCAAGATGGATGATCCGAGAGGACCGGAGGGGGGGGAGGGACGCCGTCTCCAGGTACTAATCTTTTAATAAAGCACCAGTGATAACTCACTTACAAGCAGTCTCCATGGACATTGGCTTGTGTTACAATTCATTTTATAGCCATCTGGTCAGGGCAAAGTTAACAAGTTGTGTAACTTTGTAAATCCTTTTATTGAAAGGGGGTTTTCCGATGTTGAAAAACTCTCCCACGACTGCAGTCCTTTATTCACAACCCCAGGCGAGTCCAGTGCAGGGTCTCCGCTGCTGCTCCTGCTATGGTGTGCAGCGCTGACGTCACATCGATAGCACTGCCACCAATAATTCAGCTCCGTAGCTCTGCCAGAGCTGAAGGCACGGACCTCTGAGCCCACCAATTGGCAACAGTGCAGTTGACATTACACAGTGTCTGTAATTGTCTGCAGCACTGACGTCCACACTACACCAATCCTGGGGAGGATGAGTAAAGCGCACAGTATTTAAAACAAATAAAAAAAATGTAGCCGGGGACAGGTTTTATGAAACCAGAAAAATCCTTTAACTGGCACCGATTGAGTGCATAAAAGCATAAAATTTGCTTCTTTTAATACGCAATCCAGCACCCTTATCTGTAATCAGCATGTGTATCAAAATGATTGACACCATGTTGGAACAAAACAGCCCCTATTAATAGTCAGGTGGTATCCATTGTACAGGTCTGATTGAGTGCTGCAGCTTTCAAAAGAAATCACACCTACAGCATGAACACAGCCTAAAACCTCAGCTGAACGAATGCCCACAGATAACAGGTCGGATGCACAGCAGCAAACCACTGGGAGGAACTGTGCCCTGAGCCCTTCAGCCACACAGAAGTGCGCAATGCGCCCTGATCAGATCTGATGACACTTGAGCACACCAAGGTGCACACGTTAAGTATTTGATGCAGAGATATATATATATATATATATAGCATTCCTAGGCAAGAAATCGGCTGCATAAAGAAAAGTGTTGCTTTTTTTGCTGCGTTATCCTATCTGAATGGGAGAAAAAGCTGTAAAAACAATAATTTACATGCTGCTGAAAAAAAAAAACCTGTACAGGAGATTTCAGATGTGTCAATCACTTTGCTGGTACTGTAAAATGTGGGGGGTTTGCAGCAAAAACGCACGATAACCAACAAAAAAAGCAACATGTGATCAATACCCCAATGGTGTAATTTTTTATAGAGTGTTTTATATTGCCAAAAACAAAGAAAATCCAGCTAACACTGCAGGCGCACGGATCACACAACCTGTGTGTAGCCTTACTGAAGAGCAGAGGAAGTCCAGCTCCCACGATCCGGTAACCAATAGGAGTTACTGCAAATTCCTCGAAGGTGCAACACAAAACAAGACAAAAAAACTGCAGGGCTTTTAGGATCAATAGAATTTTTTTTCCCCCCACTTTTCAGCCAGTAACAGAGTGTTCAAGAATGAAAAAAAAACAAAACAAAACACACAGGGACTGACCCAGACTTGCAGGGGAGAATTGCAGAGAATAGACAGCTACAGTACATGTCACAAATAAAAGAACAATGTTTGTAATGCAATTTGTTTTTTAGGCAAGGTGTTTTTTGGCCCGGTTGAGGGGTCTGTATCCTTATCATTTCCTTAGTGATTGTATTTTTACACTGATCAGGTCCAGAAGGTTATAGTGGCATCAACAACAGCCTTTATGTTTTGTCTGATCTCAATACGTGGGAAAGTTCTTATCGGTCTCAAAACATTTGTTGTTTTCCCACGTGTGAATGTACTCCTGAGATCTGAGCATGCTTCTACTCATCTCAGTTTTCTTCTCAGACCGTCCGTCATTTCATGTGCTCAGTTGGAGCAGGACAATATTGAAAAGTTGTGATCAAGGCTACAGGAGTATTGTGTCCAATTGCTCCAATCTCCTAAACTGATACATTGTAGTAAACAGAGGGCCATCTAGAATTGATAAAGTTCTAGTAAACCTTCAGTGAAAGGTCTTTGTTACAGGAATGTTCCTATTCACACACAGCCAGCACAGAATTTAAAAATAAACAGCAAAAAACATGACACTTCTGCAGAAATTTTTTTTTTTTTTTTGGATGGAAGGCCCCCATCTTAAATGGGTCATTTTTAATCAAGCGACAGGAGATTTTGCATTCACAAGTGCATTTGTGGGACTGTGACCCCTGAATTCCCTAGTGCCATGTACAGCACCTATGCTAAAATTATAAAATTGTATACATTGTTGTCTTCCTATTTCCACAAGAAATTAAACTTTTTTTTTTTTTTCGGGGTGGGGCGGGGGGTAGGGAGAATTTACATGGGCCGAATCACCCAAAAAGACAAGCCTTCCAACTAGGCCAAAGCCATAAAGTTAGTCCAGGCCTGTTACCTGACCACAGAAAAAAGAGTCAAAAGTAAAATAGAGTAAATGGAAGGAGGGTTTGAGTGACAGGGATGAAGAGAAGAAAAAAAGTTTTATAAATTTTTATGTGTGGGTGTCTAGCTGGAACCTATTCCCCCCCAATTTCAAAATGTTATCTTTAAATGGGTTCTACTACTTGTTACAAAGATCCTTGATCAGTTTCTTTCTGCTGGATCTTCCAATTTACAGTGATCTGTAAAACCTGGCAGTAAGTGTTCAATTTTTCTGCAGTGCCTCCACAGGCGACATTGTGTATTACAGGGTCCATTCAAATCAATAGGGTTTCTGTGTAATCCAGGACAGGATAGGTTCTCCAAAAGAGAAAGATGCTCATATGCCTGAAGCATGGGGGAGGTGGGAAGTTTTTAAGAACATCCCTGTCAAAATAAAATGGCAGTAAAGAAATAAAATAGAGACCTGTATTGAGAAAGTGAGTGGAGACGTTTGCGTATAGACAGGACCAGCATTATGATAAATTATGGCCATAATATTGCCTTCTCAGCTAATTGCAACATCTTGACCCCTCAAACTAATCATCATGAATTCTGAATAGGCAGCACACAAACATTCCGATTTTTCACCTGCTACTGTCAGAATAATGTTGCTCTGCAGACAAGACTCAAACTGTGAGTGCTCATCTCTGCATAAAAAACACCAGATTTTCATGGGGAGTCAGTAACGACTAGACAATTATAACCAAGAATGTTTAGCTCTGCAGGTAGAAATGGGTTGTGAAGGTTATATCAGAACATGCACGGAAACTGCTATAAAGATGCATTTACTTTTGCTCATATTTCAGTTGAAAAGAAATTTCAGCTGCAAACAAGAAAAAACAGTACATTAAAAAGTAAAAAGCTAAGCTGACAATTTTTCCCCATATCACCTCTTACTCTACTAATCTGAATGACATCAAACCAACAGGTAAGAAATGTGAAATTGAAAACAACTCTAGCCTAATGAGTTAATAGCTTCTGCCCTCAGCCTGCACTGGTGGTAAAAAGGTGCGCAGTGTTGTGGAGAGAATTGAGCCAGTGTGGTCCAGGGAGTCTTCAGTGTCTCACTGTGGTATGTGGAATCACCATATTTACCGCTAATTGTTCAGATAAAAGATAGTGCAGCCAACTTGGCATTCACAATAGTTCTCACAACTCGAACTGTAAAGGGATGGCGTGCTTCAAACCCAAAAAAGCCATCCCCTTTTTAAAACTAGGGCTTTTTATGCAATACATCATTTTGCAGTTGTTGGAAATACATGTGTTTTTTCATACAAGTTATAGGGCAGATAAGTCAAGATTTGGGCAAACTAGGGGCAGATCTTTGGCCCATTATTGTTCCCAATTAATTTTTTTTCTGGCATGACTTGGGATCACACGATGTGATGGAATACATCACAGTAAATAAAAATCAAATGTATTATACATTTATGTAAGCAAAGGTATGCTGTGAAAGCCTCATGAGTAGACTAGAGTAGGTTAGTATCTTTTACAGTCTTATGACAAAGTCAGGCCAACGTGTAGACCAATTGGCAGGCAATGATCTCTCAGCTACACACCTATGCATCTTTTCAGAGTTTTAGCCTGGTTAAAAATTTATGAAAAGAAGGCTGCAATTTGGGCAAAACAGGGGCACAATATGAGCCCATTACAGCGCCCAATTAAACAATTTCTCACATGTCTATCAGAATCACACCCCGTGATGCACCTGCTTTAGATTGAGGGGCTTATTAGTAAATCCCAGCATGGTCACTGCCAAAAAGCATATTGGCGTTAAGGGGCTAAAAGAGAAGTCAATAACACACCAATAGAATGAACTTCTGAGCTTACTATTGTACAGTAAAGCTCAGAGGCTCCCTCTAGTGGTGGCTGCATCTTTGCCCATACAGTAGATTTGGAGCTCTGTATCAGAAAAGCAAAGTTCCATCTGCTATAAACTTAATGTCAATTTCCAACCTTTTTAGATTACGCAACATTGTATTTAATGGTGGACTGTCATTTTTAGCTTGTTACCCTTCTTACAGGTCTTCTGTACAATAGAAGGGTTTGGGTTTTTTCACCTTTGAGTCGATTGACATTCATGACGACACGAGAAACTGTAGGGATGGCGTCCAAATAAAAGTATGCATAATGCACAGGTTCTGAATTACATTTATGCACACACAGACTCTAGATTATCTGCGAAATCGATTGTTCAATCATTGAGAGAGACTTTGGAGGGCCCTGGAGCAAACATGGGGATAGAATAGCTGCTGGCTTATATGAGAGGAACATAGAGGAGGGTTTAACTTCACAACCAGGAGTCCATATCAGATTGCTATTCGGTTGGTTGGGATTCATCTGTCAAGTTATCCATCGCTGTGCTATTTGGAAAGCATAGACAGTTTGTAGAGTCAGCGGTGTGTGAAGCGTATAAATTGTTCGGGAGAACTGTAGGAAAATGACTTGTAAAATATATCAACTTCCATGCAGAAAAACCAAGCTCAGACAGCTACAGAATAAAATTATACTTCGGTGGCTTCACTCAGCCACCACTAGGGGGAGCTCAGGGGCTGACTGTACACGGCTTAATATTCTGTATGCACTAAACTGCCAGAATCTTATCGGACATATCATATTATTAAAGCATTGTATTATTCATGTAAAAAATATCAGAGCAACATTGCATTGTGCAGTTCCTCCGTTATTTCTCTTGGAATGGTATGAATAAACTGATAAATGGGTGTTAACAGTTTATATGGGGGACCCTGCACAGTCGCAGCCTGTTCAGTCAGTCTAGAATCAGACTGTGCCGGGACAACCCCAACTAGTAGCACCCAGTTGACCATTTATAAACTTCCACGAGGAATAAGAGGAAAAGCACATTGTTAAATTGGGAGAAAGGTTTTATTCTTCCATTGTGAATTTGTGACTGATCCTTTTTAATTGTTCTATCAGTCAGGGTTCGTGCACATGACCGTAAATCTGACAAGTGCCATCCCTGGTTTTGACTGATCGCATTCTTAGGCTATGTGCACACGTTGCACATTTGGGTGCAGAATTTTCTGCACAAAATCCGCATCTCCTGGCAGAAAACGCAGGTGAGGATTTGATGCGGGGTTTTTTAATGCGGATTTTGTGTGTTTTTGTTGCGGAATTTCTGCATTTTTTACCCTTGCGGATTTCTATAATGGAAGGGGTCAGAAACGCTGCAGTTCCACACGAGAAGTAGCATGATACTTCGTTTGATACGCAGCGGTTTTCATGCAGATCTTTCCGCACCATTAGCACAGCTTTTTTTTTCTATTGATTTACATTGTACTGTAAATCATTTTGCAGAACTGCAGCGTTTCTGCGCGGAAAAATCCGCATCGTGTGCACACAGCCTAACTCGAGGTAGTCTATGGAGCTGTTCACATGTCCGTCCGGACTTTTCTCGGACTGTCCAAGAGAAAGAAAAAAAAATAAAAAAATTTCATGGACTGACATAATAGAGAAGGTGGAGAAACGTTTGGGTTTTCTTTTTTTTTAATCTTTTGACCTTCGAGAAAATCAGATCCCACTCTGATCAAAATGTGATCAGCATAAGACCATTTTTCTCAGATGGAAAGAAAACCACCATGTGACCCTAGCCATACTCACCTATTTTGACCACTCATCTTCTAGCAATCTCAAAATAATCTTTTCTTAGAATTTTGCGTTGTAACATTCCTCTGATATTCCTCCTAGAAATGTTTTACATACAGTGGGGCAAAAAAGTATTTAGTCATTCAGCAATAGTGCAAGTTCCACCACTTAAAAAGATGAGAGGCGTCTGTAATTTACATCATAGTTAGACCTCAACTATGGGAGACAAACTGAGAAAAAAAAATCCAGAAAATCACATTGTCTGTTTTTTTATCATTTTATTTGCATATTATGGTGGAAAATAAGTATTTGGTCAGAAACAAAATTTCATCTCAATACTTTGTAATATATCCTTTGTTGGCAATGACAGAGGTCAAACGTTTTCTGTAAGTCTTCACAAGGTTGCCACACACTGTTGTTGGTATGTTGGCCCATTCCTCCATGCAGATCTCCTCTAGAGCAGTGATGTTTTTGGCTTTTCGCTTGGCAACACGGACTTTCAACTCCCTCCAAAGGTTTTCTATAGGGTTGAGATCTGGAGACTGGCTAGGCCACTCCAGGACCTTGAAATGCTTCTTACGAAGCCACTCCTTCATTGCCCTGGCGGTGTGCTTTTGATCATTGTCATGTTGAAAGACCCAGCCACGTTTCATCTTCAATGCCCTTGCTGATGGAAGGAGGTTTGCACTCAAAATCTCACGATTCATGGCCCCATTCATTCTTTCATGTACCCGGATCAGTCGTCCTGGCCCCTTTGCAGAGAAACAGCACCAAAGCATGATGTTTCCACCACCATGCTTTACAGTAGGTATGGTGTTTGATGGATGCAACTCAGTATTCTTTTTCCTCCAAACACGACAAGTTGTGTTTCTACCAAACAGTTCCAGTTTGGTTTCATCAGACCATAGGACATTCTCCCAAAACTCCTCTGGATCATCCAAATGCTCTCTAGCAAACTTCAGACGGGCCCGGACATGTACTGGCTTAAGCAGTGGGACACGTCTGGCACTGCAGGATCTGAGTCCATGGTGGCGTAGTGTGTTACTTATGGTAGGCCTTGTTACATTGGTCCCAGCTCTCTGCAGTTCATTCACTAGGTCCCCCCGCGTGGTTCTGGGATTTTTGCTTACCGTTCTTGTGATCATTCTGACCCCACGGGGTGGGATTTTGCGTGGAGCCCCAGATCGAGGGAGATTATCAGTGGTCTTGAATGTCTTCCATTTTCTAATTATTGCTCCCACTGTTGATTTCTTCACTCCAAGCTGGTTGGCTATTGCAGATTCAGTCTTCCCAGCCTTGTGCAGGGCTACAATTTTGTTTCTGGTGTCCTTTGACAGCTCTTTGGTCTTCACCATAGTGGAGTTTGGAGTCAGACTGTTTGAGGGTGTGCACAGGTGTCTTTTTATACTGATAACAAGTTTAAACAGGTGCCATTACTACAGGTAATGAGTGGAGGAAAGAGGAGACTCTTAAAGAAGAAGTTACAGGTCTGTGAGAGCCAGAAATCTTGATTGTTTGTTTCTGACCAAATACTTATTTTCCACCATAATATGCAAATAAAATGATAAAAAAACAGACAATGTGATTTTCTGGATTTTTTTTTCTCAGTTTGTCTCCCATAGTTGAGGTCTAACTATGATGTTAATTACAGACGCCTCTCATCTTTTTAAGTGGTGGAACTTGCACTATTGCTGACTGACTAAATACTTTTTTGCCCCACTGTATATATAAAAAAATAAAAACCAATGGGAATAGTAACACCCAGTTTTCAATTTATGCATTTTCCAGTGAAATAAAGGCACAACAAAACGGAGTTCTAAGAAATGCTCCAGAATGGTTACTTTTAGGGAACACAAATATTTACTAAAATGGACATGTCGGGAAAGCTGAATTGTCCTCCATCCCAATGTTAAAAAAAATTGCAAAACATAAAAGTAACAATAACAAAAAAAATGCTGACTAATTTAGAAGTGTCAAAATAAAGCAACAACTTCAAGGGTGCCAAACACTTACAGCCATGACTGATTGCTGTTGATTCCTTAGTGTGTGTAACCAAATATTAAGTTGAGGGTGCCAACAATTGTCTGGCCTATTTTTAGGAGCTTTGTGTGAAATGATGTCCAATTTGTCTTTTTTCCTGTTTACACACACGCTTCTCACACAATTAGAATATCATCAAAAAGTTAAATTTCAGTTCTGCATTACAAAAAGTGAAACTGCTTATACAGAGGCACTACAAACAGAGTGATCTATTTCAAGTGCTTATTTTTGCCCAAGGGAACCTGTCACCGGTTTTGGCCGATATAAGATACGACCATCACCTTTCAGGGCCAATGTACAGCATTCTATAATACTGTATATCGTCCCCAGCCCGACCATTAGAGAAGAAAAAATACTTATACTCACCTGTGGGGTGGTCCAACACCTCCCATCTGCTTGAGATGCCGCGGCGCTGCATCATGCACACAGTCTCCTCGGCACCACGCTCCTGTGCAGGCGTACTTATCTGATCTGTTGAGGGCAGAGCAAAGTACTGCAGTGCACAGGATCTGGGCCTCTCTGACCTTTTCCGGCACCTGTGCGCTGCAGTACTTTGCTCTGCCCTCAACAGAGCAGATAAGTAAATCTGCGCCGGAGCACGATGCTGAGAAGACTGTAGATGATGCAGCCATGCGTCATCCACATGAAGCAAGCAGGAGGGCGGCGACCATAAGGAGACGAGAGGCGCCGGACCAAGAAGAGCGACACCCCTCGGACCGGTGCCGCCCTACAGGTGGGTATAATAAAAGTTTTTTTATTCTCTTGCAGGTCGGGTTGGGGGCAGATACACAGCATTATAGAAAGCTGTATAACAGCCTTGAAAGGTGATGGCTGTAACCTGGTGACAGGTTCACTTTGATGTTCATTACGGCTTACAGCCAATGAAAACCCAAGAGTCATTATCTGAGCAAATTTGAAAAAAAAAAAAAACACACCTGCAAAGGCTTCCTAAGTGTTTAAAAAGGTCCATTAGTCTGTTTCAGTAGGCTCCACAATCATGGAGAAGACTGATGACTTGATAGATGTCCAGAAGGCAGTCATTGACACTCCAAAAGGAGGGTAGGTCACAAAAGGTCATTGCTAAAGAAGCTGTCTGTTCACAGAGTGCTGTATCCAAGCATATTAATGGAAAGTTGAGTGGAAGGAAAAAGTGTGGTAGAAAAAGGCGCACAAGCAACCGGGATAACCGCAGCCTTGAAAGGATTGTTAAGAAAAGGCCATTCAAAAATGTGGAGGAGATTCACGAGGAGTGGACTGCTGCTGGGGTCATTGCTTCAAGTGCCACCACACACTGAAGTTTCCAGGACATGGGCTACAAGTGACGCATTCCTTGTGTCAAGCCACTCATGACTAGACATGAGCGAATATGTTCAGCTACCTTCTTATTTGGCAAGCTATAGCGCTTACTGAAGAAGTTGCAGCGGGAACCCGGATGCCTGGATTGCTCCCGATAATCAGGTGTCCGTTGCCACAGCTGCATGTGATGCGGCTGTGTGACAATCACAACACATGCATTGAGAGCCTGTATGTTGTGACTGTATCCAAGAAATATATGTCAGGCCGCACCCTAAAACAACATTGTCTCTATGGACATAAGGGCGCATGTCCTCACCAGGGGGTCCATCCCAGACAGAAAATCCCAATACAAATGAAGAGAAGGACAGCGCCACACCAGGAAGTGAAGAAAAGCAGCTCACATTTTATTCTGCCTCCTGCCACAGGAGGCAAAATAAAATGTGAGCTGCTTTTCTTCACTTCCTGGTGTGGCGCTGTCCTTCTCTTCATTTGTATTTGTATGTTGTGACTGTCACTCGGCCACGACACATGCGCTCAAAGCATCCGGGTTCCCGCTGCAGTTTCTTCGGTAAGCGCTATAGCTTGCCGAATAAGGAAGGAGCCAAACATATTCGCTCATCTGTACGCATGACCAATAGACAAAGCCAGAAGTGCCTTACCTGGGCCAAAGAGAAAAAGAACTGGGCTGTAGCTCAGTGGTCCAAGGTGTTTTCAGATGACAGTAAATTTTGCATTTCATTTGGAAATCAAGGTCCCAGAGTCTGGAGGAAGAGTGGAGAGGCCACAAGCCAAGCTGCTTGAGGTCTAGTGTGAAGTTTCCACAATCAGTGATGGTTTGGGGAGCCATGTCATCTGCTGGTGTAGGTCCACTGTGTTTTATCAAGACCAAAGTCAGGGCAGCCATCTACCAGAAAGTTTTAGAGCACTTCATGCTTCCCTCTGCCGAGAAGCTTTTTGGAGATGGAAATGTAATTCTCCAGCAGGACCTGTCCACACTGCCAAAAGTACCAATACCTGGTTTAAAAACAGTATCACTGTGCCTGATTGGCCAACAAACTCGCCTGACCTTAACCCCATAGGTATTGTCAAAAGGAAGATGAGAGACACCAGACCCCACACTACAGACAAGCTGAAGGCTGCTATCAAAGCATCCTGGGTTTCCGTAACACCTCAGTAGTGCCACAGACTGATCGCCTCCATGCCACACTGCATCGATACACTAATTGATGCAAAAGGAGCCTCGACCAAGAACTGAGTGCATTTGCTGAACATGCATTTCAGTAGGCCAACATTTTGGATCTTAAAATCTTTTTCCAAGCTGGTGTTATAAAGTATTCTAATTTACTGATATAATGATATTTGGGTTTTCATTGGCTGTAAGCCATAATCATTAACAAAAAAAACACATGAAATAGATCACTGTTCGTAATGACTCTGAGTTCCACTTTTTGTATTGATCAAAATAATATTATATATATATATATATATATATATATATATATATATATATATATATATATGCAACATGGAAGAAGATGATACACGGTCAGACAAAATATCTTACAAGGAATATATAAACTTTATTGAAGTTTGTTTAAAACAAATGCATGGAAGGTGATACAAACAATGGCGCCACAGCGGAAGACGCTGCAGTAATGAACAGGGGGCGCGTGCACAGGATTACCAGTCCACAGAGATACCATAATCAAATGCTCATACATACAAAAGCAAACTCCAGAAAAAAAATAAATAAACACAATATTTGTAAATTAACCTAAAAAATAAACAAAACAAACTAAATATAGCTATACATGGAATAATCCATATAAGGTAGGAAACCAAGCTGCTGGCAGTAATCAGAAGAAATCACCACAGGCCGTAGTCATAGGACCGCTACTAAATTGACAGTGCACTATATAGAAATCCACATTAAGTATATGACTAACGGTCTGCAACATGAAAAAAATGGATGAACCGCCGCAAAATAGTACCCACCGCGTTCCACTTTTTGTATTGATCAAATTATATATATATACACACACACACACACACGTAAGGGGTTTGTATAAGGACTATAGGGTATTTTTGGGCCGGCACCCATAAGGAAAAAAATAAATAAATGCAGATTTCACATGTGAGAGTATGGCCTAAAACGAAATCTGTTCACACACCAGATTAACAAGGCATTTCACAGAAATCCATCCAGATGGTTACATAAAAAGTGCCGCCCTGTGGTGCTACGGCCGATCTAATCCCTCAGAGGACCGTCCACTACATACAGGAGGCCTATGTGTACGTTAGCAGGAGTGCGATGTTCTATAACGCCGCCAATGTGTAAAACGTACTATTTTTATGCATTTCAGATTTAGAAGTGAGAACGTCTTGGCCATAATTAAAAGTTTAGAATTTAAGAGAAAAGGAGAGATTAGATAAAGTGATGCGTTACAAGCAGGTGCAGATACACACAGGAAAGTGTAGTGCAGAAGGTCAGTCATGTTTTGTATCAATATCCGGTTGCAAGGTGTTACACAGCATTAATGTTGAAAAAAATAATGTAAAGGGTTTGTATAAGGACTGAGAACACCTTGAAATATTCTAAAGTAAAGCAAAAAAGTAACTCAGAATCTGATGTGACAAGTCATCTGTTATCTGGGCTTCTGGTGCCCCACCGTTCTGTGTACTTCCCCCACAGCTGATCACGTGATGCCCATCCTTGTGACTACTGCAGCCAATCGGTGATTAGCTGCAGAGGTCACATGGCAAGCTGCCAGGAAGAGAGACTTCGTATTCCATCATTTGTGGGGTAGACAACATTGGAGGTGCAGGAAGCACTGGAACTGAAGCGCAGGGGAATCTGGAAAGGGACCATCATTTCTCATTCTTATAGTTTGAGCAGTTTCCAGAGTTTTTACAGCTAGACAATCCCTTTAATTAAAAGAAATAAAAAAACACTAGAGGGAGCTTATAAGTAATCCATCGTCTCCATGTCCATGCACGTGGCGTGCAGAGGTCTTGGAGCCTGCACAGTGCTCTGCTCTAAACAAAATGGCTTTCACAACATTAGCGTCACAAATCGATAAGAGTTCATGTGTTTACATCATAGAGGCCTATGCTCACAGCAGGTAATGGCACTGTTCAGGAGCCCGGGCCCCTTGGTGAATAGACTATAAATATACAGAGGATGTCACACGGCGCTGGAAACTGAAAGCTACGCCAATCCACTGTAACGAGGAGCCATTTGGGAGGGATCATAGCAGAGAAGGCAGAACGCTTTGCTTTTTAGGGACAGTTGCTTGGATGGCCATTACAGGCCATATAGGACCAACAGAATAAAGCAGCCCTGTTGCCTACATAACATACCAACCACGTGGTGCTTGTGACCCCTTTACGAACAATTTGCCACAAATTAGTTATTTCTGGAAGAGGGACGCCATGTCATTCTCATATTGTACAAACCCTTTTAAGCCTTTTCACCATTATCCCTTGCATTACACAGTGACCTTGTGTGTGACTAATGAGGTATGACCAGTTCAAGCGATCACTTCAGATAACGTAGAAATGGCATTAATCACAGAAGAACTACAAACCCAAGGTTAAATCTGAAATCTGCAGTCATAAATAGGAAAAAGTAAGACATTTTGTGCACATACCCTGGCACTATGAACATGGCTTTTTTTTATTCTAGGTGATCAAAGAAGAAACATTTTCTATCGGAAATACTTCATGAAACGCTCCTTTGGTTGAGCTGAAATTAGTGTTTTGAGGAGCTCTGAGATTGTGCACACAGGTTTCTTTTTTATGTTAAAGAGCGCATGTCGCTCGAAACATGTCAAAAGATGCCTGTATTCTCTTTTTTGTGAGCACACCATTTTAATCTTTGCCTCATGTACCTTGGATAATAAAACACACTTTTTTGTATTTCATCTGTGAGCTGGATTCTTCTGCTTTCTCCATACAATGTTGGCCACTTGAGAGTATTACCACCAAGTCAGACTGGTAGGTTTTGTAGACACTGCAAATCTAATCAAAATTAACAGGAGATCTCTACCATTGTGTGGGATTTGGGGACTTTCATTTAAAATAGATACCATGTAAATGGATCTACCTGCCTGCCTTTTGCAAAGTTGTTGGGCCTTTGGTTCTCTGAAGGACCATTGGGTTGTCTGTGTAGCCAGGAAGGAGCAAACATAGAAACGGTGCATTCAGTGTAGCTGCAGAAAAGCCCAAGTAGTATAGGGGCCCACGTCGACCTATGATACCTCATGCACAATGATGAGCTCTCCCACGGCAAAGGGTCTGTCTATTGTTCTTGCACAAGGGCCCTCTTCTGCTTGTGACCAAGAGTTTAGTGCATATGTGGGAATGGTTTCGTTTTAGTTCTAAAAATAAAAAAAAAAACAGCATGATCCATGGGGGGGGGGGGGGGGGGGGAGGAGACGTAAAGTCTCGGTGCTAGCAGTGGTGCCACTGAGGTCACCACAGTTCAGCCCAGCTGGCGATGTCACCGCTAGTCACTGACGCTGCGCTCGCAGCAGCTCATTCACCAGTGGTTCCCAGCCTGGACGGTTTCTCCTTGGCACCGTCCAGGTTGAAAACCGTTTTTCCCCCAGACATGGATTACGGCGTGGGACAGAACAATGGACAGGTATGTTCTATTGTTGTTTTATTATTTTTGGTTTATTACAAGAGAACGAGGGCTTCGGATAAATTAGGCGAGGTTGTAAGTATGATTTAATTGAGATTATTAAAGGAGTCTGTCATTTTTTTTTTCAGTTAAAGAACTTTATTCTTGATGTCTGTGTTTTCATACAATGTGACTATAGGGTTAGTAATGGGGGTCTTAAAGACGCCTCTCCATTACTAACCTCGGGGCTTGGTGTCACCAGATTATATACCCCAGCTGTGAGTTTTTGCCTGGCTAGTTAACAAAAATACAGGGTAACCCACGTTTTTTTAATTATTTATTTACAGCGCAGCAGCGGCGGATGATTACTCCCATCCACCGCTCTTGCTCTCATTGTTATTAGAAGCAGCAGGTGTCAGATGATGGGAGCAGTTGTACCATCAGTTGACACCAGTGACCAGAGGTAAAGGTTATTCCTCCGATCACAGCTGAGCGCGCACGCTGTCTGACAGGGTGGGAACACCTGACACCTCTCTCATTTCACCGCTGATCAGAAGCGGTGTTTGCCGCGCTGTCATGCACATTACAGCGCAGCAAAAAATGGATGTTCGAGCCTCCGATTCAAGTGAATAGGATCCAGGTACTGTTCTGGTACCCAAACTTTTTGAAACTGTTGGGCCAAACCCGAACATCCAGGTGTCCCTCCATCTCTAGTTATGATTGTAGTCCACAAGCACAGGAACAATACCCAATATTCAACATATTTTTCCATAGTTCAAGGATACATCACAATTAAAAAAAACAACCTGTACAGTAGGGAACAAGTAATGCAAAGACACAACGTAATACTCCTGCAGTATGGGGGGAAAGATTACAACATAATAGCTGAATGTTTGCCATGTCAGGTCCATTCTGTGGGAGAAAGAGGAAAGGATGAGCAATGAGAATGGGAGAATGATTCAACATTGCACAGTAACCAGACGGGGCCGGAGGAGGAAAAGGCACACATGCTCGCCACAATAAGGAACTGCTCCTGTTTGGGAAGTAAAAATAGACGGATGATCAAGTCTATAACGAGCCATCACCAGTACTGAGCAAGAGAAGGAGGCAGCTTTGAGTTCTGGCTGCCTCATAAGAAGAAACTTTACTAATTTAAAAGAGATTTTATGGACCGCTCAGGACAATTGAGACAAGATATGACCACTGCTTACAACAAAAAGAGAAGAACAGCATTACACTTTTACAAAACTTTATGAATACATCTAAACAGATTTCTGGTCATCATGAAGGATGGGTCAATCTTGATTCTTGGGCATTTGTAGACTGAACAATTTGCTAAGACAACCACTCATCGTCATCTAACATTACAAAATTCACCAGATCTCCCGAAAAATCAGTCAGAACCCATGCAGACCTCCAGCATGCCATCCAAAAGACTGGAGATTCCAGAAGTAGCACAGGTTCATTGAACCATGGGCAAATATGAAGTCATTTATGACCCATTCCTAGAAGCGAGGAACCTGACAAACACAAAATGTTACTTTGGTGGATGAGAAGTTCACAAAATAACACCTTTATAGACTGGTCATCATGTTGTATTGATGAGTAGGGAAAGGGCAACCAGAAGACATAATAGTTGGGTGCAATCATAAACCAGCTATGTGCCCATAGTTTCTTGGGAAAAAAATAAAAAAGATTGTATTATTGGAACCAATATGGTTTACCCTAAAGTAAAACAGAAGGGTCAAGTCATTTAGGACGATTAGATATTTTTTAAGCTTTACAGAGTTGAAAAAGTAGGAGGTGAAAAACATTTAAGGCATAAGACCAAAGAATAATGATGGACATCATAGACTTAATTCCAACAGGGCAGAGGCAGGTGTGGAGGCCATAATGCAGCACTCAAAGGTTGCACGGCTCCCCAATATGAAGCCGTGTGGCCTCCGTGTGTGCCATTGGGTGCCAAGTCTTCCCTACATCTAATGCATGTGAATCTTATCAAATCTCCAAATGGTTGACAACAAAAGGTCATGCAGGGTTGGTGGCATTGCAACATAGAAAGAGCAAAAAACCTAGACGAAAGCTTCCCTCCCCATAACACCTCAGAAGGCTGTCAGCTAGCGGCCATTTTGGCAGGTTCTCAAATACAGGCTCACTCGATCTGCAGAGCGCTCCTGTGTTTGCCAAAGATGTCTGGAAGCAGTTCTCTCAAAGAGGAGACTTATTTATTTTTAAAAGGATTGTCAGTCTGAAATTGGACATTAGGCCCCTATACACAGAGTGAGAGTCAATATCAGCCAACATTCGTCTAATATGTGGGGGCTTAAAATAAACAAACTACGACATGTTTCACTTATTCCAGCGTTTTGGCAAATAAGATTTCTTGGCCAGACAAGTTGGGTCTGGCTTTGTGTGTAAAAGTCACATTGAGGTGTTGTCTGAATAGGTGTCAAAATACATCCAAGGCTTTATGGCCTAGTCCCAGATTCCTTACAATGAGAAAAACAACAAATATTGTAGGTGTAGATCAGAAATTAGAAAAAAAAACTTTTGGGGGAGGAGGGAGGTTAAGACAGCAATTAGGGGAAAAAAAAAAAAAGTAAAATGTATACGAAATTAGTCATCAACTAAAATTGATGCGATTTGAGGATGGTTAACGTGTGCCGTTTTCAGTGCTTCTACCTACAATGGTTGGCTGCCTCACTTACCAAGTTCTTTAGAGCCTTGGCTTTCACTGGCCAATTCTCCCATTTTTACCAGGGCATCAAAGTAGCCTTTTGCTGCAAACGTTACACCTAAAAAAGGGAAAATAGAAGAAACATTTGCATATATTTAAAATGATAGGACATGCCAGCAGAACATCGAACCACCACCGTTACCACCGCCTCCCACTCTTTCAATAACCTTTGCACAATTTTTTTTCCGTATCAGGCCAGAGACATTTGATTAAATAAGTACAAGATAGGATTAAAATAATTTAAAATGACCAACAGATCTGGTTGATCCTTAAAGGTCACAGTCCTCTTTGTAGGTCTAAGGACTCCTGGAAGGTCACAGTTCTATGTAGGTCTATGACCTCATTGGCTAGTCCTCTTTGAGCTACCAATTCTGCAACTATTATCTCTGACCAGCACAAGTCTAAGCCGCTTGGCAGACAACATGGGATAAAATCTTAAAGAAAGACTACTTTAAAAAAAAAATAAATCAATCAACATTTCCAGCCAACACAACACTTTCTAACCAGTCAGGGCAATATGTGCATCGAGAATACAAGAAACTCCATTATGTATCATAGCAATAGTAAAGAATATGGTTAACGAAACTAAAACATAGGGGAAGAATTCTTTGTTGGCCTCATCTAAAGCCTCTGAAAAACAAGAGTTTTTGGTAAAGGGGAGAGACGTCAATGACTTGAATTCCCATCAAAGTTTTTATTCCCTTAACATATTGCAATCATATTACAGTATATAGCACTGTGTACTTACAATTGTTCATCTTGCCTTTCTACCCAGTTAATTCTTCTCTTTTCCATTAGGTCTAGGACATCACATGATTAAAAACTTACGAGTAGTGTTGAGCGAACGTGCTCGGATAAGTATTCGAGCTCGCCAGAGATACTCTGTTAGCACCTGAGAGTGCTTGTATAATACCTTATCCAAACAAGTTAGCTCAACACTACTGACAAGCTGAATCCTTCTAAGCCCCATGTAGAAACAGGAGGTCAATTGTCCCTTCATGAGTCAGTCACTGCAGAAGTCCCTGGCAAGGGGGAGGGTCAGTAGCTGAAGAGGGGAATGATAAATGCAAGGACAATTGACTTCCTGTTTCTACATAGATCAGAGAAAAAGAAGAATTCAATGGGTAGAAAGGCAAAAGAAGAAATTGTAAGTATATAGTTATATATAATAAGATGATTGCTATCTATTAAGTTGATTAAAACTTTGATGGGAATGCTTCTTTAAGGTCCCATACACATTTGACTAATGTCAGCCAAATCAGATATTGATGGATTCAGCCGATAGTGTAATGTGTATACACGACTGGTCGCTGAGAAAGATGTTAAATCTGGCAAGTCCGATTGCATTTTTCTCCTAGAGATAAGCCTATCTCCTAGAGAATACAGGAGAGCTCCACTGAAAAAGCACTCCTGTGTATGGGAGATTCTGCTGAGACGGCTGTTGGCTGAACCACTGTCTGGCCGGCTTTATCATCTTATTCTTCTTTCACTGAAGACAAGAGATTTATGTCCGTCACATAGAAAGATGTAAAGACGCCTGATGGAAATGGACCACCATTATCAGAACAGCCTCAATCATCCTAAGGTCTAGGCTTAGTGACCTCTGAAAATTCACAAAGTTACATATTTCCAGAAGAAAATAAAAAAAGTAAACCCCATATCCAGTACCAATTAATACCAGCATTTGTAAGCAAAGTAAACCCTACTTAAAGAAGCCAACTAAGTTTTTATCCTTTTAATATCTTGCAGTCCTCATATTATATAGCACTGTGTGCTTACAATTGCTCATTTTGCGTTTTTACCCAGTTACGGTAATTCTTTTCTCCGCTCCAGGTAGACACTGGAAGTCTAAAAGTAAGTTATCACTGGAAAAGTCCATGGCAAGGGGGAGAAGGGAGCAGCTCTGTCAGGAGGTGAAGAGGGGGATGACTCATAAAAAGGAAGAGAGGTTATTTCTCTCCTATGTAGAAACAGGACAAATTAAGGAGTAGAAAGGCAAAATGAGCAATTATTTAGCACGGTGTACTTACAATTGCTCATTTTGCCTTTCTACACAGGTAATTCTTCTCTTTTCTCTGCTCTATGTAGAAACAGGAAGTCTTTCATACATGACTCATCCCCCTCTTCACCTCCTGTTCCAGGTGCTCCCTTCTCCCCTCCCCACCAGGGACAGGGCAGTGATGACTCATGCTGGAAAAGAGACTTCCTGCTTCTACATAGAGCTTAGAAGGATTTAGCTAGTCTGTTTTTAATCACCTGATGCCATAGACCTAATGAAAAAGAAGAATTAGCTGGGAAGAAGAGTAAAACGAGCAATTGTAAGTACACAGTGCTATATAACATGAGGACGGCAATATATTAAGAGGATAAATATTTTGACAGAGTGCTTCTTTAAAAGAAACTATGCCAAAGAGACCCCCAAAGCTATAATCGAACAACGGTACTGTCCTTGTGTGCTGCTCTTTACATCTTTAGAGATGCGATTTGTGCTCCCTGGGGTTCATGTATTTTGGGTTAAACCTATACAGTAGTAATGCTACCTTTTTAAATATACAGACCAGTGATATTTTTGGTTTTGCACAATATTTGCGTTGCATATAGCCGCTAAATCCCAACATTAGAGTTACCATCACTAACTCTTTATTCTTGACCTGCACAAATCCCTCATTTTTTTTTATTCAAGCAGAGGTCACAGACTAAAAAATTAGACAAGTCTATGGGAAAAAAAAAAATTGTGCTTGTCTGACACATTAATTTGGTATATTTTATCAATCTTGTAGAAAAAAAAAAATGGAGATGAACAGGAAAATTAACAGATGGTCTTTCGAAAGCTTACAGATTCAAGGATCCAGCAGAACAAAGTGGTAACATAGTAACAAGCCACATAACTTCACATAAAGCAAACCTATACAGCGGACAGAGAACAACATTGTCCAGTGTACAATTATATTGATATTTCCAAATAACCCCTTCCCACAAACGTATAACCTGCTCGAATCCACATAAATCACTTTCCCCCACTTCTTTCAAGATACCCAATGGGTCGCTTTGGATTAGGCAGCGTCTAATTTCTTACCATTCTTGTAAGATCATGCACCTCGCTCCACAAACTTATTTTTCGGTTCCAAGGTAGTGAGACTCCTGAAGACATTAAGGTCTACCGCCTCACGTGCTTAGCATCTGTCATTTTCACAGGACAACTGGAACATTGTGTTTTGCCCCTAACTTTTTTTTCCATAATATCCCAGGAGCCCAAAAAGATCTCGTTACCACTTCTCCCCCTCCCCAAACAGGTTCCATGATATCATTCAATTGCTGTAAAAATTTTACAAAAATTTGGTTTTATTATATGTAGTTAACCCTTAAGTCTACAATTTGTGTAAATCCTATTACAAACTCCAAATTAAGGACTGGGAAAAAAAAAAAAAAATGTATAGAAGACAAAGCTTGATACATGTCACATTCACGGCACCAAAAACATGCAATATCATGCACGATCTAAGCCACGGAGGGGACTTTTTTTCTCAGGGTCAGTGAAGGTTATAGAGGTTGGACCCCCCTAAAGTTATAAAAAGATTATGCATTGCAGAAATTGCCTTTCTACAACGCTCCATCTTTATGTGGAAACAGACGGATGAGGGACCCTGTGAAAGAACAGAATATGGCCCCCATCTGTCTATCACTTAGGCTGCTTGCTGATTGGATGGTAGGAGTGGCCCCCCCCCTTACCGTTGGGCCCCTGTGCAGTGGCACAGGATGCACCAATGACATGTCTGCCCCTAGATTACCCATAAGCAGGAAAAAAGATGCAGAAACAGCGTCCCCTCTCCTCTCCCCGGTGCCCAGTCTGATGTACTAATGAGACCACATAGGACACACTTATGTATGATCACAAGACTATTAGCGACAGTCACCAACCATTAACCTCAAGTGACAGCTAATACAGAAAAAAAAAAAAAAAAAAAAAAAAAAAAAAAAGAGCGCAGCTGCAGGAGACGTCACAAAGGTATAGGATAAAATCACATGAAATCACAAAGTGTAAATCCCCCAATCATCTTCTAAAGGCTCAAAAACATATGGAACGCTTTAAGAGTAAATACTCTCTTGCAACCATTTATTTTCCCACCCAAAAAGCAACAGATCTATACGACATAGGGCTATTTGGGCAGCACGGTGGTTAGCACTGCAGCCTTGCAGCGCTGGAGTCCTGGGTTCAAATCCCACCTTGGACAACATCTGCAAAGAGTTTGTATGTTCTCTCCGTGTTTGCGTGGGTTTCCTCCGGGCACTCCGGTTTCCTCCCACATTCCAAAGAGATACTGATAGGGAATTTAGATTGTGAGCCCCAACGGGGACAGCGATGATAATGTCTGTAAAGCGCTGCGGAATATGTTGGCGCTATATAAAATATAAAGATTATTAAAATTATTATTATTTGTTAGTCAGGTTACTGCGCTCCTTTTACCCTTCTCTTCCGGAAAGTAGAAAAGGCGGCAGGAGAATGAACTGGAACAGTTGTCTGTTTCCATGGAAACACAGCTACACGGAAGCTGTAGGCAAAATAGATTTATAAAAACGAGACTTTTTGCAAAATGACTTCAAGGCAAAAAAAAAAAAAAAAGTGCTCATACCCAGGCATATATTGACTACAGTTATAATAGTATACACCTAGATGCATACAGGTACGCGCTGGACAATAGCAGATAGAAAGACAGGCTGATGATGATAATGGATATCTTATAAATACAGTATATGCTAAAATGCCAAGAGATAGCCTAGTATGGTAATTAAATAAATAAATGTCACTTGTCACAGAGATAGCCTAGCTAGATTCCAATAGCTAGGAAGGAGAGGGCTATATGCACGGAGATCACCTGGCTAAGTTGCAGTAACTAGGAGGAAAAAGAGTGCGTACGTATTTGCCTACCTCCAGTATTAGGTCCTTAGAGCGCTGGAAAGCTGTATAGGTGCTGCCGTATTTCTGAAAGGAGTCCGGATGAATCGGGAAAAGTCCAAACAGGTGGCTGCTCCGGCCGGTAGCAGCTGCCTTGAAACTCATTGAGATTGATCCTCACTGCACCCCGTACTCGCGCTCACTCTCACTTTCACTCTCGGGTTCGGGGAAGCGGTCACGTGCTGTGTGACGTCAGGAAGGTCCTGCATACTATCCGGACTCACCGCTCCTACTACACGCGGCGTAAGGACCCACAGGATTCCGCTCCCTCCCAGAGGTTAGTTTCAAGGCGGCTGCTACCGGCCGGAGCAGCCACCTGTTTGGACTTTTCCCGATTCATCCGGACTCCTTTCAGAAATACGGCAGCACCTATACAGCTTTCCAGCGCTCTAAGGACCTAATACTGGAGGTAGGCAAATACGTACGCACTCTTTTTCCTCCTAGTTACTGCAACTTAGCCAGGTGATCTCCGTGCATATAGCCCTCTCCTTCCTAGCTATTGGAATCTAGCTAGGCCATCTGTGACAAGTGACATTTATTTATTTAATTACCATACTAGGCTATCTCTTGGCATTTTAGCATATACTGTATTTATAAGATATCCATTATCATCATCAGCCTGTCTTTCTATCTGCTATTGTCCAGCGCGTACCTGTATGCATCTAGGTGTATACTATTATAACTGCTACATACTTTTTACAAACCATTTGTGGAGGTTTGTTGGTGTTGCTGCAGGGACTTTAGCACATTGATACTTAGCGCCACCAAATATAGGTCTTTATATATTGACTACAACTTGTGTGATCCGGTTGCAGTCACAACCATGCAGGACCCATGTGCCCGGCCTAAGTCAGCAAGTCATTGCTTTGTTTTATAGCCAGTTTCCATGACAACAAAACTAGGAGACCGTGGCAGGGTTAAGAACAGACCTCAGTTGGAGATGACGCAGGAGTATCTCGGACAGCACCGTGGTCATCCCAGTTTGTACACGACCGGTCTCATTATTACAGTCCCATCAGCCCATGTGGAGGAAGGAATGGCAGGTCGTGCCCAGGACATTTTCATAGTATAACCTATTCTTAGGCGTCTGTCTCCAATATCAAATGTGAGGAGTCCTGGCTGAGGCCCAGAGGAGAGCAAACAATGTGTCATTATGGTTGGGTGGCAGGTACAGAACATATGTAAAAATACTTGAACCTGAGACTAGAGGCGGAAAGTCTTCATGATGAGCGTCAACTACGCCCAAACAAGAAAACAAACAGGAAACAGAGGATGCATCACCTGTACAAAGCCAGCGTATGCAAATGCTACACCACAGGCAGAGGACGCCAAAAAATAGCAAACGGCAGAATGTTATGGTTTCGTTTTGATTTCTACATTTCTGCTTATTGCTGTGCAGCAAGTCTATTTTTATGGGGTTTACGGCTCTTATTGATGAGACCAGTTGGGTATGTAGTCTTAAAGGCAAGTTGTCTGCAGGATATCACCTCCCCCAAACTATATGTGCATGTAGCTCTTTCAAAGTCGAGTCCAGCAATACCGTTACATGGCTAGCTCGTTCCTCAGTTACTGACAAATCAGCGCTTGAATTGATATGCAAATGAGGCTGAAGGGCTCTGGTACATCCGAGAACTCTGTCCCTCCAGCTCTATTCCCCACCCAGTGCCGCCTCCTCCTGCTTGACTGACTGCTCCTTTGCCTGAAGTCGCACAGTATAAACGCTGTCTGTGAACCAGGAGGAGGAGGTGATGAATGGAGAATAGAGCTAGACTGACAGAGGATTCAGTTCTACAGTTTCCTCTGCAAATCAATTCAAGTGCCAATATCTCAGTAACTGAGAAACAGACTGGACATGTAAAGGTATTGCTGAACTTCTCTTTGAAAGCAATACCTGCACATATAAATTATTTGGGTGGTGAAATTCTGCTGATAGATTTCCTTTAAGGTCAATTTACAGTGCACAATTATGAATGACCGTTCCTAGGAATGTTCTTATCACAATAATCTTGCAGTGAAAGCAGGTCTCCGGTCACGATGCTTGCTCGTTTGGCAAAAATTCTCTTTTGTGCTGCACAAAAGATCGCAATCCGCAGCACATTGTCCTTTGTAAACAGGACCTGTGCTGACAAAACAACAATGGTAGTCTAGGCACGCTGAACAATTAAAATAGTTTACCACTGTCTGCCTCGATAAACAAGCAATTAAAAGAGCGCCAATCAGCAAGCAAGTTGCCGAATGGTTGTCTTTTGGTGCACACAGCTGCCAATGAGTGTGAATATAATATAAATATATATATATATATATATATATATATATATATATATATATATATATATATATATATATATATATATATATATATATATATATATATATATATATATAAATAATTTTTAACACACAGCTATATACAGCTCTTGGCTGATCATCATCCTGTGTAAACAGGGCCTGTGTTGCCAAGAACAATGGGAGCACATGCACACAGAACGATTTATCACAGATCATTCTGTGCATATGGTTGGTATGTCTGAAACGGACTATTAACTGACCGACAATCGGGAAAACTTAGCCCATCAGCGGTTGTTTAATGCCGCAGATCAGTTGGTGTAAACTCAGCCCTGCAGGCAATGCTCCATTAAGAGTAAAAATATAATTTAATTGTATACAATAAAATATGATTATATACAATAAAATATAATTATAATGTACATAGAATGCAATCCATATAGAAATTTGGCTCTTTCAGAAAGAAGAAAATTTACTAGCACCAAGTAAACTCTTGGAGATGTTTACCCTACAAGTCCATGTCTAAACCTTCACCAAGCTTTGCCACATTGCCAGGAAGATTAGCCAAGTCACAAATGTTTTAATTATAAGGGTGAATGACCTCGGGAAGATCAAAACATCCAACACCGCGGAGACACCATCACGTGTTTCTCAACGCAGTGATCCAGAACACTGCCCCCATCCCTTATGGGAAATATGCAAATGCATGTAGAAAAGCTGCGGAGACACCATCACGTGTTTCTCAACGCAAGCAATGAATAGCCAGGTCTTTCACCGGGAAGGAACAACCACGGGAAGGGCAGCATCCAATAAAGGAAAACCACCTATTTTCACCAGGCACTGCTCCTAATAGCCAGTTTTCTACTCCACACTGATGAGGGGCAAATACACCGAAACAGCTGTCTGTGGATGGATACCATGTTTTGGCATAGGTGGTTTTCCTTTATTGGATGCTGCCCTTCCCGTGGTTGTTCCTTCCCGGACCTGGCTATTCATTGCTTGCGTTGAGAAACACGTGATGGTGTCCGCAGCTTTTCTACAAATGTTTTAATGGCACAAGCCTGCCAGTCCCTCCTTATGACTTCTCTGTATGCCCCAAGTCATAATCACAGATACAGGCACTTCTCAAAATTCGAATATCATCAAAAAGTTAATTTATTTCAGATCTTCAATACAAAAAGTAAAACTCATTATATAGAGTCATTACAAACAGAGTGATCTATTTCAGGTGTTTATTTCTGTTAATGTTAATGATTATGGCTTACAGCCTCGTTGTGTTTGACACGCAGCAGCGATCTGGATCCCGCTGTGATATCGCTGGTCGGAGCTAGAAGTCCAGAACTTTATTTCGTCGCTGATCACCCGCTGTCCATAGCTGGATCGGCGTGTGTGACGCCGATCCAGCGATGTGTTCACTTGTAACCAGGGTAAATATCGGGTTACTAAGTGCAGGGCCACACATGTACTCAGCCTGGCTAATAGCTGTAAATCATTCAGCTGCCACAATGAAAACTGAATCTCCGAGCAGTCAAATACTCGGAGGTCACCAGAGCAACGAGTACACTCGCTCATCACTAGTCCCTTAGTCTGTTTCAGTAGGCTCCACAATCATGGGGAAGACTGCTGACTTGACATATGACCAGAAGGCAGTCATTGACACACTCCACAAGGAAAGTACATTTTGCATTTCATTTGGAAATCAAGGTCCCAGAGTCTGGAAGAAGAGTGGAGAGGCCACAATCTAAGCTGCTTGAAGTCTAGTGTGAAGATTCCACAATCAAAAATTGATGGTTTGGGGAGCCATGTCATCTGCTGGTGTAGGTCCACTGTGTTTTATCAAAACCAAAGTCAGTACAGCTGTCTACCAGGAAATTTTAGAGCACTTCATGCTTCTTTCTGCCGACAAGCTTTTTGGAGATGGAAATGTAATTCTCCAGCAGGACTTGGCACCTGTCCACACTGCCAAAAGTGCCAATACCTGGTTTAAAAACAACAGTATCACTGTGCTTGATTGGCCAGCAAAGTTGCCTTGTCAAGAGGAAGATGAGAGACACCAGAGCCAACAATACAGACGAGCTGAAGGCTGCTATCAAAGAAACCTGGGCTTCCATTAACACCTTAGCAGTGCCACAAGCTGATCGCCTCCATGCCATGCCGCATTGATGCAGTTATTGATGCAAAAAAAAGCCCCGACCAAGTATAGTGTGCATTTACTTAACATACATTTCAGTTCGTATTTCAAAATCATTTTTCAAGCTGGTGTTATAAAGTATTCTAATTTACTGAGATAATGACTTTTGGGTTTTCATTGGCTGTAAGCCATAATAATAATAATAATAATAATCATCTTTATTTTTTATATAGCGCTATCATATTCGGCAGAACTTTCATCAACATTAACAGAAATAAACACCTGAAATATATCACTCTGTTTGCAATGACTCCATATAATATACGAGTTTCACAGATCAAGAGTTTGGACACCTTCTCATTCAAAGATTTTTCTGTACTGCTAGTGTGACTTAAAGATTTCTGCATTTTCATGACTATGAAAATTGTACATTCACACTGAAGGCATCAAAACTATGAATTAACACATGTGGAATTATATACTTAAAAAAAGTGTGAAAATAGGTCTTATATTCTAGGTTTTTCAAAGTAGCCACCTTTTGCTTTGATGACTGCTTTGCACACTCTTGGCATTCTCTTGATGAGCTTCAAGAGGTAGTCACCGGGAATGGTCTTCCAACAGTCTTGAAGGAGTTCCCAGAGATGCTTAGCACTTGTTGGCCCTTTTGCCTTCACTCTGCGGTCCAGCTCACTCCAAACCATCTTGATTGGGTTCAGGTGACTGGAGGCCAGGTCATCTGGCGTAGCGCCCCATCACTCTCCTTCTTGGTCAAATAGCCCTTACACATCCTGGAGGTGAGTTTGGGGTCATTGTCCTGTTGAAAAATAAAACGATGGTCCAACTAAATGCAAACCAGATGGAATAGCATGCCGCTGCAAGATGCTGTGGTAGCTATACTGGTTCAGTATGCCTTCAATTTTGAATAAATCCCCAACAGTGTCACCAGCAAAGCACCCCCACACCATCACACCTCCTCCTCCATGCTTCAGGGTGGGAACCAGATGTAGAGTCCATCCTTTTCTGCGTCACACAAAGACACGGTGGTTGGAACCAAAGATCTCAAATTTGGACTCATCAGACCAAAGCACAGATTTCCACTGGTCTAATGTCCATTCCTTGAGTTCTTTAGCCCAAACAAGTCTCTTCTGCTTGTTGACTGTCCTTAGCAGTGGTTTCCTTGCAGCAGGCCTTCATGGTAAAATAGCTGCTCAAACTCTTCTCTTAAGGCCGGGATCACACATGCGAGAAATACGTCCCGAGTCTCGCATGGTAATACCCAGCATTGCCGCCGTCACTCAGGAGCGGAGAGTGCGGCCGCATAACAATACATGGAGCCACACGCTCCGCTCCAGAGAAACGACGGCAATGCCAGGTATTACCATGCGAGACTCGGACGTATTTCTCGCATGTGTGATCCCGGCCTAACAGTTGTTGTAGGGATGTGTCTGCTGCAAGAACTCTGTGTGGCATTGACCTAGTCTCTAATCTGAGCTGCTGTTAACCTGCGATTTCTGAGGCTGGTGATTCGGATAAACTTATCCTCAGAAGCAGAGGTGACTCTTGGTCTTCCTTTCCTGGGGCAGTCCTCATGTGAGCCAGTTTCTTTGTAGCGCTTGATGGTTTTTGCCACAAAAGTTTGCCCAATTTTTCGGACTGACTGACCTTCATATCTTAAAGTAATGATGGCCACTCGTTTTTCTTTACTTAGCTGCTTTTTTCATGCCATAATACAAATTCTAACAGTCTATTCACCCAAACCCAACCAAATTTAAAAGGCAAGAAATCCCACTTATTAAACCTGACAGGGCACACCTGTGAAGAGCAAACAATTCCCGGTGACTACCTCTTGAAGCTCATCAAGAGAATGCCAAGAGTGTGCAAAACAGTCACCAAAGCAAAAGGTGACTACTTTGAAGAACCTAGAATATAAGACATACTTTCAGTTGTTTCACACTTTCTTGTGAAGTATATAATTCCACGTGTGTTAATTCATAGTTTTGATGCCTTCAGTGTGAATGTACAATTTTCATAGTCCTGAAAATACAGAAAAATCTTTAAATGAGAAGGTGTGTCCAAACTTTTGGTATCAATACTGATATAAATAGGTCCTTTTCTGATGACCCATTCACTTTATTCCTAACCATTTTATAGAAAACCTGGGGTATCTACCTACTATATAATTGTCTAAGGGTCACTTCAGTCTATCCTGTCTGTCTGTCACGGATATTCATTGGTCGCAGCCTCTGTCATGGAAATCCAAGTCGCTGATTGGTCGCAGCAAAACAGCCAATCAACGGGCACAGTCCGGCGGCAAAATGGCCACTCCTTCCTCCCCGCAGTCAGTGCTCGCTCCATAATCCCCTCCAGTCAGCACTCACACAGGGTTAATGGCAGCGTTAACAGACCGCGTTATGCCGCGGTGTAACGCACTCTGTTGATGCCGCTATTAACCCCGTGTGACCAACTTTTTACTTTTTACTATTGATGTTGCCTATGCAGATCTAAGATCTAATGTTAAAAATAATAAAAAAAAAATAAAAAAATCGTTATATACTCACCGTCCGTCGGCCCCTCGGATCCAGAACAGGCCTTCCCCCGCTTCTCGCGATGCTCCGGTGACCGCTCCATGCATTGCGGTCTCGCGAGACCGCTACGTCATCATCTCGCGAGACCGCAATGCACTCTTGAGACCGGAGTGCGCGAGGAGCGTCGGTAACCGCTTCGCCTGGGTCCGAGGGCCAACGGAAGGTGAGTATAACACTTTTATTTTTACTTTTTTTTTTTTTAACAGGGATATGATGCTTGCTGTGCTATACACCGCGTGGCCTGTGCTATACACTGCGTGCGTGGGCTGTTATATAATACGTGGATGTGTAATATGCTATGTGGGCTGTGCTATATACACTATGTGGCTGTGCTATATACTACGTGGCCGGCCGCGAACAATCTGACACGCGCAGTCCGGCCGCGAATTGGCGTGGGATTTGAACCACGCTTCGCTAATTGGTCGCGGCCGGCCGAATCCTGTGTATTCAATGTATTATTCTAAAATCTTCATAAATAAACTACATACATATTCTAGAATACCCGATGTGTTAGAATCGGGCTACCATCTAGTAATAATAATAATAGCCCTTAGAAAATAAAAAATAGACTTTTAGAAAAAAAACTCTCTCCACCATTTCCACTATTTTTCCAATGTCTGCGTAATTCTGTCTGGTCAGTCAGTATGTCTGCACCCACACAATCCACCTGCGTAGGTGACTTCTGCACAGGGGGACCGTTCTGCTAATCTACACAGTGCTAAAGACTCCAATAAGCCAGCTCTATGTAATCCTCATCATCCTCCATCTATAGAGGTAACGCGCCATTTGTAGAGGTCTGCTCTATATGAGTATTACCAAAATGATCGAGATGCATAATGACTCAGGAGTCAGACTGAAATGAAGGAAAGGGGGTACAACCAGTAACATGCCCTTCCACCTTTGGTTAACACGGTGTACAAAGTTACTACATGCACAATCCAGAAGCTGTGTAGTACATTCATAAGGCAAATGCTTTTTACTGGTCTCTACTTCATTTTAAAAGAAAACCTGTCAATTGCCTTTCTAAATGCCGCTATTCTCCTGATTCCAGCATTGTTTTTCTTTTATTCCTGCAATGCAATTCATTTTGTAATGAATGCAAAATGAAGAGGCAAAAATGGCATTATTCAGGCACAGCAGATCATTTCTATGTGTGGCTGTTCCTTGTTCAGAGACTGGTTTGAAGACCCTTTACACAATTATCAAAGTAAAAGGAACAGCATCCAGTCCAGGTGATAAAAAAAATCCAATATCTTTATTCTGCCATAAGGCGACGTTTCGACCTAAAAAGGTCTTTATCGCTTGATAAAGACCTTTCTAGGTCGAAACGTCGCATTATGGCAGAATAAAGATATTGGATTTTTTTTATCACCTGGACTGGATGCTGTTCATTTTACTTTGAAGACTGTTTATTTCCAATTGGGTCGTTGGACTGGAGCGTGCATCCCACTATTGATGTGCTGTCGGCTGCCTTCCTTTTTTACCTTTACACAATTATGGCTGATCCTCAAGTCTATATTCCATATTCTAAAGAAACCCTTTAAAGCCAGTATCACACGAGCACAACATTGGTGCATAGCAGTACCCATGATGCTTGTTAGATCCGGACATTCGACCCACGATCAGGTTGAGATTTGCAGTCACATTACACCCGTGTGAAAACTAGCCTAAAGGCAGGAGACGGACAGACGGCCATATTTCTCCTTCGAGAATCGCATTGTAAACCTTGTACTGGCTGTGGGCGCTCCTGACCTGAGCTTGTCTGCTGCATAGTAATCCATCACGCCGTCTTCCTCAGGTTAGGAGAGGTGCCAGGTCAGGCTGTGCAGTGCGCTGCGATTCTCGCACAAGAAGTACGGCAGTCTGTCTCTGCCCTTAAAGAAAGTAGCACTCAGCCAGACTCCAATAGAAAAAGTCTCAATATGATATACAAACTATAACCAGGCCCATCATCAGCCTCACTGCTGACAGTTTCCAAGTTGTATAAACTGGAAAACTCAGAAAAAAGGCAATAATTACACTAGACAATAACACCAATGTTAATCACAGGTGAATCAACACTAACAGCATTTGCCTTCATTTTTTATTTTAAACTTTTGATATGACTTGTGAGATTATTTTTTGGGGGACCAATGCAGATTCATTACTTACTTGCCAAGGCTTTTTCATAGTTCTTCCCCATGGCAATGAAATTCCTAAGGCAGGGGTTAAATTGTTCCATAATAGTCTAAAATACAAAGAGAAACAAGACATGAATACCATTATAGCGGTATTAATAGCGTGCACAACCCCCAACCATTAACGTCAAGGTCTAGGATATTGTTCAGCACCATTGATATTTAAGCAAGTGCCGGTAAATAAAATGGTCTTGAGACCCCCCATCCATCAGGAGAACAGAGAGCCCAAAGTCTTAATGGAGTGAGCATGTGCGACCACCACTCCTATAAACCGTGGTCACACATGTGCACAACCGTTCTACTCAGAAAAATTTAAGACCCTGATTCTTGGAATCGTTCAGCCCCTAGTGATAATCATAACCTGTGGATAAGTGACATGAGTTATTTGTTTGTTTGTTTTTTTTAAATGCACCCGCTTTAGTGAGTTGAACCAGATGGGGCCAGTGTTTGAGAGAGGAGGGGTATGCTGCTATCACCACTGTAGAGGAGATCTTTCTGCTAGTTGTCCTCCCATCTGAAGAGGCTATGATAAATGTATCCAGTGGTGTTGACATCCTGCGGCAATTATATGTCGGGGAACCACAGTGGGTGTGGATGACAACCCATACAGCCTCCATTATAACAGGTTACCACTTTATTTATGGCGTGAGAAGACTAGATTGGCCATTCACAAGTCAAGGAAAGCTTGATAGTGACAACATATGAAACTCTTGCAAACATATTAGACATCACTAAGAATTGGATGAAAAGGTTAAAAGAAGAAGAAAGGGAAGATTTGGCTTACTTTTATTCACTGGGGTCCAAAGAATTCCTTCTAAAAAGCGGTTATGTTATTTCACGTAGAACATTAAAGACGTCTATAGGTTTAACAAAACGTCCAATGTCCCTGTGCAGAATAGATTTTTTTTTTTAAGTCGGAGCTAGAGGCAACAACAGCGAAACGAAAGGATAGATTTGATAAGACTACAGCGCCCGTGGGTAGGAGTGAAGGAACATTTGCAGATAAGTACAGTCATGTACAAGAGCAGCAAAACGTAATACTGAGATAAAAAAGGAAGGAAAAGAAAAAAAAAAAAAAAAAACACGGCTGCAAGAATGAGACTAAAGAAAAAAAAATGATTTGAATATTCTTATTGAAGAGTAGATTTCCTAAACTGATTATTTAGTAGGAATTTCACCTAAAAAGTAAAATACATGACAAAAACAATGAGACCCTAAACACCTGTTCGTCAGAGGAGTATAATAGGAGACTGTTTAGTTCCATCTACAGGACCTGGGTACCTTTGAATAACTTGACACAACAGGTCAAGCATGAATATTAAAAAAATACCTTTTCATTGGAAAGATCATCTGCCATAAACCAAGCCTGCCCAATCCAATCTCTACTTCATGGAGTCCAGATCTTTACCACAGGGTCTACTAGCCCAATGGACTCTATGACCATCACACTCCCACTGACCAGAAACAGATGAAAGTGGTCCGAAAAGGTCATTTGCAGACACTACCCCAACAGCAGATGTCCGGAAGAAAGAGGTATTGGGCCTTTTGGACTTAATCATGCCCCATCTTTTGTTATGAGAGTAGGGAGTGAAAGCACTGCTCTGAGAACTAATACATACTCAGCTCTGAGGACCATAAGTATGTATAGAATCCACCAGTCGAATGAGCCTTCAGCCAATGGACAACCATGGTGACTGGACAACTTTAAGTCATATTAGATCAACTTTGGGCAAATTCACAAATGTATTTACAAGAGACCAACCAATAATCAAATGTTTATGAAGGCGGTCTTGAAACATTGGACATGTTGGGTGTCAACATGCTTGATTCCATATTCTCATGTAATATTAGTTTCTAGAAGTGTTTAGCACCCCTCTCTCCATCAAGAACATATGTATTCGCTCATGTGTATCAGGTGAGGCAGGAGAAATAACCATCAGGTGTCTGGATACCACTGACCATTAGTAGTCAGACATTTCTACGAAGTGAAAATGTCAAACAAAAAAAGGCCATCCCTCCATCAGTAGCAGAGTGGCCGGCATGGCCTACTGGTGTCCCTGACTGATAGGGTATCATAAGAAGACGCTGAAAAAAGCATCTGCCAGAGACAAAAGGCAGGAAGTAACAAGTCATCAGAATGGTAGCGGAGGGCAACTCTTCCAATTTCCCTTTGTTGGATGTCTTCATAAATCTCCCTTTATTGCACCTTAACAATAAGCCCCAGGAGCGAAGGTGCTACACTCGCTACTGTAGTTATTGGCTCAGGGATTAGTATAATGGCGGAGTTTATGAACCATATTCTTCTATTCCTTATAAACCGGACAAGCTCAATATAGCAATATCATGCAATATCCGGTCGGCTGCCGAGAACTCACTTCGTAATTTGCCATCTGTGTACAACACTTGCAGGCTTGTTGAACTTTGCTTCCTATTAAAACTGTACATTTCATGCTCACCAGCAGTTTTTTGCCGTGGATGCGCGACATTTTTGCATTTTCCACTGTTGATCATCGACATGAGGATAAGCCCCAATGTCAATAGCATTTCCATGAGGAAATCCTAGGAAATAAGTAGCCTACCACTTTTGTTAGTAGATAACAAAAGTTAGTACTGGATAATATGTGGAAAGTCTGATGCATATTAACAAGGGTTGGAGAACCAGTTTCCATTCATGGGATACAAATTTCAAGCAAATTTAGGCCCTGTTCACACTGTGGTTCTTGAATCATTTAAAATCACTTCACAAAAAAGCTTAACGAAACGCTTCTTTTTTGGGCAACGTTCACATAGACATCTAGATGCCGGAGTAGATGCAGGGTTTTCCCAGGTATAGCAGCTTCTGGAAAAAGTCAGTGATAGTTTTTCAACCTTTTTGGTTGTACAGTACCTAGTGAAAAAGAGGATTCTTTTAGGATCACAATTTTTTTAAAAAAGACATGCTTTTTTTCCTCCACCAGTCATTTTTCAAAACCTATTACATTTTTTTTCAATAAAGCTTAAATAGATTTTCTATAGAAGTTAATGAAAAGCTTTTTTTGTGGAGGACCAGATTAAACAAAAAAAATAAATAAATAAAAAATCACCTTAAACCCCATTGCAATTATAGCCTTGAAGTATGTGCAAACAGTTTTTTGATGAGTTTTTGTTGCAGAAACTGAGCAAAAACTATTCAAAACCTTCTCCAAATCTAAAAACCTATAGTTTCAGCGTCAAACTCAGCGGAAAGACACTGCACACAACATCTTTTTACAAGGCAGATCCTTCATGAAAGCGCTGGAAAAAAAACACTAAAAAAAACCCATAATTTACAGCAATATAAAAATGACATTGCTGTGCATATGTTCAGTTTTTCACTTCCTTTAACGATCAGGGTTTGGAAAGCAGTTAAAAGAAGCATGTTTATTCTTTGGGCGACTTCCACTAAAAGAATGCTAGTTATAGTTCAATTCATAAAAGGAAAAAAAAAACAAAAATGTAAAAGTGGCAAAACCGCTTCAGAGGAAAAACTGCTGGATTTTTCCTAAAGCATCTCCACCTAGGAAAACATTGGTGAGAGCACCAGTGTCTTCAAGATATGAAATCCGACACATGGTTAAATACCATTAAGAAAACTACAGGGAAATTGGATGGTATTCAATGACAACTGGGCAGAGAAAAACCATGCTCAGAGCAGTTGTTCTCCTTCCCTCACCTGATTGTAGTAGGAATTTTAGTTTTGGTTTGGAAGACCACCACTCATCAACTGGACATTGACCATCGTTGTCTTCATAGCTTGCTCCCACATTTAGGGGGAATTCTAAGGGAACCTGGACAGAAGGAGTCAATGGTCTGATGAGCAGCGGTCTCTGCATTTCTCCAGAAAATACTGTGACACCACCTGTCACACTTTTTTTTGCAAAGACTTTACCTTGACATGTGCATTTGTTGAATTTGAAAAATGTCACAGCCAGACTTTGGTTGCCCCTCAACTGTGTCTCAAACAGCCCAATTCCGCCTTGGTCAGGTTGGCGCTATATATAAATAAAATTATTGTTTGCGCAGAAAGTCAGTCTTTATTCTTCAGCACAAATGCCCGCAGCAATCTTTATGACCTACGTGAGGCCGAGAAACTCTTGAACTTTCTCCAAACAAGGAGTCACTTTCCATTTCGACCTTTTGCAGGTTGGTAAAAGGCCCAGATCCAGTTCTCATGCCCTCAGGTAAAGAAATCAGGTCAGAAGTCAAAGGAACCTTGTCAAAACAGCTTCCTACCTCCCCTGCCCTTTATTGTTATTCAGCCTGACTAGCGGGTGTAAAAAAAAAAAAAAAAGAGAGAATTTTAACTCTTTCTAGTCATCGAATAGATGAAAGTTTTGAGAAGAGGAAGTATACAACAAATATAATGGTTATACAAAAGGTAGTAAGTAACAAGCGTAAGTGATCCGGCAAGGAAACATGGAGTGATAAGTGCCCGTACACAGAGGAACGTCTGCTAACTGACATATTTGGTAGGATCAATCAACTATCAGCCATCAGCTATGTTTTGGGGTTTCCCGACTAAACCAACAGCAGATGCTTGGTGGAAAAAAAAATAACATTGTGCATGTTGGATTTCAACATGCCCAATCCTTTGTATCAGCACAAGATAAGAGTTTGACAATAGTTTACTCCTCTTTTTGCATCTTCCATATGGGAGTTGGGCAGAATGCACGTTGGATAACTAGAGCGTTTGGCCAACAGCTAAACACAGGAGTTCTGCTGTTGGTTGAGGTCTTCAAAAAAAAAAAAAAAAACCACAACTTAATTTAGAGAACACAATGTTTGAGGGAAGAAGCACACCAAAGACATTAAAGGCTAGTGCCCACCACCTTGATTTTTACCACTGCATCCCCTCTGGAGTTGGGGAACCATGTGCAGAGTCACACCAACCACTGGAAAGTGGGTTGGAACAAAATGAGCCAAAACCTCCTTCAGAGCTACTGAGTTTATGATGCGGGCCCCATAAGCCCCTTATAAAAGGACTTCAACACAGATCAACTTCATCAATTGGCTATCTGAACAACCCATTCCACAAAAGCTGCCATACATGGTATTGGCTTAACTTGTAAAACGTCTGATTCTACAAATCAAATAAGAAATTTTATGACGAGTTTCCTAAGAGGTACTAATTCCCGTTAAGTTGGGAGCGTTAGCATATCATTAGGAAAGACATCTTTTTATGGTTAGTGGGGGGGGCTGATCTATGGAACCCCTAATAATTCTGGGAATAAGGGGATGCAGTGATGAACTGACACAGTGGTCCAATGTGCAAGGAAAAACAGTGAAGGTACACAGATCTGAGAATGCAGAGACTGTTCAAAGACTAAAGCGCTGACTATGCCCTACAGCCCCTTCACTCAGAATCAGTGAGGGGGTCCAGACATCGCATCACCTTTGATCATAAAGTAATAGAATTTTCTAATGATTTATGACATCACACCACTTTACGAGATGGGACTACCCTTTTAAAACCTGTATTACAGAATACAGAAGTAAGATGATGTATGCTTCTGCTGCGCCCCTCCCATATGGCATGAATCACTGCTTTTCAACCCGTAACCAAGCACTCGTGGAACAACAAATAAGAGGCAGGATGACAAAAAATAAATGTGAAAAAATGTGTGACTCAACGGCCTTGAGGAACAAAAGCTCAATGCATAAACAGACAAAAGCAGAAGCATCTTTATCTCTGCATCATAGAGATGCCAAGCTTTTATCAGTCACCTAAAATGTTCGAAGTTCCCAAGCCTTGTCAACCGGATTATAATAAAGTGGACTAGTCAGAGGTTTCCCCACATGGTCTGATATTTCAGCATTGATGGGTCAGGGTCACACGGTGTAAATTCATGCCCACTTGACTATCCAAGGACTTACTGTATGCGTGTGGTGCATGACAAGGGGTGTTCATCTAATATCTGGGCCATGCACCACCCAAAGGCCTTATATATGGCATACCAAGGTGGACACAGTTTCAGCCGATTTCACATAAGAGTAGAGGGGAATCCTCTTGAGATGGTTAACAGTTGACACTTTCTAATTAAATCCCCAAAATATGCACGCATAAAAGGGTTTGTTTTTTGTGTTTTGTTTTTTTAAACCTCTCTATGGTCTTCTTCAAGAGCAGTGGTCTTCTAAAAAGGAATATTAAGGTGAAGGGCCAAATTCTGTTATGGGAAGTCTGGGGGTATTTGAGACTTTTCGAAATAAGTTTCACTGTATAAGAATTTGGGAGGGGATAATCACCTGAGGACTGGCACGTCCTGTCTTTCTAATCAATGTATTAAACATTGAGGACAACCAGTTTTACAAATCTTCTTCAGCGTTTATTAAGCTCATTACAATCGCAGCATTGTAGCGGGAAGGACTGCATTCCCAGTGAAATAATCTTCCACCGCAAGAAGACAAGTCAAAGTGAAATACCTTGATCATATAATTATTACCCCCTCCCAGCCCCAATATCCTGACAGATCAAGTCTACAAGAAAAGCGCAATTGAGCTCCTGTGAAAACCCAAGCGTGAATCACTCTCTCGGTTCAGAGGTTTCTCCACCGATGTTGCGATCACTCCTTCTCAATCATGTGGATTATTGTATAATTGGGCACAACTGTGCCGCCGGAGATGCAGATCCTTCAATAAGTCATGAGTTTTCCAACTGTTTTGTCATCGTGCTATTACTGCAAACACAAGCTGTTGTCCTTTGTTCCAGACTTTCGACAGACACAATCAGCTAATGTTGAAAGGTGACCTGGATGACGTAATGATCACATGATTGCAGGTTCCAAAACTGCACTGTTAGGAGGGCACCTCATCTATCAAGTCTAATACAAAAAGTTTACCATGAGGCAGCATTCAATTGGTGGTGGTCTGGTGGAGCATTTTCCTGATTCAATACATAGTAAGAGTGAACTGTTCCCATACACCGTGGGGGATGTAGCAGGTTTAGAATCTGTGTCCGCAACATTCCACCACCTGAAATTAATGCAATAAAGTGGGCTCTGGAGGTGAATATAGAAAGATTTTCCTGCAAACAATTAACAATACTTCTTCAGCTGGTCCAAAGTAGAAGAACGACGACGACTCGACTATGAAGGTAGGATGTGTAAAACTGGACCATGATGTCCAGAGCTGCTTCGGGTCTCCTGACCTAAACTACATAGCCTCAAGCCTCTTCCAACATGGTGGTCAGTACTCAGGTCGGTTTCACATATTCTGGGTGTACCAGTGGGCAGATTTCTCTCCAGAACGAGTGCAAATCAATTATATAACAAGTTGATCGGCACTTGTTTTCTTATCATAAATGGTTTGAAATTGCAAAGTGCTTGTGGAGACAAGTAACTTTGCAAATTCACTTGTTATAGAAAAACACTTCCATTATTGAGAGTGGAGAAGATTTTTTAAATTTTACAAATTTTTAATTGTATTGCTCATTGCCTAGGTTACCGGCTACCATTGCAGCAACAGCTCATATCCTAGACATGCAGCAGAAGGCTCACAAACTTTTCAATAGCGCTCAATCACTACATTGAAGGTGTGCAGTCCCTTAGCTCCACTGATGCTTTCCAGGCCAAACTGCCTGTGCTAGCAGAATTATGGAGAGCAGTTAGAAGTAGCGGTATGGTTGCACTGATGGTCTGAACTGTCACTCAGGAATGCGCTACTCCTCCAGTAGGCAGGTCCTGCAACAAGGCAGATCTGTATGGGGACCAAACACTATTTGGTTTGCATATTGTGAGCAGCACGTCCCCCAACACTGGAAGATGTACTGTCAACAATGATTATTTTAGGGCAAGAGTAAAAAAAAAATAAGGTGAGCTGATTAATGAGTAATTGGCTCGTTTGTCGGCAGGTTAGAGTTAAGGCCCCGTCTCACATAGCGAGATCGCTAGCGAGATCGCTGCTGAGTCACAAGTTTTGTGACGCAACAGCGACCTCAGTAGCGATCTCGCTATGTGTGACACGTACCAGCGATCAGGCCCCTGCTGCGAGATCGCTGGTCGTGTCGGAATGGCCTGGGCCGTTTTTTGATCGTTGAGGTCCCGCTGACATCGCTGAATCGGTGTGTGTGACACCGATCCAGCGATGTCTTCACTGGTAACCAGGGTAAACATCGGGTTACTAAGCGTAGGGCCGCGCTTAGTAACCCGATGTTTACCCTGGTTACCAGCGTAAATGTAAAAAAAAAAAAAAACAGTACATACTCACCATCTGATGTCCGTCAGGTCCCTTGCCGTCTGCTTCCTGCTCTGAGTGCTGCCGTACAGTGAGAGCACAGCACAGCAGTGACGTCACCGCTGCGCTCTGCTCTCACTGTACGGCGGCACTCAGAGCAGGAAGCAGACGGCAAGGGACCTGACGGACATCAGATGGTGAGTATGTACTGTGTTTTTTTTGGTAACCAGGGTAAACATCGGGTTACTAAGCGCGGCCCTGCGCTTAGTAACCCGATGTTTACCCTGGTTACCCGGGTGCTGTAGGGGGACTTCGGCATCGTTGAAGACAGTTTCAACGATGCCGAAGTCGTTCCCCTGATCGTTGGTCGCTGGAGAGAGCTGTCTGTGTGACAGCTCCCCAGCGACCACACAGCGACAAAACAGCGACGCTGCAGCGATCAGCATCGTTGTCTGTATCGCTGCAGCGTCGCTGTGTGTGACGGGGGCCTTTAGGTTTAGATGGGCCTATAATGAGATCAGGTTGATCATTGGCCCGTGTGAAAGGAGCTTAACCTGGTGGAAGCACGATAACTCCCTCCCATTTCTTGTGCTGCACCAGTTCTCTAAAATATAAGACCTTGAACAACTGGATCCATTCCCCAAATTCTTAGTTTTACATGTGCCCTAAAAAAAAAAAAACACAACTTTTTAGACAGCCCTACCACATTCCCCAATCAATTTCCTTACCTTTTAGCTCACTCCTAAAATATTCCATAAAACCTGATCTCCTTTCGACAGGACAATCAGAATTATACAGGGCTGCACAGCCATTTTTAAAACTGAACTTGAAAAATACAACCAAGCTGAATAATTGCTCCCAAGACATCTGGTAAGGGTTTGACTGTCTTCACAAAATGGGAGTTAGATCCTTCCACTATTTGTCCATGGTAAGAGTATTACAGAAGGAAAACTCGTAATCTTATCAGCCTTTGCTGCAGCGGCCTGGCCCCAGTTCCTGAAATTGAGATTTAAGTCTGCTGGATCTTTACACAAAGAACCTGAAACCTTCAAAATGTAATACAAAGTAGACAATTTATCACTTAGTACAAAAAAAACAAACAAACAAAAAAAACATTACAAAGCACTAAGACAATTGGACTAAAAAAAATAGTCACTTAGTTCTGATTGTTTTGCGGCAAATTATTTTGTCTTGGGGCAGGGTGTTAAAGAAAAACAGCAGGGCTAATGGGGGTTGACAGCGGCAGAAAGGGATGCTCTATGAAATTCAATATGGCTGACAGTGGTAGTTATGAGACAGCTACTTCCTGTTCCAGGGGCAGGAAGGTACAAGAGTTCAGGCACATAAGGATATAGGAACCAGGGTATTTGTCATAATTGGAGATTTTCTGCAAAAGCATATCCAATATTTAATTTGTATCAGTAATACACCATTTCCTATATATTTTTTGTGACAATAAAGTCATCTGTAATAATCAACCAACAAGTAGGAGGATGTAGATAAAAGATATTTGTGTTGTTCTTTTAACCATTAGGTTTCATTTTGCTCATCTTTTCATTTCAGGTTTCATTTTTACCTTAAGCACCACAATGAATTTCCGGGGGCTTTATCGAGGTGGCACCTGCCTGACTCAGAGCTGCAGACTGAGCCACAATAGAGATGTCAAAAACTTGAAAATGAACAGCAAAAAAAAGGAACAAAAAAAAAAAAAAAAAAAAACACATCTCCTGCTTGGTAATGGATATTTGATTGAATGATGTGGCTTTTTAGGACTTACGAAGGCTTTCTATATACTGTAGCGCACTTTCCAGAAAAGTATAAGTACTAATATGATGTTTTGCCCCCACACATTAAATCAGAATGAGCTCATTTTTAACAAGGTGCCACTGACAGTTTAGAGAGTGTCAAGAGCAAGATACAATGAGGCATAAACAGCCGCTTCGGAAACACTTATTTAAAAATAAAAAAAAATAAATAAAAAAATAAGGTACTGACTATCCAGAGGGGCTGTATTGGATGTAATGAAGGATGGGAGGTCAAGACACCCTTCTATTTTTAGTTGCAAGGAGCTACATCTCTAGATCTGGAGGATTGGACTTGTCAGTGACTAATGATAAAATAAATACAGCAAAGGATAACTGGCAGGATTACTGCTGTTGACGGATCTCATGAGTAATTATGGCTTTTCCAAATACCCAAGGAATCATGGCTTTAGAAGAGAAAACAATGCTAAGTGACCCAAGCATCTGAAGGGTAATCTGGGGCATAGGGTGGGCGACCCCTCACCAACATGAAGGTTCTCTTAGAGCACCTTAAAAAGACAAACTCAGCACTGCAACATCTGGATGTGATTGAGAGATCATACAGAACAGACTCTTGGCTCCCAGTCAGAAAATGAGATTCAGTAGACTGCATCTTAATAGTCAACTGAACAAGTTTCTTTGCAGTGATCCTGATAAATCAATGCTGAACTCCCTCCTACACACGGCAGCGCTTCCTCCCTACAGAGAAGCAATAGGCTCCACTGCTGTTCTGATAATGGGTTTTCGCAGATCTAACTAGTAATACTCCTTATTTTCTAGTTACAAGAGAATTGGAAAAATTATTTGGGATTTTTTTTCCCCCGGTATACATGCATAAAATCCATCTGCGCACCCCTCCCATGTGGTCAGGCTTCCAAATAGGATTGTGGTGGAGAAGGTCGTCCTCAACATGGGTTCTGTGCTTACGGTTTGAGGCTGACCCATCCTTGGCTAATCACCAACCAATCCCATCCTGAGGGCCCAACTACAATACACCAACACTAATAAAAAAGGTAAGGGAGAGGACCATCAGAATGGAAAATACCAAAGCCAAGCAAATTAAGAGAAGGGTAGAGATCGATTTTCAATTCCCGCAGCCGGATCTGTGTAAATCGATTTGTACCATTTGTAGCTAAAGGCAGCAGGGGAATATATATATATATATATATACACACACATATATTTTTTTCTCTGTGTGTGCAACATACAACCATCACCAAGATAGGGCGGGAATTAATACGGTGCGCCATGGATCTGGAAAATCAAATTACCGGTAAGTAATTACCGTTTTTTCCCTTCCCCATGACGGCACCTAACGTGAGAGGAGAAAATAGAAGAAGACTCCTAGGGTGGGACAACAGCCGATAAGAATTTCCTCCCAAAGGCAAGACTTGAAAGCCCCAAGTTCAACCTATAGTGGCGAAAGAAGGTAGAGGGTGAAGACCATACTGCCGCATTACAAATTTGTTCTATCGACGCGTTTTCCCTCTCCGCCCAGTATGTGGCGATAGCTCTTGTGGAGTGTGCTGTCACCCCTAGTGGAGGGCATTGCCCTGCAGATGAGTAAGAGTGCAATAGCCATGCGGAGCCAGCGTGCAATAGATTTTGTGGCTTTTTTTACCCCTGTTTGCTCCCTGAAAGGAAACAAAAAGGGCTGAAGACTGACGCCATAATTTTGTCACCTCCAGATATTGGATTAGGCAACGTCTGACATCAAGGCAATGAAAGGTTTGTTCTCCCTGGGATTTTGGATTGGAGCAAAATGAGGGTAAAACTATCTCCTGGTCCCTATGGAATTTTGAATTGACCTTTGGTAAGAAGGCCGGGTCAGTTTTGCTTATTACCCTGTCCTCCAGGATTGTAGTGTATGGAGGATCAATAGAGATAGCCTGGATCTCGCTAATGCGATGGGCCGAAGTCAGGGCAACCAGGAGAACCGTTTTTAAGGTTAGAGATTCTTCTGATATGGAGTCAAGAGGCTCAAAAGGAGGAGAGGTTAAGGCCTGGAGCACTAAATTTAGATCCCAGGGAGCAACCTTTGGCCGAGGTTTAAATGGTCTGGCTGTGAAGGAGGCTCGTATGAACCTGTAAACCCAGGGGTGATCAGCCAATTTTTGATCAAATAAGGTGGCAAGCGCTGAGACTTGCACCTTTAGGGTGCTGGTAGACAACCCCCGTTCCAGACCTTTTTGGAGGAACTCTAAGACTTCCCTTATTGGGACGTGGTTGATAGGCGACGCCCTGAGAACTGTAGAAATTTTCCCCAGATTTTTTGGTATTTATTGGATGTAGTTTTTTTTCTGCTGGATAGCAGAGTAGAAATTAACGGAGCTGAGAAACCCTTAGCTAGTAGGAGTCCCCTCAAGTTCCAGGCAGTGAGATGTAGACTGTACTTGAGGATGGAACACTGGACCCTGGTGTAGTAGATCCGGCACATCTGGAAGGATCCATGGGTCCGATATGGACAAACGCCTGAGCCAGGTGAACCAGGCCCTCTTCGGCCAGAAGGGTGCGATCAGTATTCGTGTCGCATCCTCCCAAATTTTTCTCAACACTGTTGGTATTAGCGGAATCGGGGAAAATGCGTAGGCCAGTTGGAACTTCCATTGGTGTAACAGCGCATCCACTCCTTATGGGTTCTCTCGTGGATTCAGGGAATAGAACCTTTCTACCTTCCGGTTTTGTTTTGTGGCAAAGAGGTCTACAGGTCCTTCTCAAAAAATTAGCATATAGTGTTAAATTTCATTATTTACCATAATGTAATGATTACAATTAAACTTTCATATATTATAGATTCATTATCCACCAACTGAAATTTGTCAGGTCTTTTATTGTTTTAATACTGATGATTTTGGCCTACAACTCCTGATAACCCAAAAAACCTGTCTCAATAAATTAGCATATCAAGAAAAGGTTCTCTAAATGACCTATTACCCTAATCTTCTGAATCAACTAATTAACTCTAAACACATGCAAAAGATACCTGAGGCTTTTAAAAACTCCCTGCCTGGTTCATTACTCAAAACCCCCATCATGGGTAAGACTAGCGACCTGACAGATGTCAAGAAGGCCATCATTGACACCCTCAAGCAAGAGGGTAAGACCCAGAAAGATATTTCTCAACAAATAGGCTGTTCCCAGAGTGCTGTATCAAGGCACCTCAATGGTAAGTCTGTTGGAAGGAAACAATGTGGCAGAAAACGCTGTACAACGAGAAGAGGTGACCGGACCCTGAGGAAGATTGTGGAGAAGGACCGATTCCAGACCTTGGGGAACCTGAGGAAGCAGTGGACCGAGTCTGGTGTGGAAACATCCAGAGCCACCGTGCACAGGCGTGTGCAGGAAATGGGCTACAGGTGCCGCATTCCCCAGGTAAAGCCACTTTTGAACCATAAACAGCGGCAGAAGCGCCTGACCTGGGCTACAGAGAAGCAGCACTGGACTGTTGCTAAGTGGTCCCAAGTACTTTTTTCTGATGAAAGCAAATTTTGCATGTCATTCGGAAATCAAGGTGCCAGAGTCTGGAGGAAGACTGGGGAGAAGGAAATGCCAAAATGCCTGAAGTCCAGTGTCAAGTACCCACAGTCAGTGATGGTGTGGGGTGCCATGTCAGCTGCTGGTGTTGGTCCACTGTGTTTCATCAAGGGCAGGGTCAATGCAGCTAGCTATCAGGAGATTTTGGAGCACTTCGTGCTTCCATCGGCTGAAATGCTTTATGGAGATGAAGATTTCATTTTTCAGCACGACCTGGCACCTGCTCACAGTGCCAAAACCACTGGTAAATGGTTTACTGACCATGGTATTACTGTGCTCAATTGGCCTGCCAACTCTCCTGACCTGAACCCCATAGAGAATCTGTGGGATATTGTGAAGAGAAAGTTGAGAGACGCAAGACCCAACACTCTGGATGAGCTTAAGGCCGCTACTGAAGCATCCTGGGCCTCCATAACATCTCAGCAGTGTCACAGGCTGATTGCCTCCATGCCACGCCGCATTGAAGCAGTCATTTCTAACAAAGGATTCCCGACCAAGTATTGAGTGCATAACTGAACATTATTATTTGATGGTTTTTTTGTTTGTTATTAAAAAACACTTTTATTTGATTGGACGGGTGAAATATGCTAATTTATTGAGACAGGTTTTTTGGGTTATCAGGAGTTGTATGCCAAAATCATCAGTATTAAAACAATAAAAGACCTGACAAATTTCAGTTGGTGGATAATGAATCTATAATATATGAAAGTTTAATTGTAATCATTACATTATGGTAAATAATGAAATTTAACACTATATGCTAATTTTTTGAGAAGGACCTGTATCTGTGGGATACCCCAGAGAGCACAGATTTCCCCCAATATTTCCTGGTTTAGAGACCAATCATTCTGATGTAGTACATGCCTGCTCAAGAAGTCCGCGACAAGGTTGTCTGTTTCTTTCAGATGTGCACTTGTCAATGATAGGAGGTGATTTTCTGCCCATGAAAAAGTCTTTTGGTTTCTTCTAACAGATCTTGACCTTGTTCCTCCATGACGATTTATGTAGGAGACTGCCGTGCTGTTGTCGGACAAAACCACTAGGTGTTTCCCTTTGATAATCTCTCCTGTCTGTAGAACTGCTAGCCTTACTGCTGTTAGCTCATTTAGGTTGGAGGATGCTGACTCCATCTGAGGATCCCATCTGCCTTGCAGAATCTGACCTTCCAAATGTGCTCCCCAGCTGAGAGGGCTCGTATCCGTGGTTAGCACCACTGGATTTTGAACTGACCATGGCACCCCCTTTTTTAAATTTTCTATTTTTAGCCACCAATCTAAAGAGTCCTGCACTTGTGGCCATAGAATGATCTTCCGGTTTAAATTGTGGGGACTTTGTTTGTTCGGTAAGTATCTGCCATTGTAGTTCCCTTGAATACAATTGTGCCCACCGAACTGCTGGGATTGTGGCTGTCAACATCCCCAGAAGTGACATGGCTTCTCTTAACGAGATGGGCCGGCCTGGTTGTGTTTGGTTTATCTTTTGTTTTATGGTGTTGATTTTCCTGCCCGGAAGGATACAAATTTGCTCGGTTGAGTCCAGTTGAATTCCCAGGAATTCCTGTTTCTGGACTGGAAACATTTGATTTTTTTAAATTGATCAACCACCCTAATTTGGACAATAGGTCCCGTACTTTTGAGACTGCCATTGCGCATTCTTCCTGGCTGTCCGCTACAATGAGAAAGTCATCTAGATAGGGTATTAGTAAGATATTTTCCTTTCTTACTAACGATGCCATCTCTGAAATTATCTTTGTAAAGATTCTGGGAGCTACTGACACTCCGAAAGGGAGACATTGGTACTGTAGATGAGTAGGGATTTATTTCTACTACTAGTCTTAAGAATTGTTGATGTTCTACACACATGGGAACGTGATAATAGGCATCTGTGAGGTCTATTACTGCCATGTAACAGCCTGGATATAGCAGTTTTGTTGTAGTTTTTAACGTCTCCATTTTGAATTTTTCTACTTTGATATATTGATTTAGGGATTTTAGATTGAAAATTGTTCTTAGTGAACCATCCGGCTTTGTCGTGAGGAATAGGGTACTGTAAAACCCTTTCCCAATTTCTTGTGTTGGTACTTTTACGAGAACTCGTTTTTCCCTGAGGAGATGGACTTCCCTTTCCAATGTCGCTTGATTTCTTTTTGCGACATGGGTGATTTTTACTCGATGAGGAGGGAGGGAGGGAGGGAGGTGAAGTTTAGACGCAGGCCTTCGGTCAAAAGGGATATTACCACTGTGATGTTTGTAGTTTTTCCCATTGGTGGGCAAAATATCGAAGCCTCCCTCCCACCCAGATATCAGAGTCATTGCTGTTTGGGGTCTGATTTCTGAGGAGGCTTATTAAAGAGATATCCTCTTTCTCTTCTCTCACCCCAGGGCTTCCCACGTGTAGATTTATCCCCTGGCCAACCACGGCCTGTTTTTCCTGAACCCCGAAAGGAACGGTTATCATTCCACTGCCGTCTTGAGAAAGGGGGAGGTGGGAAGTGTTTTTTCTTATCCGCAGCCTTCTCTAGAATCTCATCTAGTGCCTTTCCAAATAGATATTGACCCTCACAAGGGACTGCACACAATTTAACTTTAGACTGAAAGTAAGCCGACCAATTTTTAAGCCATAATGCCCTTCTACCAGAGTTGGAGAGGGCACATGCACGGGCAGAAAATCGAACTGGGTCAATGGCGGCATCAGCCAGGAAGCCTGCCACATTTTGAAGTGAGGGTATTACCTCTAAGAGTCTCTCCCTTGGACATTTGTCCCTTATTTGCTCACTCAATTCCTCTAACCACTTTATCATGGCCCGAGCTGTACAAGTGGCGGCCACTCCTGGCTTAAATGCCCACGTCGATGCTTCCCATGCTGATTTTAAGAAGGCATCTGCCATTTTATCGAGACGGTCTTTAAGAGCCCCCATGTCTTCGAAGGGAAGCGCTATGCCCGTGGAAGTGCTTGCAATTGCCGAGTCCAATTTAGGTGCTTTTTCCCCCCACTTATCACAGATTTCTTCCTCAAATGGATATTTGCGCTTAAGGGCCTGAGGAACTGACATTTTTTTATTTGTTTTTTTCCACTCTTTTTTAATTAAGTTTAACACATTTTCGTGAAAGGGAAATACTCTGCGTTTTTTCACCTCTAAGTTGCTAAATATAGAATCTTGGGTTGTTCCAAGTTCTTTTGGTGTTTCAACCCCCAATGTTGCTCTAACTAGCTTAAGTAGTTTCCCAACATCCTCAGATAGTACATACAGCCGGCCATACTCTTCATCTGAAGAGTCTAAATCGGAGTCATCATCATCAGGTGGCAATTCCCCTGGTTTGCCTTCTGATTCCATGTCAGAGGTTTGGGGAGGTTTAGGAGGTGGATTTTTGGAGCTATGTAACCCATGCTGTTTCATTTGCTCCTTTACTGTGATTTTTACTTCATCCCTAACGATAGCTTTTATATTTTGGAGTAACGACGAAGACTCCTCGGCCACCGTCTGTTGTATACATAAGCGACAGATCCGTTTGTCATAAGTTTTAGGGAGAGCTTTATCACTGAGTGCGCAGACTTTGTTTTTCTGCTTGGCCGTAACCTTTCTCCCCTGCACAACAATAATATAGAGATAGTGTGTTACTGACATGTCATTTGCCTTACAAAGGCACTGTTAAATATTAATTAATTGAATGATTCTTAATCTCAATGCAGTACAGAGCACATTGCTTCTTGCTGACGTTACAAAAGGTATTTATATATATAGGAGCTCACAGCATAAGTCAACGCCATATAAAGGGTAACACGTGGTCTGTAGACACATATATAAACACAGCTATTAGGAGGGTGGGGGCCTTTTTGTCACGTGGGACTGTCACCTCCTGCCTTCACATCATTTACCATGGACGAGAGATGAAGAAGCAACAGCTGTTAGCTGGCAGCCATGATGATCTTCAAATTTCACACAGACAGACGGGTTCTACCATTCAGAACTTGGGAAATGCTGATCTCTACACATGGACAATCTGTTCGTAACTATTTTCATCTGTTTTATGTTTTTGCTGCAAAGTGATTTTTCTGTGGACGATCAATAAACCACTATACTTTTTATGAGAATATGACGACATTTTTCTTTTAAGAATAACGCACCTGGTTAAGTCCTGATTTAAATAAATGTGCAAAATAAGCATATTTAACACACTCACCCACCGAACCTTTAGTACCACGGGGGTCTGTGGAACGTCCACCGGTACCGGCGATTCCGCAGTCGGGTCCGCCATGTTGGAGAGGCTATTGGCACTGCTGCTCATGCAGAGGAGATAGCGGTGTGAGCGTCCCTGAACTTCCTCCCTCCCAGGAGTGTCAGCACAGCGCTCTCCTCGGCGTGTGACGCTACTTCCGGTTGAACCCGGAAGTACTCCCATTCACCCCGGCGCCATCCTAGTGATGGGGCACGCCTCTGCCAAGGCCCAGCCTCCGGCTGGGAGCGGACACCGGGGAGCCGTCAGCGGAAAGGACACCACTAACACAGTGAGAAATGCGGCCATACACGCCGCCAGCTGCTCCTGCCGAGGGCCTCGGTCTCCGGACTGGCACCACCAGAGAGCGATCCCTATGGGACGATGCACAGGTTCCCCTCAGGAACAGGAAACCAAAACTGAGGAGAGAGGTGCCGCCCCCATCTTTTATCTCCTATGCAGGTTTCCTGTTCCTGGGGGGCTGGGACCATCTCACGTTAGGTGCCATCATGGGGAAGGGAAAAAACATTTCTAAAATGGGACAACTTCTAAGATTCCCTTATGGGAGGATACCAAATTGGAAAGTATGTCCTAAAGTACGAGCCATTAGATCCCGCAGCCAACACTCTAAACTAATGATAGTCTATGATGAAACTTGCACAGGATAAAATAAACTCATGGCTGGTTATATCCCCAAAAACAGGTTTTTTATATCCCCACCTGTCCAGAGGCTGCATCCAATATTGCACCTCTGCACTTCTAAACGAAACATTGCAGAACTGCAAAACTTGTGCTGCTTTTTGGAAGACTGTAGAAAGATTTTTCCAACCAAGGAAGAACCCCTTGACTTGTCTGAGAATTCAGAGAGCTTCCTCTATGACCTACTCTCCCTTTCCCCTAGAATACAGAGATCTGGCAGCAGAAGACAGAAACAAGAGCATTGCAAGCAGCGAGAATGAATCACAGGCAGTGCCGCAGCATGCAGTACGGGAATTGTTCCTGGGTCCAAACATATGGAGACTTAATACTTGTGCCAAAGTAACAGGTGCGCTGGTCACCAAGACAAGGCAGCGTGCCACAGACACTTGTGAAATTTAAGTTTTTTTAACCACTGATGTTCCAAATACATTCACTACCAAGAAGTCAGATTGTTACAAATAATATTTCATTCAGCTGGACAATCTACAGTGTATGGGAGGGTTTAGCGTATCCAAAGCAAACATTTGTCTATACAGGGCCCTGTACCCATTATGTGCCATTTGTGATACTGGTGCCTTCATTTAGGGAATCCCCCAGTTACACTCCATGGTACCAGAAAAGGTAAAAATAGGAGACAGGACCTTGCACGTCACTGCTTACTAGTCTGATGCCAGGTTGTCAACTATGGTGCCCGGAAAAAGACCCCAAATCTTGAATCTCCAGAACTCGAGATTTGCCCATGAAACACAAAGGAACATTTTCTGTATATTGTGGTCTCGCCTCAGCGGCCCTTGTTTCATGGTCCGCAATGATCAGATTGGTCTACACGCTCATTTTTACTCCCTCTTCCTTGATTTCGGCATGGTAGTGAAACGTTAAAGGGAAACGGATGCCAGGGTAATGGTTTTCAATCGCCATACTAATCTTGCATGCAGGGCTTTGTGATCTGGCTATGGACGTTGGATCAGGGCACAACTTTGACCAGGCTGGACAATAAGGACATAAAAGGGATATTATGAAAAAAAAAAAAGAAAAAGGATCACTTAAAAGCAACCCTCTGGTTGGCAATAACTACCGAATTATAAATACCTGGCCTTTTTTTTTTTTAATCTTTCTGGCACAGCTCCCCATTTTTTGGGGGGAGGGGGGGAGGGGGGGGGGAGAGGGATGCAATTTTATCAAACTACAGAGTGTCCTTTCATGGTTGTAGACAATCCACCACGCTCCTGATTGGTTCATCCAAGGGTTAGGAGGCGTGTCTCAGACTACAGCTACACACTGTCCATAGGTTAGCCTGGGACACGCCTTCTACTCCTTGATGGACCAACCAGGCACAGGAAGAAGCTTCTCTGACTTCCAGAGTACAGGAAGCATAGACTAACCTGAGAAGATGAAGACCAATTAACAATCTATCCAAAAAGAATTACGAATAAAAAAAAAAGATGAATAGAGACAGATGCCAGAAATTTTAAGTATGCATCAGTTATCAGTTTCATTGGGAGCTGGAAGGCCACTTTAATACAGAAGAACATTCTTGCTAAACAAGTCTACATTCTAAGAGGTGAATTTTGCATCTGCCTAGATGTGAAGAATTTTGTCGGGTAAGTTTACTCTGACGTTTTCATGCTTTAGGGATCACAGTCAGCATTTCTTCACACGCACGTATATATGAGCTCCAGTTGGGAGAAAAATCTGTCATGTTTCCATCATGATGCAACCATCACGCAAGTGAGGACAGTCTTAAAGTGTTATACATGCGATACCTTCTCATTGGAGACAAAAGGGTTGCACACTATTGGGGAAAAGTCAATTTCTTTCAAAAACAGCACCACACTTGTGCACAGGCTGTGTGTGGTATTGCAGCTTATCGACCATTCACTTCATGGAATCTGTAAAGCCAGGCAAATCCCGTGAATAGGGGTGGTGGCATTTCTGGAAGAAAGCATACATGTTTTTTGAATCCTTGAAAACTATGACAAGAGGTTTGCAGGGTAGGATAATTTCCAGGCTTGTGAGTAAAAGTGTTGCAAGAGTTACTTTTAGCAACTGAGAAAGAGTGTAATGAAATGGGTGTTGTCTGTACCTCCCAACACTTCAGTCAAAAGATGTTGACAGCAACATTGTTATCATTCCTTATCGATTTTATATGCAAATGTACAGCAACATATCTTGACAGGTGCCAATTTACCAAACATTCACACCATCATAAAAACTAGCTAAAATAAGCCATTCGGGTAGAATGGTACATCAAGAGGTGCCAAATTAAAACTTCTCATAGCAATACAGTTAAATAAAGGGTCTCAATCGGCACCCCGTATGCTTAGCTCGGCCAAAAGTGCAGGGTCTTTGGCTTTTATTTTATAGGGAGAGGGGGAGTAAGCCACTTTCCGATACCTCTAGTGATGGCTGATCTCTCGCAAAACAAAACATTAGGGATTCAATGTGTTGCCGTACTTTTGACTGTCTCTCCTGACCAACGATCAGTCAGTGAGAATTTTACAGGTGCTAGAATATTCCATTGTAGAAGAGAAAATGTCAGAAAGTAAAGCAAATGTGAAAACATCAGTATTTTGCTGCAAAATGAGACTGTCATGAGATGCATGTTGCCATCATCCATTAATGGCTACAATGATATGAATGAGCTCTGGCTCAACACAACTCTCAGCTTGTCTTGTAACACCCAGTAGACACTTGGGACCCAATGTGTTGGGAGTATTTTTTTTGTTTGTTTGGCTTCTGGAGAGTAACAAGTATCGTCAGTTTTGAAAAGTCCACCTAGCTCACCCTATTCTACGGTCTCCAAAAACTAAATAGGGCATTTGTCTACAACATGTCATCTTCTGGTTGGTCCTTCAACCTACTGAAGAAACTGCTCTACAGCCATCTGGCTACCTTTTTCCCTGGTAACTTTTCCAATCCCAAATCTAATGAGCTTAGTAAAAATCTATGAACTGAGCATAACCTAGGTGATGGTTGATGGAAGCTGGAAAAAAACGTATTTCCTTTCGAGCGGTGTAAAAGTCTACTCTCCATTAAAACTTAGAAGATGGAAAATATAGTATGAGGTACCTATGTATACAGACAGTACCAATGTCAAATATTAGCTAAGGGTTTTGCTCTCCACTCTTCTGGCAAGTTGGAGAAGCCTCAAATCGGGTTCTTCAGTTTGAGGACAATTGTTATGATAGAAAGGCCCCTTAAACCCAAGTTGATGGGAAACTCCCCCCCCCCCTCCCCCTCACCCCAAGTCGGAATCCCCAGTAATCAGCTGTAATCTGTATCGAAAGTGCTCAATTTCCCCACAGTCATCTCAAGGGAAAATATGAATTATACATCGCCCAATTAAATCAACGGGTTGGTCACACAATGCAAGACTGGACAGATCCTACAGAGCAAGAAACACGTTGGGTGGAGAGTTTTCCAAGAGTGAGGAGAATAGTTTTTTTTTTTTTTTTTTACCCCTTCCGATGAACTGGGCTTTGTCAATGTGAATGGGCACACCATGATAAGTACTTATAAGATCATTGGTCCCACTAGAGGGGCTGGGGAGGACCAGTCACAGATAGAAGCTTTTGTCAACTTGAAAAAGCGTTTTCTTATGTTGGACAGACAAGTGCATGGGCCGACCGTTTACAATTTGACCCTTACACTTCGTGTTAATTCACCAAGAGTCTTTCCTCGACCAGCTTCTGACATTGTAATATTACCAGTTGCATAACAAGTTTTTCGTTATCAGGAACAGGTACAAGAATGACACCAAGGTTTCATCACCTGCAATTTTCCTCAGTAGTGAATCACAAGCTATGAGAACACATTCCATGTGGGCTTATAAAAACCAAGCCTGGGTATCTGATGTGAGACACCATGTACGTAACGAATGATATGTAGGTAACCATATAATCACCAGCCTTGTAAAAAAAAAAAAAAAAAAAAAGTACTCCGCATATCTGAGAAATTACTTTTCAGTGACGTGATTATTACTTTCTGTATTAAAAAAAAAAGCAACGCTAAACAAAAGCATCAGGTATTGTGTTATCACCCACACAGTGGAGGTGGAGAGTTCTGAAAACTGAACCAATGTTCGTCTTTTCAATTACCAAGTATCATGTGACCCAACGAAGGTGTGGGGTATTACGTCACAAGTCGTTACAAACATCCGTTTGTAAGAGGAGCAAATGTTGACCTTTCCTGAGGATTTATGAGAGCGTCTATGGCCTCAAGTGAGGCGCCATCTATAGCAAACATGATATGTTAAAGAGGTCATCTGTGCTTAGATAAAAAGGTAGAACCACAAATAAACGATGATCAAAAGGCAATAATATTTATATAAAAACCATAATTTTATTAAAGCAAATTCATTTAAAAACCATACTGCCAGCTTTAGGGAAGTGGAACAACCGACATATCACACACCATCACTAGTGTTGACGCACAGCGCCACATGACAAACAGCTTACTCCCATATTGGGTATTAGTGGGGAGAGGTATTAATCACAATAAATAAGTAAAACAATAGATTGTAACTATATACACATATTTTAACCCCATAGACTCCAGCCAGAGGCCTCTCATACAGCCAAATCAGATCCCATGCTTTGCATTGAGGATAGGCAACACCCAGAAATGTCAGTTAATTGAGATTAAGGTTTAGCCTTTATCCTAAGTTATGTGGCAAGGCTCCTTAAAGGATCAATGTTGACTTAAGGTATGTGCATATGATCCATAGTTGCTGTGGGTTGGATGCAGCGTACTTATGCAGCACTCAACCAGCAGCGGCCAGATGTTACAGCACAGCGGAGGGATTTCAAGAAATTCTTTGTCCACTATGCGTCCACAGATGCTTGAAGCTCACCCTCTGAGACTGATATAGGCACGTCTTTCCAGACCGTAGCATGTCAATTTCTCTTGTGGATCCGCTAGTCTCTGCAAGAGAAATCTCACTAATAGAATGCGGATTCACCTGCGTTCAATAGACAGCAGCGCTTTGGACACAGCGAACATGCGCTGCGTCCAAAGCGATGCCGCTTCCGGATGGTGTGCACCCGGCCTTAGGATCGCTACCTCAATAGATGGCACTAGAACTCAAATCCTCTTAGTCTCTGAAGAGTAAATTTGCACATGTAGCGATTCAAAGATCAGCTCATTGTTTCATGAACCAGATGCTCACCAGACCAATACCTTCACCACAATCTAGAATTACTATTACATAGTTACATAGTTATTAAGGTTGAAGGAAGACTGTAAGTCCATCTAGTTCAACCCATAGCCTAACCTAACATGCCCTAACATGTTGATCCAGAGGAAGGCAAAAAAAACCCATGTGGCAAAGAGTAACTCCACCATGGGGAAAAAAATTCCTTCCCGACTCCACATACGGCAATCAGACTAGTTCCCTGGATCAACGCCTTATCAAGGAATCTAGTGTATATACCCTGTAACATTATACTTTTCCAGAAAGGTATCCAGTCCCCTCTTAAATTTAATTAATGAATCACTCATTACAACATCATACGGCAGAGAGTTCCATAGTCTCACTGCTCTTACAGTAAAGAATCCGCGTCTGTTATTATGCTTAAACCTTCTTTCCTCCAGACGTAGAGGATGCCCCCTTGCCCCTGTCTCAGGTCTATGATTAAAAAGATCATCAGAAAGGTCTTTGTACTGTCCCCTCATATATTTATACATTAAAATAAGATCACCCCTTAGTCTTCGTTTTTCCAAACTAAATAGCCCCAAGTGTAATAACCTATCTTGGTATTGCAGACCCCCCAGTCCTCTAATAACCTTGGTCGCTCTTCTCTGCACCCGCTCCAGTTCAGCTATGTCTTTCTTATACACCGGAGACCAGAACTGTGCACAGTATTCTAAGTGTGGTCAAACTAGTGACTTGTATAGAGGTAAAATTATGTTCTCCTCATGAGCATCTATGCCTCTTTTAATACATCCCATTATTTTATTTGCCTTTGTAGCAGCTGCCTGACACTGGCCACTGAATATGAGTTTGTCATCCACCCATATACCCAGGTCTTTTTCATTGACGGTTTTGCCCAGAGTTTTAGAATTAAGCACATAGTTATACATCTTATTACTTCTACCCAAGTGCATGACCTTACATTTATCCCCATTAAAGCTCATTTGCCATTTATCAGCCCAAGCTTCTAGTTTACATAAATCATCCTGTAATATAAAATTGTCCTCCCCTGTATTGATTACACTGCAGAGTTTAGTGTCATCTGCAAATATTGAAATTCTACTCTGAATGCCCCCTACAAGGTCATTAATAAATATGTTAAAAAGAAGAGGGCCCAATACTGACCCCTGTGGTACCCCACTGCTAACCGCAACCCAGTCCGAGTGTGCTCCATTAATAACCACCCTTTGTTTCCTATCCCTGAGCCAGCTCTCAACCCACTTACACATATTTTCCCCTATCCCCATTACTCTCATTTTATGTAACAACCTTTTGTGTGGCACCGTATCAAAAGCTTTGGAAAAGTCCATATACATTACGTCCACTGGGTTCCCTTGGTCCAGTCCAGAACTTACCTCTTCATAGAAGCTGATCAAATTAGTCTGACATGAACGGTCCCTAGTAAACCCGTGCTGATACTGGGTCATGAGGTTATTCCTGTTCAGATACTCCAGTATAGCATCCCTTAGAATGCACTCCAGGATTTTACCCACAGTAGAGGTTAAGCTTACTGGCCTATAATTACCGAGTTCAGTTTTTGCCCCTGTTTTGAATATTGGCACCACATTTGCTATACGCCAGTCCTGTGGTACAGACCCTGTTATTATGGAGTCTTTAAAGATTAAAAATAATGGTCTATCAATGACTGTACTTAGTTCCTGCAGTACTCGGGGGTGTATCCCATCCGGGCCCGGAGATTTGTCAATTTTAGTTATTTTTAGACGCCGCTGTACTTCCTGCTGGGTTAAGCAGGTGACATTTAATGGGGAATTTTTATCACTAGTCATTTTGTCTGCCATGGGATTTTCTTTTGTAAATACTGATGAAAAAAAGTCATTTAGCATATTGGCTTTTTCCTCATCCTCATCCACCACTTCCCCCAGATTATTTTTAAGGGGGCCAACACTGTCATTTTTTAGTTTCTTACTATTTATATAGTTAAAGAATATTTTGGGATTATTTTTACTCTCTCTGGCAATGAGTCTCTCTGTCTCAATCTTTGCTGCCTTGATTTGCTTTTTACAGAATTTATTTAATTTTCTGTATTTATTTAATGCCTCCTCACTACCTACTTCCTTTAATTCTCTAAATGCTTTCTTTTTGTCCCTTATTGCGCCCCTTACAGCTCTATTTAGCCATGTTGGTTTCCTCCTATTTCTAGTATGTTTATTCCCATACGGTATATACTGTGCACAGGTCCTATCCAGGATGCTAATAAATGTCTCCCATTTTCTTTGTGTATTTTTGTGTCTCAGGATATCGTCCCAGTTAATTGCATCAAGATCCTCTCTCATCCGTTGGAAATTTGCCCTCCTGAAGTTTAGTGTCCTTGTCACCCCCCTACTACCCATCTTATTAAAGGTTACATGAAAACTTATTATTTTGTGATCACTATTCCCCAAGTGACCCCCAACCCTTATATTTGATATGCGGTCTGGCCTGTTGGTTAATATTAGGTCTAGCAGTGCCCCCCTCCTTGTTGGGTCCTGAACCAGTTGTGAAAGGTAATTGTCTCTCATAGTTGTCAAAAACCGATTACCTTTGCTGGAACTGCAGGTTTCTGTTCCCCAATCTAATTCAGGGTAGTTGAAGTCCCCCATAATAATGACTTCTCCTTGAGTCGCAGCTTCATCTAATTGCTTTACGAGGATATTCTCCATTGCTTCCATTATTTTTGGAGATTTATAACAAATCCCTATCAGTAATTTATTATTTTTTCCCCCTCCCCTTATCTCCACCCACAGGGACTCTATATTTTCATTAAATTCACCTATATTATCAGGCAGGATGGGTTTTAAGGAAGATTTTACATATAGACACACCCCTCCCCCTCGCTTATCTGTACGGTCATTTCTGAACAGGCTATAGCCCTGCAAGTTAACAGCCCAGTCATGGCTCTCATCCAGCCACGTCTCAGATATCCCCACCATGTCATAATTATGCTCCAACAACATTAGTTCTAATTCATCTATTTTGTTGGCGAGGCTTCTGGCATTAGTATACATGCACTTGATGTTACTCTCTGTACCTCTATTCTTTCTTAAATTACTAACTGTTCTAACCCCACCCCCCATGCCACCACCACCCCCAACTTCCTTATTTGTGCCCAGGTCTCTATCTGCACTATCTTCTCCTCCTATAAAATGAATACCCTCCCCCCCAATCCCTAGTTTAAACACTCCTCCAACCTTCTAACCATTTTCTCCCCCAGCACAGCTGCCCCTTCCCCATTGAGGTGCAGCCCGTCCCTAGCGTAGAGCCTGTAGCCAACTGAGAAGTCGGCCCAGTTCTGCAGGAACCAAAACCCCTCCTTCCTACACCAATTCTTGAGCCACTTATTAACCTCCCTAATCTCCCGTTGCCTCTCTGGCGTGGCACGTGGTACAGGCAGTATTTCGGAAAATACCACGTTGGAGGTCCTTGCTTTCAGCTTGCAGCCTAATTCCCTGAAATCATCTTTAAGGACCTTCCACCTACCTCTAACTTTGTCATTTGTGCCAATGTGCACCATGACAGCTGGGTCCTCACCAGCCCCTCCCAGTAATCTGTCCACCCGATCAGCGATGTGTCGGACTCGAGCACCAGGTAGGCAGCACACCGTCCGACGATCCCTGTCTTTGTGACAGATTGCCCTATCTGTTCCCCTAATAATTGAGTCCCCCACTACCAGCACCTGTCTGGCCTGCCCTGCTCTCCTATTTCCCTCCTTACTGGAGCAGTCACTCCTCCGGCTTTCAGAGGACATGCCTGGCTGCAGCAGTGCTACCCCTGTACTGGCACCCCCCTCATCTGCCAACTTAGCAAACTTATTGGGGTGTGCCAGATCAGGACTAGCCTCCCTGGCACTCTTCCCTCTACCCCGCCTTCTATCTGTCACCCAGCTAACTGCCACACTGTCCTGCAGCTCCATCCTACCATCCCCCTCCTCATCTATCCCATTGAGCATCTGCTCTGTGAGCAGAAGACTCCTCTCCATATTGTCTATGGATCTCAGTGTTGCCAGCTGCACATTTAGATCCAGTATCTGGGTTTCCAAATGCACAATGTGCTCACATCTCGCACAGCAGTATGCACCCTCGACCAGCTGGTCAAGGACTGCATACATGTGGCAAGATGTGCACTGGATGGCATTAACAATTGTGGAGCACATTTCCTAATGGGGATTGCACCACACAAACGTTAATTAAAAATAAATACAAAGTATTAATTTAAAAAAAACAAAAAAAAAAACACAGAAGCAATTCCTCCCTTGGAAACTCCCTGATTCCAAAGTCACTGAATCACAAGTCACACACTTACCGCCGTTCACACTTACGCTCAGGTCACACTCAGCTCGCTCACACTCGCTGTGCTGAAGATTTATAGATTTTTTTTTTTTTTCTCTCTATCTCCCCTCAACAGCAATCCACCTTGCTGTTCAGATGCACTTCCAAAAAGGAACACCATATAGATATAAACCCTACATTATCAAAAGGCCGATGACCGATGCAAGCCCCGTATAGACCGTTGTTGGCAAGTCCCAAAAACGCTGTAACTGATGTAGTTCCTAAAATTTGGGGTTATTTACTACTGATTTGATTATAAAAAATAAAATGTGGGTGTCTAATCCAACAATGTATAAAAAATAAAATACAATTATACTACCGTAGTACCAAGCTTGGAGGACATGCAACACACCAGGGGGTCTTGCAGGCCAAAAGCTTAGCTAGCTGTTGGCCGAATATTCAGTTACAATCGACCCAGAATGTAGAAATAAGATTGGTAAAATGACAAAACCAACCAAGACTTGTAATGTAACTGATTGTGTGTTCTTTACACGCACCACCAGAATTTCTGGAATTTGTCACACTACAGTCTTCAGAAGGACATGACACTAAGGGTACCGTCTCACAGTGGCACTTTGGTCGCTACAACAGCACGATCCGTGACGTTCCAGCGATATACTTACGATCTCGCTGTGTCTGACACGCTACTGCGATCAGGGACCCCGCTGAGAATCGTACGTCGTAGCAGATCGTTTGAAACTTTTTCGTTGTCAAGTGTCCCGCTGTGGCAGCATGATCGCATCGTGTAACAAAGGAGTGCACGATATTGTATACGATGTAATGGGTGGAGGAGCTTGATACGTAAGAGCGCCAAATTCTCCACCTCCTGTGTGCTGATTGGGCGGTACAATACTGTGCGCTCATTCGACAGACGTGGTACTATTGTTCCCGGCCGATAAAACCGCGGCTCTCGAGCGCTGTATTCTTTTCTCTCTGGAGCACGTGCTTGAACCAGAAAGTCTGGGAAGTGCAAAAGCAGACGTCCAGTTCCACCAAGTGTTCAAGAACAAAGTGAAGAAGGTACTTTTGAAAGCTGAGGTGGCGTCGGGAACAATAGCGCTCAGGTGACAATTTTTCCAACCAATGCGCGCACAGTAACCAACGGCCAATCAGCACATTACAGGTGTAGTTAGCTAGCAGCACAACACGCCCCTCGTGAACAACGTCACGCATAGATTATGCAAAATGTGCTCTGAATTGTGAGAGCACCTCCTGTGTGACATGCCCGTACGACTGTCCCATACGACTTCTACATCGCAAATACGTCATGAAATTATCGCTGCAGCGCCGTGCATTGCGAAGTGTGACCGCAGTCTACGACACTGGAGCGATAATGGAGCGACGCTGGAGCGTCACGGATCGTGCAGTCGTAGCGACCAAAGTGCCACTGTGAGACGGCACCCTTAGACTTGGTAACCTACTTACGTAGTGTCTATTGGAGGGCAAACACCCCTATTGTCCCAGAGTATTGTATGGCAGCATGCATACTAACTCATATGACTCTTACCCTTTACCCAGCACAAACAGGTTGCAGTAAAGTTACGGAAAAAAAAAAAAAAAAAAGAAAAAAGAAAGAAAATCTGTGATGGAAGAATTTTTTTTGGTGTATAAGTAACCAAAAGATTCAGCTCCTTGAAATGCAAAATGGTTGACAATGCCCAATTTACCATGGGAAGAGCAGCACTGGAGCACAAACTGCTGCTTAAAGGGAACCTACCACCCCGTTTTTTAAAAATTAGATAAAAATAGTGTGAAATAGGGGCAGAGCTGGGCTTTACATTAGGGCCTTTTTGGTGCCTTTACACCCCCGTTAGGCTGCCCAAATACCTTTGTGAAGTGGCCGTTTTCTGCTGTCACTCAAGTGGGTCAGGTCGGATGGGCGTGGTCACAGCGCTGTTTGTCCCCCAGGATCCTGCTCATCATTACGTTGGTGGCGTAGTGGTGTGCGCATGTCCAAAGAAGATCCACTGCCCAGGAGATGAATAACGGCGCGGTCTTCGCTATTCAGCCGTTTACCGGTGGGCGCGGCCATCTTTCCTGTGGCCGCGCCTGCGCAGATGGAGCGCTCTGCTGCCCGGGACTTCAGGAAAATGGCCGCCGCGATCTTCATCTGCGCACGCGCGGAATCCCGCGGCCATTTTCCTGAAGTCCCGGGCAGCAGAGCGCTCCATCTGCGCAGGCGCGGCCACAGGAAAGATGGCCGCGCCCACCGGTAAACGGCTGAATAGCGAAGACCGCGCCGTTATTCATCTCCTGGGCAGTGGATCTTCTTTGGACATGCGCACACCACTACGCCACCAACGTAATGATGAGCAGGATCCTGGGGGACAAACGGCGCTGTGACCACGCCCATCCGACCTGACCCACTTGAGTGACAGCAGAAAACGGCCACTTCACAAAGGTATTTGGGCAGCCTAACGGGGGTGTAAAGGCACCGAAAAGGCCCTAATGTAAAGCCCAGCTCTGCCCCTATTTCACACTATTTTTATCTAATTTTTAAAAAACGGGGTGGTAGGTTCCCTTTAAACAAGCAAAATACTGTGTAGAGCCAGGACACTGAACCACAGGAAATATTATTATTTAGGCAGATTATGGTAATATTTAAAACTTTTGACCGTATGTAACAACTATATACCATAATTGGGCCCAACAGTATAAATATTACCCACTGTGTACAAATCTACACTCAGAAAAAAAAAGTAAGCCCTAGCTCCGTATATACAGTAAGTACCATGGCTAGAGCAGAGTGGCTAGTTGGCAACCCTACGGGCATGTAACAAATCTGTAAGAATCTGAAATGTTAGTTTTTCTTTAACATCAGACTTCCTCCCGTCACGTTACTCGGCAGTGTCTAAAGCGTTCAGAAAACAGGCTGATTTCAAACAAAGGCATTCTTTGCCTAATTAGCGATAATAACCAGACAAATTGGAATAGTAAGAGCTGGAGAGATGCGAATTGAGAGTTTCCATCCAAACCAATCAGAAAATGTCACCTCTGGAGGCTGTGTAAAAACACAAACAGATTTTGTAGGGAAAGAGCCATTAACGCATTAGTTTACAGTCAGCAGGAAACGTATTTATTCAAAGTTTATCCAAGATGATTAATACAGATGTTTAAACACTACCCGGCTCAATATAGTTATCTTTGGTCCATACAATGGAAGGTTTCAAAGTCACTTTACACTGGACAAGTGGTGCCTGAAACTTAGCCACTCACCAGGCCAAGACGTAAGGCCAAGATCATCTTTAGTCTACAGACTGGTCCAACAGGCCTTCATTCACAGTCTGCCCACCAGCTGGAAAAGTGCACACCCCATTATTATAGTGGCTCCCGTCACACTGCCACATGAATGACCCAGGCGAGAGCCCTGTATTTTTTGACAACCACACGATTGGCTCTTATCTGGTTTACCAAACTTCTTCAAGGAGAGATTAAAGCCCAAGGGTAAGGAGCAGGAGGTCCTCTTGGGCTTAAGGTGCCACTCCTCTGCTTGTTGGAAGATGCACTCCTGATTGACAGTTCAGACCAGCAGCAAGGCTGCACGTATATCCTGAACTGTGCGCTCTCACATACTGATAGCAGAGGCGGCTTTGCTGTCGTTGGATCCGGCCAGCTTTAGTACCCCGTACTCCTTGAACGTTCTATAGCAAAGACATGGTAAGCAAAGCGCTCCTTGCCTAGGAAATCAGCCACTGCTGATGAGCCTCCAAAGGTGGCCTGTCACCTGGGTAATGAAGTACAATATAGAAATTAAAATACCTCCATTCTAGAGAAGGGAGAAGATTTTTTATAAGTGGTAAGTTGCAGAGTTGCTTGATTATACAACCACTTTGCAATTTTATCCATTTATGAAGGTGAGAAAACCCTACATATGTATTTGAGAGTCGGTCTCTAGCGGTTTTGCAACATCAATTCCCAGGAAGACACGGACAGCGATACATTGGAAATTTTAGTAGCCCAACAGTTGGAAACGGAAAGCTACGTGAACAATTGTTAGTAGCATAATATCAACAGTAAACGTGCCTGCTATGAACTACCTTTGTTGGAGCATATTTCTGCTTCATTGTTATTCTTATCGTTGTGAAGGGCAACGTTTTGATTTCGTAAAAGTAAGTGGTCTACTTTTATAGTGGAGAAAAAAAAAAAACTTTTTGAAGATCTGATCAGAGGATTGCTGCGTTACTGGCCTTAGAAACTGCAGCGGCCACTTCAGGAGAAGTACGGTATTACATACTGACGTTCAAATAAATCATGGATATGTTACACGTCAGTTCTCTGGGGGGAGGGAAACAGGGTGTCCCATCTTTATAAAACACAATTCCTTGACAATGGATGGCCAGCATTAATTATGTACACAAGGCTCGCATGGTTCCTACGCTCTGTTTATACAGTAACACACCTTATTACATCATGGGGATTATTTGATATTTGAGGTGCAGAGTCATGTACAGCTTTACGGGCTCAGCCAGAAGAGCTGGAACACACAGAGCAAGAAATCTTCTCCTGAAAAGACTATTTCCCAATCAACCCAATTACGGTTTGCCCTCGCCACACCCTGAACAACAACATGGACAGGTTATTTTATGTGGCTATGAAACATGTGAGGGAAAAAGTATGGAGTTCAGGGAACTTTTATTTTGTTTGCCAAAAGGTGACAGATTACCCCCCCACCCAAAAAAAAAAAAGTCTGCATCACTGTTGCCACCTAGCTTTCTACATATCACAAATGGCAAAAATCTGGATTCTTAGATGTACTAGGAATTGGATTAAGGTTATTCATATAATTTTGCAGAGAAAATGCCCCTAGACCACCAGGGAACCTGGCCTTCACCCATCCACAACTCTGAACCACCAGAGAAATTGGGTCTGTATTTAACTTGGTGCCAACTTCCAAAGTAGCCTTGTATCATGAAATGTTTATTACCAGTTTCCCTTAGTAATTTAGGGCTGTAGAGAGCGTTTTGGCAATTTCCCAGGTGGTCTAGAGTTGTAGATTTTTTATTTTTTTTTGCTAGCTTACCTGGTGGTTTGGAACATAGAAGACGCACACTTAAGTACCGTAAGTTAAAAAAAAAAAAAAAAAAAAACAATCTTCCACCATTTTGAGGGCAGTCCTAATATTTGAAGTGATGTTTTTAATTAAATAGCTTTTTGGTGGCGATGACTTCCCTTTGTAGTTTGGGTCTGTATTGGGCCTGATGCCACCCTCCAAACTACAAAGGCAAGCAAACACCACAAAGAAGCCATTTCATTAACAGCATCATTTCAAATATATATTAGCACTGCCCTCAAATTGGGGAAGAATTTGTTTTCTTACTAAAAAGTGTATGCATCCTATATATTGTACAACCCCCCAAAACACCAGGAAAAGAAAAAAAAAAAAACAAAAAAAACACTACTATAAACAAACCTAGACCAGCTGGGAAATTGCAAGATTTTCTATTTTTTTTTTTATTACTCAATAGTATGTGCATCGTAAATTTCAGAGCTCACCAGGGCTGTGGTCATTACACCCTCCGGCACCCTAGACCTGCAGGTAAGCTATTGCAAAAAAAAAAAAATATATTATATATATATATATATATATATATATATATATATATATATATATATATATATATATATATATATATATATATATATATATATATATATATATATTATAATATATATTTTTTTTTTCACAAGTAACTACAATAGGATGAGAAAAAACAGCAGCAGATCTTATTAATATTTCCCTATTTCCCTCAAATTTATGGAGAAAAAAAACAGTAATTAGACTTACTGGTAATTGTATTTCCAGGAATCCATCCTGACAGCACACTGGAGGACGTCCTTCTTAGCCATGATGGGACAGGAAACACGAGAGGTTAAAAGGACCCTCCCCCTACCACCCTTCAGTGTTTTTCCAAAGTAACACATCTGGATGGATGCAAACACAAGTTTTATTACAACAAAATAATCAATCATACAAATGTTACATCACATAAGTATAAAGATCAAACAATAGGGAGGGAACTAACAGTGCTGTCAGGATGGATTCCTGGAAATACAATTACCAGTAAGTCTAATTACTGTTTTCCAGGTCACCACCTGACAGCACACTGGAGAAATACCAAAGGAGAATGGTATTTAGGGTGGGACCACTGCTTGAAGTACCTTTCTACCAAAGGCCAACTGAGGCGAAACTACATCTAGTTTATAGTGTTTAGAAAAGGTACTAAGATTAGACCATGATGCAGCTCTACAGATCTGGTCTGCCGTAGCCCCCCCTTTCTCCGCCCATGATGTGGCCATGGCCCTAGATGAGTGGGCTTTAAGATTAACCGGGGAATTTAGACCTTTAGCTTTGTAGGCTAAATCAATTGTAGACTTTATCCACCGTGCGATAGTCGCTTTAGACGCTTTTTTCCCCTTATTTGAACCCCTGAACTGAACGAACAAGTTATTGTCCTGTCTCCAGGGTCTAGATAGATCAAGGTACCTGAGTACTGATTCTCTTACATCAAGGTTATGAAAAAATCTTTCTTTTTGATTTTTAGGGAATTGGCAAAAAGACGGTAAAACAATCTCCTGATTCATATTAGTATCAGAAACGACCTTAGGGAGAAAGGCCGGATCAAGCCTTAGTACTATTTTATCATCAAAGATCTGTAAATACGGGTTCTGTACCGAAAGAGCCTGTAGTTCCCCCAATCTTTTTGCCGATGTGATCGCAACTAAAAACGCGGTTTTAAGAGAGAGTTTGTTAATGTCTATGTCTCCCGTTATATCCCAGGACTGATCACACAGAAAATTCAGGACCAGATTAAGATCCCACGGCGGGACTGATTTCCTAATGAATGGCCTTAGCCTCTGGACTGCTCTAGAGAATCGACTAATCCAGGGGTGGGTAGATAACGAAAAATCAAAAAATACACTTAGGGCCGCTATCTGTACTCTTAATGTACTTGGTCTAAGGCCTTTTTGAAATCCTGACTGCAAGAAGTCAAGAATTTTTGGGATATCTGGATGGTCAGTATCAACTGTCATCTTCCCACAGAATCCACAGAATGTTTTCCATATTTTTGTGTAGATGGCAGATGTCACCGGCTTTCTGCTGGCTTGAAGGGTAGAAATGACGTCATCTGAAAGACCTTTTGCCCTCAAGACCTTCCGTTCAGGATCCAAGCTGCCAACTGAAGTGCTCCTGGGTTCTGGTGTAGAACTGGACCTTGTAGAAGAAGATCCTTTCTCTCTGGTAGCCGGAGGGGTTCTTCCACTGATAATCTTCTTAACATTGGAAACCAACTTCGTTTCGGCCAGTGAGGAGCTATGAGGATGACTTTGGCCCCATCCTCGCAGATTTTCCTGAGTGTTCTTGGAATCAAGGCCAGAGGTGGAAACGCATACAGGAGACCGACGTTCCAGGGTTGTGACAGGGCATCGATCGCCGCTGGGCTCTCCCAGGGGTTTAGGGAGTAAAAGGTTTTGACTTTTGCGTTTTGCTTTGTAGCAAATAGATCCACAGTCGGCTTCCCCCAACGATGACAAAGATCCCTGAATACTTCAGCGTTTAGTTCCCACTCTGTAGGGGATACACTTTTCCTGCTCAGGAAATCCGCCAACTGGTTCTTGGATCCCTCCAGATGTACAGCCGAGATTGACCGCACCGACTTTTCTGCCCACTTGAAGATCTGTTCCGCCAGATCTTGTAATGCCAGATGTCTTGGGCCCCCCTGATGTCGAAGGAAGGCTACGGTCGTCGTATTGTCCGAGAAGATTTTTACATGCTTGTTCTTCAGCAAATGTTGTGCCGCCGTTAAGACCTTCCAAACCGCATGCAACTCTCTGTGGTTTGATGATTTCTTGCTGTCCTTTCTTTCCCAACGACCTTGGAAATATCTTCCCAGGACATGACCTCCCCAACCTTCCTGACTTGCGTCTGTCGTGACTGACACACTCGGGGTTTGAAGCCATGGTACTCCCAGCCGGAGATTTTTGGAGAGAGTCCACCACACCAGAGACCTCTTGATCTGAAAAGAAAGATTCAGTCTTTGATTTAAAGAATTTTGCCTTCTGTTCCAGCTCCTCAGCACTCCCTGCTGAAGCTGCCGGGAATGAAACTGGCTCCATCTCACGCAAGGGATGCAGGCCGTCATTAATCCCAGGATTATCATCCCGTCTCTGATCGTATTTCGGCCTCGGGAGAAATGATGGACCTTTTTCACTATTCCCTTTAGCCTGTCTTCCGGAAGGTAGGACATCCTTGTTTCTGAGTCGAGCATGACTCCTAGGAATTTTATTCTGGATTTCGGTATTAAATCTGACTTCTTCCAATTTATGATCCAACCGAGACTCTCTAGAGTGGAGATGAGGAACTGACAGTTGATTCTGAGCTGGCTTACTGACTCTGCCGCTACCAAAAAGTCGTCCAGATAAGGGATTACCATCAAATCCTGATTTCTCAGATATGCGACTACCTCTACCATAAGTTTCGTAAAAACCCTGGGAGCCGACGCCAGGCCGAAGGGGAGACAGCGAAATTGAAAATGATAGATCTTCCCCTCCATGTTTACCGCGAACCTCAGGAACTTTTGATGGTTTAAGTAAATGGGAACATGGTAATATGCACTCTTTAGGTCTAGAGTGCACATCACCATACCCCTTCCCAACAGAGGAATGGTAGATCGAATTGACTCCATTTTGAATCTTTTGTATACCACCCAGTTGTTTAGGTGCTTCAGATTTATTATCGTTCTCGACTCTCCCGATGGTTTTGTTATTGAGAAGAGATTTGAGTAATGACCTCTGTACTCTTCTTGGGAGGGGACCGGAACAATTGCCGCCATTTTTAAGAGGTCCTGTATATCCGACCACATGGGGGATGACGATTTTAGATGTGTGCTGGACACTAGAAATCTTTCGGGCGGAAGGGAGGAAAATTCGATTTTGTACCCTTGGGACACCACCTGTAACACCCAAGGACTCGTTGTTATTTCCCTCCAACCTTCTAGGAATCCTGCTAGCCGACCCCCTACTCTGATGGCGTCATTTTCTATGGTAGCTAGACCACTGACCTGAGTAACTCGAGTCTTTGGTTTTGGGTCTACTGTCTCCCCCTTTTTGGTAGCTCCATCTACCTTGCTTCCCTTTACCCCTGTAATCCTGTTTCTGATTATAGCGGGGTCTCCGAAAGGGCTGGAATTTTTTAGGCTTTTCTTCGGGGAACCCCTTTTTTACATCTGAGGCTTTCTCTAAGATATCGTCGAGGACCGGTCCGAAGACCCTGCCCCCAGAGAAGGGTATGGAACATAATTTATTTTTGGAGTGCATATCACCCGACCAGCTTTTGAGCCAAATAGCTCTTCGGGCCGCATTAGAGAGGGATTGACCTCTAGCCGCAAATCTAACCGTTTCCGCAGATGCGTCTGCCAAAAAGGCGGTTGCCAATTTTAACAGAGGCAGAGATTTTAGGATAGTATCTCTAGGAGTTTTGGCTATTAATTGATCCTGAAGATCATTTAGCCACAGGTCCATGGAACGAGCCACTGATGTTGCTGCGATATTAGCTCCGATAACCGCCGAAGAAGTCTCCCAGGCCCGTTTCAAAAGTCCATCTGCCTTTCTGTCCATGGGCTCTTTTAAATTGGAAGAGTCCTCAAAGGGGATTGAGGTTCTTTTAGACACTTTAGCCAATGGAATGTCTATTTTAGGAATATCGACCCATTCCTTAACTTCCTCCGGGTCAAACGGCAAGCGGAGTCGGAAATCTTTAGGGATAGTCAATCTCTTCTCCGCCTCTTCCCATTCATCCAGAATCATGGATCTGATATGGGAATTTACTGGAAACACCTTCGCAGTCTGTGAGCGCAGGCCACCAAACATTTCATCTTGAACCGAACAAGATGGTTGTGGATCCTCTATCTGCATAGTATGCCGCACAGCCTCCAACAGTTCTCCTGTGTCTGCTGCTGAGAATAAGTATTTTCTCCCTCTCTCTGGAGGGTCTCTACTCTCCTCTTCTTCCTCTATATCCGATACAACAGATAACGAGTCTTCCGAAGAGTAATCAATCCTCTGCCTTTTGCTCGGTCTCTCTGAAGGTGAGGCTTGAGGTAGTACCAGACCTGATACAGAAGCCTGGACCTCCTCTCTTATCATGGCTCTCATATTTGACATAAGAGAAGCCTGCTCCTCTCCTATGATTTTGCAGGTGCATGCTTCACATAGGGGTTTCTGCCAGGTATCTTTCAGCTTGGCTGCACAAATAGGACATTTCCTGCTTTTGCCCAGCTTCTTTAACGATTTTTCTGGTAAAGGGGCCGCCTATAGAAAAATAACAAACTCTAGCACATGCTCCGGGTTTTTTTTTTTTTTTTTTTTTTTAAGTATCCATAATACCGGCCCTGCTCTACTTACTGGCGCTGTGGACTCCTGCCCTTCTCTAGCTGCGTCCTCCATGATGCACCGGAGAACGCTTACTGCACATACCTTATATTTCTGCTCATCTCTTCATCTGTACCGTGCTCCTGCGCTCACTACCGCTTCCTGTTTCGGAGACGCCGCCCGCCCCCCTCAGCCGCAAACCGGAAGTGACGCGCGGCCGGAAAGAGAGGATGGTGCAGCGGGAATTTCCTTCCCCCATGCCGGCCGCATGGAGACGCCGACATCTGCAGAGGCCACCGGCAGGATCGCATGCACCAGGGGGCGTGACGGAAGGATCGAGAGCCCCCGGCAGGGGGAAGCGATCCTCATACCAGGAGCAGCGCTACACTGGTAGGCAGAGGGACCCTCGGGCGGGTGTCAGCCAGCGGGTGCCTCATGGAGGGAAGGGTGAGGCAAAGCCCCCCCGATCCACATCCCCCCGCACAGAACGGTAGCTTCCTCTCGCCGTTCCTATCCATAATGGGACAGGAAAAACACTGAAGGGTGGTAGGGGGAGGGTCCTTTTAACCTCTCGTGTTTCCTGTCCCATCATGGCTAAGAAGGACGTCCTCCAGTGTGCTGTCAGGTGGTGACCTGGAAAAAATAGTTTTAATATAAGCATGTGCTAATGTTTTACAACCCTAGACCATCAGAGTTGCATCAATTCCACAGATGACCAGGGACATTATCAGATTAAAATAAGCTTCACCTCTTAAGAATCTTTCCTCCAATGTGAGGGCCACATTTTTTACTCAAAAGTGTGTTGGCGTCTTAGGGTATGTGTCCACGTTCAGGAAACGCTGCGTTTTTGACGCAGCGCTGAGCCGCAGCGTCAAAAACGCAGCGTCCAGATGTTACAGCATAGTGGAGGGGATTTAATGAAATCCCGTCTCCACTGTGCATTAAAAAACGCATGCGTTTTTCCTGCAAAAACGCACATGCGGTGCATTTTTTTCAGAACGCAGCATGTTGCTACAATGAGCAAAACACGCAGGAACACCGCAGGTGACCTGCCAGTGACCTCAGGTGCATTTTTGGTCAGGATTTTACCTGCATAAAATCCTGACCAAAGCCTGAAGCAACCTGAACGTGGACACATACCCTTATATTGCAAATCCCAAGCCCTCTAAGGAAATTTGCATTAATACCTCAAAAGCTTTAGACCTCCAGCGAAGATTTTACATTAAAAAACAGCATCGCTTCTTTGCAAAACTTCCCTCAAATTTCAGGAATTTTTAGTTTATAAGAAAAAAAAAAAAAAAAAGTGTAGGTACCTTATTTTATATATAGAGAGATTAAAGGAAGTGGTCACTCTCTCAATAGCCTTAAACCACCAGGGAAGGCATTGCATTAAAAATCAGCAGCTTTTATCAGTACAGCCCTCAAATTGGGAAAAGATTTTTTTTCTTGTGAAAAACTGAATCTTATTTTTCATAGAACCCAACTCACCAGTGAAGTGCTCATTATTCTCCAAGCACCCTGGGCCACCAGGGAAGGTGTTACATTAACAACCAGCAAAACTTAGTTCTGCATTAAAATTGGGGGACAAATTATTCCGTTAACTAAATTGTGTGAACCTTATATTTTATACCCCTCAGATCACCAATAAAGCTGTCAATTCAACAAACCTAGACCACCAGCAAAGGTATTGCCAAGACCAAAACCAAGAAGACGACGACCAAGACCAAAACCAAGAAGAAGACGACCAAGACCAAAACCAAGAAGAAGACGACCAAAACCAAAGACGACGACCAAGACCAAAACCAAGAAGAAGACGACCAAGACCAAAACCGAGAAGAAGACGACCAAGACCAAAACCAAGAAGAAGACGACCAAGACCAAAACCAAGAAGAAGACGACCAAGACCAAAACCAAGAAGAAGACGACCAAGACCAAAACCAAGAAGAAGACGACCAAGACCAAAACCAAGAAGAAGACGACCAAGACCAAAACCAAGAAGAAGACGACCAAGACCAAAACCAAGAAGACGACGACCAAGACCAAAACCAAGAAGACGACGACCAAGACCAAAACCAAGAAGACGACGACCAAGACAAAAACCAAGAAGACAAAAACCAAGAAGAAGACAAAAACCAAGACAAAAACAAAAACCAAGAAGAAGACAAAAACCAAGAAGATGACCAAGAAGCATTGTCACTTATCAGGACTGCACTTAAATTTAGAGAGGACATGGGTTATTTTTTAGGTGTGGGCACGTTACAGTTTACAACCCAAGTCCACCAGATAAGATTATATTAATCCTACAATAGCCCAAGAACACCAGTGAAGTTATTGAAAATATATGACAAAAAAAAAAAAACGCCCATTTTAAGTATTCCGCACAAAGTTGGGATTCATTTTTTTCCCCCATCACTGGAAAGCCATTCCATACACGTGAATGAGGTTAATTTTGCAGGAGGGTTTAAATAAGGTCTGACTTGCTTCATAAGTTTTGACAGAAATAAAAATAGAAAAAAAGTGAAATCTATTTCAGTGCTCCTCCCTCCCTCACCCCCTACCTTGCAATTATATGCAAATTACTACCCATCTATGTGAAGGCTAATCCTTTATTAACGCAAATGATACATGAGCAGTTTGATTGCAGAATTCATCTATAACTGATGTCAGGGTCTGAGCCTTCATAATTGCACATCATTTACACCCAATCATCCTGTGTCCATTTGATGGATCTCGTTTATAGAAATAGCTGTAACACAAATATACACTAAGTTTTGCCCCATTCCTTCACCCATGAGCTCTTACCTGTGTCTCCAGGTTTCATGCATATTTTATCTTAATTACCAAAATGATTTGCTTTGTTTTCGTTCTTAAACCAAACATCTCTCCTCTCCTGAAGCTGGCCTTCAACTCATGGACTTTGCAGCAGCTTTTTGACCAGTGTTTTTTTTTTTTTTCTTCTCTACTTCATACATTTGTCAACCTTTCTATATTTTTTTTTCTACTTTCACACCTGCATATATAATCTTGCTCTCCAATGCTTCCATTGTCTTGTACTCCGAGTCCTCATCTACAGCATTATCTTTAATTTTTTTTGCATATTTTAATATTTTTGCTATATAATGAATCAATATTTTCACCATCGTTCGCATTCTCATCCTTCAGTGCACTTTTATTCAACCGTGAGTTATGCTCATGTACACACCTACACTTTTTCGTCACTACTATCCTCACTTTGTTCCTTGTCACACACACACACACACACACACACACACACACTTCATACATATGTATTTGCTTTATAGTAATTTTTCTGCGTCTTTAATCCCCTATATTGTTTTTCCCTCCTCTTCATTGGTCCGTACCAGCACTGTATATACTTGCTTGTCCTGTGACTGCACAAGTGCCATCAATATGGTCACCCGCCTGGCTTCCTGTACCCAATCCTGGGAACACAGGGATATCACCACACCAGATCATGTTGCTGACCGCATGACACCACTGGAGTCACAGTTTCTAATAGATCACTACAGAGGTAAGGGGCCATTCCATGCCTTTAGGAAGCATTTACAGGGAATCTGTCAGCAGGTTTTTTCTATGTAATTTGAGAGCAGCACGATGTAGAGGTCATAGACCTCAATTCCAGCGATGTGTCACTTACTGGGCTGTGTATTGTAGTTTCAATATCAGTGGTTTATCAGTAGGAGATTAGCTCTACAGGACTAGCTGTCTCATGCCAAGTAGTCCTCCGGCTCTGTATAAACCCACCCCTCACCACTGATGGGCAGCATTGTGTACACTGTGCATAGGCAGTACTGCTAGATCTGCAGCAAAGAAAACTGCCACCTCCATTACTGAAAGCACTTTTGAAGTGTTTGTGGCACACAGCCACACATTGTAGCTACGTCCATCACACTGTGGATTTTAACCATATTGTTAAATGAGGTTTTCAATTGTGCAAAACGTATTTTTGACAGTTACCACTGCAGCTAATCACAGAGCTCAGTGGCCTGTGAAGTCTACCTCGGAAGCGCTACTGAGCTCAGTGATTGGCAGCACCTTGATGTCACTGCCAAGTCAGTGTTACGAGCAGCGAAAAGGAGTTGGCGCTGGACCTGGGGAGGGCAAGTAACAGCTCGGTTTGTTATTTTTAAGCACTTGTGGCCCCCTTTCCTGAAATTTGAAAACCCTTTGACAACTAATATTTCTTCTGTCCTGCCCTTGAATTGACAATCTGGTGGATAATGACCTACATTGGTAGCCAATGGTCACCCAATCATAATACCAGACACATCGGGAACTACTCACTGTATATATTCAGCAAAAGTTGCCCTTTAAGGGGTTGACAACTACTTAAAATTTGTTTAAAGATCACTCAGAATGGAGTAAAATAATAAAAGTACTACTTATGTGATATCTGGATGGGCACTTGACCACTGCAGCCAATCACTGGCCTCTGCACAGACCAGCGAGTCGCATGTCCATTTGCTTGGAGCAGGAAGTACAGGGATCAGCTCTAATCCTGGATGAACATGTGACAACTGCAGCCAATCATTACATGCAGCAGTACCATGTTGGCCAGTGATTGGCTGCAGTGCTCACATGTGTCCAGATGAAGCAGGAAGTATAGACACTAGCTACATAGTTATATAGGTTGAAAAAAAAAAAAAAAAAAAAAAAAAGACCTAGTTCCATCAATTATAACCTTTCTCCACCAATTGTACATTTTGTCACTAATTTAACTGTAACCCGCAATGTTATGTGTATTGAGGAAATCATCCATCCTTTGTATAAAAGCTGTTACAGTGTCTTCCATTACTACCTCCTGACTGCTCCAACCGTAAAGAACCCTTTCCTATTTAGCTGTCGCAATCACCTTTCTTCCACCCGTAATGAGAGCCCCCTGGTCCTTAGTATGGACTTTGGAAGAAAACCCAAGAAGCTTCTGAATAGGATTAGAGAAGGAATCTGCAAGGTATGCATTTCTTTTTATTATTTTACAACATTCTAATCATTTTTTTAGTGGCTGAACAACCCCTTTTAAGAACATTAATTTTCACAGAAAAAAAAACAAAAAAAACAGGTCAAGGTAAAAACATAAGAGGATAATTAAGTCATCACTTCTGGGGGCTTTACCCTGACTGAGGCTGGTACGATGAAACCATGGCCAATTTACTGGAGTATAAAGAACGGCTGCTCAGTGAGAAAAACAAGATATGTAACGTATTGATCAACGCGGAGCCTCCTTATACCAATATACTACATATCCGCGGTGATGAGCTGCGCTTCGTTGTGGTAAGATGAAGAACGTCAGCAGAACATGTCAGTCCCCGGCACAAAACAGCCTGTTTATCCGTACGCAACGAGCACATCATGACTGACATAATAGCTTATCCATTACAATGTTCTACTTCTACAAAAGTAAGGGAAACACACAGTGCGCAATTTCCTCACATATTATTGAACTGACCACAGATCTTTCCCCGTAGCACCTAAAATGGCTGCCAATAACAACAACTTCCTGTTCAGAGGAAGAGCAGCTCTGTAGTACAAACTGCTGCTGTACAGAAAATGGTCATACATGCTCATTTTAATGGGGAGAGGGGGAATAAGCCACCTCCTGATAACATGCCCTATTCTCGCATCCTCTAACATCTGTCTATCCTACCACTGGCATCCATATCCTCACTCCACGACACAGACACTGCCACTGCTTTCTACAATGCCACTCTTGCATCAGCTATTGACACAGTTGCCCCTCTCATCCATGGCAAAGTGCGACGTATCAATAGACAACCTTGGCACAATAACACCACTAAAAAGCTCCGGCAAGTGTCCAGGGTAGCGGAGCGGCGTTGGAAAAAAACACATGCAAGACGACTTCACTGCATTCAAACAGGCAACACTCGCTTTTAAATCTGCTCTCACCTCTGCAAACAGGCCTACTTCACAACCCTCGTATCTTCCCTATCCTACAACCCCAAACAGTTACTCTAAACCTTCAACTCCCTCCTCCGCCCCCCACTGCCCCCTCCAAACTCCCTCATCTCTGCTGAGGACTTTGCCACACACTTTAAAAATAAGACCGACCAAACAAGTCAAGTCTTCATTGTTCAACCACCACAACCCCTTTGTATACCAGACCAATACCCAAACCCCATAACCTCCCTATCCAACATCACCGATGGGGGGCTTAATTGTATCCTCTCCAAATCGCACCTCACCACCTGTGCGCTCGACCCCATCCCATCCCACCTCCTCCCCAACCTCACCACCACACTCAACCCATCCCTAAGGCTAGGTTCACATTGTGTTAGGGCAATCCGTTTAGCGCTAGCGGATTGCGCTAACGCAATGTTTATTTATGGGCCGCGTTAGGGGTCGCGTTAACGTCCCCGCTCTTGCAGATCCCCGATCTGCGAGAGCGGGGAACGGACCTCGGGCGCGCCGCGGACGCTGCAAGCAGCGTCCGAGGCGCGCCACAGAAGAACGGCACATCGCTAGCGCAAGCTGAAAAATGCACGCGCTAGCGATGCGCTGCAGGCGAAATTTACATTGCTGTCAATGGGTGCGCTAACGGACCCGTTGCACGGCGTTAGTTGTGACATTTTCGCCGTGCAATGCTGTCCGTTAGCGTGCACACATTAACGCAATGTGAACCTAGCCTTACCCACCTCTTCAACCTATCACTATCTTCTGGTACCTTCCCTTCTGCTTTCAAACATGCCACAGTCACGCCTATCCTTAAAAAGCCAACCCTCGATCCAACTGCTATGTCCAGCTATCGCCCAATATCACTGCTCCCATTCGCTTCAAACTCCTGGAGCAGCATGTCTACTCTGAACTTTCCTCCCACCTCTCATCTAACTTGCTCTTTGACAATCTACAATCTGGTTTCCGCCCCCATCACTCAACTGAGACAGCCCTGACTAAAAATCACTAACAACCTACTTACAGCCAAAGCTAACGGACAATACTCTGTACTCCTCCTTCTAGACCTGTCCTCTGCTTTCGACACAGTTGACCACTGCCTCCAACTACAGATCCTCTCCTTCTTTGGCGTCAAAGACCTCGCTCTATCCTGGATCTCCTCGTACCTTTCCAACCGCACATTCAGCGTCTCCCACTCCCACGCTACCTCCTCATCCCATCCTCTCTGTTGGAGTCCCCCAAGGCTCTGTTCTAGGACCCCTAATCTTCTCAATCTATACACTTGGCTTGGGACAACTCAAAGTCCCATGGATTCCAGTACCACCTCTATGCTGATGACACTCAGATCTACCTCTCTGGCCCAGACGTCACCGCTTTGCTGTCCAGAATCCCAGAGTGCCTATCAGCCATATCCTCCTTCTCCTCTCGCTTTCTCAAACTCAATGTGGACAAATCTGAACTCATCATCTTTCCTCCATCCCACAGATCTTCCTTACCTGACCCATCTATCTCAATCAATGACATCATGCTTTTCCCCGTACCGGAAGTCCGCTGCCTCGGAGTAACCTTCGACTCTGCCCTGTCCTTCAAACTGCACATCCAAGCTCTTTCCACCTCCTGTCGCCTCCAGCTCAAAAATATCTCCAGAATCCGTCCTTTCCTCAACCATCAATTTACTAAAATGCTTGTGCATGCCCTCATCATCTCCCGCCTTCACTACTGCAACATCCTTTTCTGCGGCCTCCCTGCTAACACCCTTGCACCTCTCCAGTCCATCCTTAACTCTGCTGCCCGACTAATTCATCTCTCCTCGCTACTCCTCTGCTTCCCCCCTCTGCAAATCTCTTCACTGGCTCCCATTCCCTCAGCGTATCCAGTTCAAATTACTAATACTGACCTACAAAGCCATCCATAACCTGTCTCCTCCATATATTTCTGAACTAATCTCCCGATATCTTCCCTCACGTAATCTCCGGTCCTCCCAAGACCTCCTTCTCTCCTCCACACTTATTCGCTCCTCATCCAATCGCCTCCAAGACTTCTCAGGAATATCCTCCATCCTCTGGCATTCTTTGCCCCAACACGTCCGACTATCAACCACATTCGGATCCTTCAGACGGAACATGAAAACCCATCTCTTCAGGAAAGCCTACAGCCTGCACTGACCCTGCTGCCTCCTCATCACTACTGAAGCTACCGCCTCACCAACGCCGGAGCTGCAGCAACCCTCAACCTATTGTCTCCTTCCCCATAATCCTGTAGAATGTAAGCCCGCAAGGGCAGGGTCCTCGCCCCTCTGAATCAGTCTGTCATTGTTAGTTTGTTTACTGTAAGTGACATCTGTAACTTGTATGTAACCCCTTCTCATGTACAGCACCATGGAATCAATGGTGCTATATAAATAAATAATAATCTGTCATTGGAGGAATGTGGGGCTCATTGGTTGGATCACAAAAATTAGGACAACCAGTCACGATTTGTCCTAGATCTGCTGCGGTCCATCTTGAGATGGGACTTGGACAGCTTTGATGTGATCCATTTGAAGATGGGTCATTAAGGTCATGTTCATGGGTTCAGTATTTTGTCAGGATTTCACATTAGTAAGCCAAAATCAGGAATGGAACAGTCAGAGGAAAAATATGATAGAAACACGTCACCACTTCATTTATCACCCACTCCTGGTTTTGGCTTACAAATACAGATGTGAATTATTGACCAAATTCTTAATGAGGCCTTACTATGACCGTTCTGCTATGGACCTATTTTCAGGGGCAACTTGGTCCAAGACAGTGATACCATGATCACATCCTCCAATGGAGACCTGGGCCATGACAGGACTGCTATGGTCTACTCTAAAGAGCTTCATCTTTAAAGATGGTCTATCTTCAGACAGGACTTGTGACCATATCAGTCTTATAGTGGGCCAAGTCCCATTTGTAGATTTGGCCAAACTGTAGTATTCCCTTTGATGGACCTAGTACCATCTTCTGATGGAACCATAGCAGTGCTGTCTTTGTGCATTAGAAGATGGTACTAAGACCATGACAGTAATTCTACAGTTTGGTACAATCTACAGATGGGACTTGGACCATGACAGTACTGCTATGATCCCCCTAGAAGATGGTACTAGACCCATGACAGTGATTATACAATATTAATCCCATTTAAAGATCGGAGGTGAACCATGACAGTACTACCATTGTTCCAAGGGGAAGATATAAGCGGGGACGCGCGCGCCTCAGCGTTCCGTTCTGGCGGCAATGGCGCCGGCGTTTCAGCGGTCCCACATGTCGCTCCGGCCCGCCGGCCTCTGCCCACCATCCGGCTTTGTTTGGGACCTCATGGAGAAAAGTAGCCGCCGCTACCTCCATGTACCGCTGCCTTGGTACAGAGGATTTTCTTTGGTGACCGCCGCCACCTGCCTCCTTCCTCCCCCTTTTTTTTTTTTTCTGTGGGGAAGGCAGGCTTGATCCTCTTCACTGCCTCCCCCTTCACACTCACCCATAAGGCCCGCCGACCCCAGCGGTGGTGCTTCAGGGAAAGGAAAAAGGGGGGAAAGAAAACCCGCTGGATCCAGTCGTGGCAGGGCGCCCCCTGTCAGGAACCGACTGGACCAGCCCCTGGAATCCCACGAAGAATCCTTCAGGTACGTGCTGTAGGTTCCCCATCAGGGACAGGAAACCAACTGATGTGGGAGAGAGGTACGCCCTTTTTCACCTGTAGGTTTCCTGTCCCTGGGGGCGGACCCCTCTCTCCGTGGTGCCATCATGGGGATAGAGAAAATAATCTTTATTTTTATATAGCGCTAACATATTCCGCAGCGCTTTTACAGTTTGCACACATTATCGCTGTCCCCGATGGGGTTCAATCTAAATTCCCTATCAGTATGTCTTTGGAATATGGGAGGAAACCGGAGTACCCGGAGGAAACCCACGCAAACACGGAGAGAACATACAAACTCTTTGCAGATGTTGTCCTGGGTGGGATTAGAGCCCAGGACTTCAGCGCTGCAAGGCTGCAGTGCTAACCACTGCACCACCGTGCTGCCCACAAATGGGCAAAGATTAAGAGGGAAGGTAAACCCTGTCTGTATTACTGGCAGGGTCCGAGCTTCAGATAGAAGGTGAACCATGACTGCACTGCCATGGTACAAGTTTCAGATAGGAGGTGAACCATGAGCACACTGCCAGGGTCCATCTCCCGATGGGACTTGGACCACACAGTACTGAGAGGGTCCATCCTTTGATGGGCCATGATAGTGATATTATGATATGGTCGCTGCCTAACTGAATATTGCAAAACGGATTACATTTTCAGAAGGCACTTGATCCACGGCAGCACTGCAATTCTTAGTGCCTTCATACTTTGGTATTACAATTGCAGAAAATGTAAGAATGACATTCTCTTCCAAAGAAGAGAAATGCTGCCGCAGGCAACTTTATTTTCTCTAGGATATTTCTAATTAGCAGAGTATAATCTCAGGTTGCGCTGCTCTCTTGCATTTTTATGATTGTGCAGAAAGAACTGGTTTCCAGTCTACTTGGTAATTAGGAGGAGCTCAAATTGGTGTATTCCAACCTAGAAAAGACGACACCTGAGGCAGCAATTAAAGTAGATTACTTAACTACCCTCCTTATAAGAATAGAGCAGTGCCGTAAACTCCAAAAGGATACTGACACCATAAAGAAAGCGGTCTTGAAGAAAACACAGCCCTCTCAGTCATACCACTTGTTGGGTTTAGGATGGTGAACCATGACGTTAATACAAATACATGAATTTCTAGAAAATACACTGTGCATAATGCATAACACACTGCGGGGCTGGGATTCCCAAGGTGGGTGGCCGCAATGCCCGCAGAGGCGCAGTCTGCAAGCCTGGCTGGGACGTCAGACGGCCAGAGCTTAAACAGCGCAGGCGCCGGTTTTGAAGAGAAAAAAGCGCGGAGGGGGCGGCGCCGAAAGCCACTGAAGATTGGAGTGACGGCAGAGTAGCGGTTCAAGCTGGGGAGTGAGGACCCGCCTCCCTGGCTAAAGACAGGTATTTTGGATAAGTTTCAAAACGCTTTATTTTGGGAATACTTGAACCAAAAACTAAAAGAGCCACCTTGCTAGAATGCAGCATTACTGCTGCACAAGGTGGCTCTTTTAGTTTATAACAGCTGGAGGGGGGTGACAGTGGCCCTTTAAGCCATTTTCTTCACCAACTCATCCCTCACCCCATTACGAAAGACACACAATGACACCTACATAGAAAAAAACTCAAACTTGTGCTCTACTGGTACCCAGCTTTTAGGTTACTTCCTCTAAAGCTTCTTACTCGATAGTAAACTGTCTGCAAGAAAATCTGCCATAGTTTGTCCTCCCCCTTCAATTTTTGAACCTCTCTGGTGTGCCGCCCAAAGACCTAAAACTAAAAGCCCTAATATTTTGACAGTTCCCACTACAATCCTAAGATTTGCAGTACACAATACAAACTTCCTAAATCTGAGGTGTTTTTCAGTGCCTTCAGCTTCTTGCCCAAACATGAAGTGTCGATTTCGGCATACAACCCTCTATGATCGTTCCTAGCCTTCACGAGAGGATTGTTGACTTAAAAGCTCCTTCATTTATGAAGCCTTTTTGTGGTCTCCATTTTCCATCAATGAATGGTCAGTTTTCAGGTTAACCACTTTTTTTTTTTTTTTTAAATGATGTTCCCTTGATTTTCAGGGCTAATGCTGCTAAGGTCAACTTGACTATCTCCAGGTTATGCATTCTCACTCTGGAATGAGTAGGGTTAACAAGCACTTTGCATCCCATATACATCTCATTCACAGGCAGTGGTCTATGTAAATGAAATGTATATGATGATTTCTTCGCTGTAGGGGTTCAGAACCCCCTTCAGCATCATATCATAATCTGCTTACCAAGCAAGTCAACTTATGCGCTGCACTGACAATACAGCGGCCACCCATCAGCCACAGGGTGCCAGATTTGGTGTGCAGGGGTGTGAACTATATTGTATTATACCAGCCTAGTTCGCCATTGCAATAGCAGGACAGTAGTGTAGCCTTTCCTGAAATGGACGACTGCTGATTATATAACAGTCCCAAGAGCTGAAATGCAGCCAGCCCTCCCTCAATGTTACCTTGCCGGAGGCAAAGCTTTTTTTTTTTTGTATGGGAGTTGGCCAAGCGCAGCCTAGTTAAACATTTTGCTAATGCTATGCTCTCTCCCCTTTGGCATGGAGAGGGTTACATCCGCCTGCAGATATAATGTCGCTATTGAGTCCCCCCCACTCCTTAGGGAGATGAAGATCAACTGGAGGATTGAAGTAGAAATAAAGATAGAGAGAAGATGCAGACCCACGCATCATTCACCTCCTACCCGAAAGTGACAGCACGTTCCCACACAGACACATATCCAAACTGCTGAACTGATATGGTAATCGCCCGTCTCATTTCTAATGCACAAGAAGGAAGCGATGCCCCCTTGTACTGGACAAGCTCCAGACAGAAATTACCCCCAAATGACTGCAAGAAGCAAAGCAAACATCATCCCCCTCTTCTGTCAAATATTAGGGAAAGTTGTGTGACCACACATCCTGCTTTCCAACAGATCTGTACAGTCCAGAAGAGAACTGAAAGGAGAACTGATCAGTAAAACAGTAAAACTTAAAATACTTTAAAAAAAAGAATAACCTGCTGTTCAAGCAACTGAAATTTGATCTTACATTAGGACCTTATTGGCAATTATGCTTTTACTGTCGCACATCTCCAAACCTTGTGTTGGAAGGTAATCTCCTGATTTATGCTGCTGAGAAGTCAGGGGCAGCACTGCCATCAGCGCTCCTCCAATCAAGAGGAAAGTTTCCTACCAAACTGCAACTTTTGGAAAGTTTCCTTTTAAAGGTCCCTGACAAGTCAAACTCACACTGCATCCAAATCCTACGTATGGAGTATACACTCCATGGGGTTCGGTTTACCCCACAGAAAAAAAAAAGTTTCTCATGCCAGTCCAACATCAAACCAGTCCATCAGGTTTAGCATGAGATTCTGCCAGGCTCAGTGTGCCCCAATGCCATACTGAAAATGTCCAATATATCCAAAGCACGGCCACGCCAGGCCAGGCACAAGGCACGGCCACGCCAGGCACGGCACGGCCACGCCAGGCACAAGGCACGGCCACGCCAGGCACGGCACAAGGCACGGCCACGCCAGGCACGGCCACGCCAGGCACGGCACAAGGCACGGCCACGCCAGGCACGGCACAAGGCACGGCCACGCCAGGCACGGCACAAGGCACGGCCACGCCAGGCACGGCACAAGGCACGGCCACGCCAGGCACGGCACAAGGCACGGCCACGCCAGGCACGGCACAAGGCACGGCCACGCCAGGCACAAGGCACGGCCACGCCAGGCACAAGGCACGGCCACGCCAGGCACGGCACAAGGCACGGCCACGCCAGGCACAAGGCACGGCCACGCCAGGCACAAGGCACGGCCACGCCAGGCCAGGCACAAGGTACGGCCACGCCAGGCCAGGCACAAGGTACGGCCACGCCAGGCCAGGCACAAGGTACGGCCACACCAGGCACAAGGCACGGCCACGCCAGGCACAAGGCACGACCCCTGAGGAAGGAGCAGCGCTGCTGCTCCGAAACGCGCGTCGGGGTGGGTCCTGTGTCCCCCAGTTGCTGCACACACCAGGTATGGTACATATACTCCTGTTTGCACCTATTTAGGTGTTTGATATCAGGCCTGTACTACTTTATGTATTACTCTTTTTATTTATATGGGCCGGTATCTCATTATTACTGAGTATTGTTGTATGTGTCAGCTATGGGGGGCACCACAGGCCCCTAAGTTTACAATGTACTGTGGTTTGGTATTCCACCACCCTTACCTTTGTGCCTACATATTTATACTGTTTTTAAAAGGTATATTAATAAAAGTGATATTTTAAGGGATATAACTGTGTTCTTGTGGTGATTTAGGATTTCTGTTTTGGCAGTTGTCCCTATTAAGTCCGTGACATACATATTTAGGAGAGGACATTATTTGTATATATTGCATACCATGATTTTCCCTATATGTATTATGTATGCTACAACTTTATGCTATGACAAGGCACGGCCACGCCAGGCCAGGCACAAGGCACGGCCACGCCAGGCCAGGCACAAGGCACGGCCACGCCAGGCCAGGCACAAGGTACGGCCACGCCAGGCCAGGCACAAGGTACGGCCACGCCAGGCCAGGCACAAGGTACGGCCACGCCAGGCCAGGCACAAGGCACGGCCACGCACAAGGCACGGCCACACCAGGCCAGGCACAAGGCACGGCCACGCCAGGCACAAGGCACGGCCACGCCAGGCACAAGGCACGGCCACGCCAGGCACAAGGCACGGCCACGCCAGGCACAAGGCACGGCCACGCCAGGCACAAGGCACGGCCACGCCAGGCACAAGGCACGGCCACGCCAGGCACAAGGCACGGCCACGCCAGGCACAAGGCACGGCCACGCCAGGCACAAGGCACGGCCACGCCAGGCACAAGGCACGGCCACGCCAGGCACAATGCACGGCCACGCCAGGCACAAGGCACGGCCACGCCAGGCACAAGGCACGGCCACATTGTCCTTCCTGTGTTGGTAGCAGCCATGGTTAGGGTATGAGAAATCAGAATTGAGGAGGATGGAGGAGAGGGAGAGTTTTCCCAAACAGGAGCAGATGATCTTACGCACCCCTTCAGCTAGCAGTGGGGAGCTATAAGGAAAAAAAAAAAAAAAGTTTGTGTGTGCCTTCCAGAAACAGCACCACCCTTCCCGCTAATGCATTCAATTAAATGGAGCTGAGCAGCAATAGCAGATACAACACAGTATTTTTTGCAAAACCCAATATTTTTTTTTCTAATTTCATACAAAAAGTGACATTAAATATCAAGACCACCCCAATACAAAGTTCCAGGCTCCTGTGTCCATCTCAGAGAATTGCTGCCCTTTGAGCACAATCCCAGTCCTTCGGGGATGCTTGGATCCGTACACCCTCGTCACGCTTAAACTGGCAAGTACAGATTTCATTGCTTCCCTCTCAGCAACCAGAGCCAACAACAAGCGAGGAGTGATAATATCTGGCTGCACTGTTCTCAGGGTTTACAGCCATTCTTTTCAATGGAGGGTCTAAACAAAGCCTGGTACAAGCCGATACGGAGTTATTTAGGGCACGGTCAGAACACTAATACGCCAGTCTTGTGAAAACAATTCTAGATAGGTGCCGGATTATGCATGTAAGCCGACAAACACAACGGAGTCAAGAAAACACGGTGCTCATCATTTGTGCTGATTGGGAAGCAGAAGTCTGTACCGACAGGGCTTGCTGGGAGTTGTACTACCTAAAAATATGGACGGCTACGACTGCTATAAAAGCGAGAGCAGAAATTTAAAGAGACATCTTGGAACGTATTAAATGCTCTGCATTGTGTATAAAAGGTTACACTAATAAATCGCCAGAGCCAAGATAAACAGACTTGACAATCACAAGGCACAGCCAAACAAAACCTATTCTAGCCAGTGGAGACTGAATGGAAGAGATAAAATCCATAGAAATGACTAATTATAAGCAGGACCTGACGTACAATGACCAAAAGCTGAGGAAAAAATCCATACCATTAACCCAGCTTAAAGATTGATCCCATCACCTGCTCCCATTGGTGGCGGCTGACCTTATTATTGGAGGTCATACTCTTCAGTCAGAAAAACACTGACCAATAAGTTTCTATTCGCACTGTGCAGCCAAATCAGGATTTATAGCCAACAACATCCATCAGACTAAACAGATTAAAAAGTCAATGTCAGAAGAGCGGACCATTTAAAGCTAGGGTCACACCGCCGTATTGTCTCATCCAAAATAATCGGTCCGGTTGTGCTAAACACACATTGCGCAGAGTGTGCCCAGGAGGAGAAAACAAAAGTCTCCATCTTCTACATTCCCACAGACTCACATGGCCGAGTGCAATCTGATTTACGGATACAAATTTTGCATGCTGCATGTTTTTTCCTCGGACAGTCTCTGCCCATTGGGAAAAATAAATAAATGCTGGATCGGATATATGCACGGCCCTATGTCCGATCGCACTCAGACTGAAAATGCTGCCATGTTCTCCAATCTTTAGGCACATTTCTATCAGGCAAGGATAGGTAGTTAAGCAGCACCAAGAAAGAAAAAAAGATGCATCACTCAATAGCACCAACAAGGAGGTTTTCTCCACCTAACACATCCAAAACGAAAAACAGAATTGGGATAGTTTCATGCACGATATAAATCAGAAAAGACAATGTCGTCAACCTCAGTCATCATATCTGCGGCTTCATGAATTTGTAGGACTAGGAATACAATTAATCAATAAAGATTTATAGTATATATATATATATATATATATATATATATATATATATATATATATATATATATATATATATATATATATATATATTTTTTATTTTATTTTATTTTTTTTTTTTTTTTTTTACATATGGTATCCTATATAGAATTTTAATTTTGTCCTTTTAGAGTCTCATAAGCAATGTTAATAGAAGCAATGTCTTACAAGTCTGTTCTCTGAAACCCCACCAACAGTGAATATAATGAAGCAAAATCCACATCCTGTTCTGTATCCTTCACTTACACAAATAAAGCAGAGAAGGGAACAAGCAACGTGTTCTGCAGCCGTGATATAATGCTGGTTAAATACTACAATCTGGGCACCTATACATTTGCTAGGGGGGTGGGGGAATCCACTAAAAATAAATAAATAAATATTAAGACGAAAAAAATAAGTAAAACTTTAATGATATCTCTATCTCACGAGAACAATAACAAAATAGACATTAGGAAAATATTTATGCCAGGATGGCAACAACCATCGTTCTCCATGTCGCGGCCTCAGCTGGGCCTATGTGCATAAGAAGCAACAGGTCCCTCCTCCCGCCCGTCCCTGTAATTATGCACAAATCTCACCATCGCCCTTCTGTGACAAAGGCTCACGGTATAATTGAAACTAAATTAATTTTCCACTTGTGCCGATCGCTAATGAAACCATCACTGCTGAGCATCAAACCCAAACGGGAAGAAAAGGAAAAAATATATAGAAAATATTAACAATAAAATTATGTAAACAATACAAACTTATTTTGATCATTTTTTTTTTTTTAAAGGCTATTGTGTGCAGAAGAGAAGCATCAGACATTACACGACACCCAGTGATTACCAATCGTCTTGCTGCGCACAGTTGGCATCTAAAATAGGGATTGAAAATGGAAATATTCACGATTAATATATAAATATGGAAATTGGCAGAATAATAAAATTAATTCAGGCAACGGCAGAGTGTAGAGAGACTTCTTCATGGGAATTAGAGAGGGCTCCGGTGCTGGGCACACAATTAATATCATGAGGAATTGAGAGGAGTTGGCATCAGATCAGTGCGGATGTGTCAGAAGTTAGAGCAGACTATGAGTGAGGTCACCCATGGAAATCACAATAATAATTATATATATATATATATTAATAGTAAGAATATTAATATATTCTATTATTTTTATTCTGTGATTTCCATGGGTGACATCACTCATAGCCAGCTCTAACTCCTGACATGTCCACGCAGCGGCGGCCGCCAGGTGTATGCCAATCTCCGGCACCACGCTCTACCGAGGCCTGGCACCAATTCATCACCAGTCATATCCAGTGCACCAGTTACAGAGTCAGATACCATAATGGCAACTTCAAGGGTCAGCACACCAACATCCATATTTATTTCTACCCCTTAAACCAAAATGAAGTCACATGACCACATTGTCCCACCTCCAAGGAACCTCAGGGGACAGAAATGCTGCAAAAAAAACAAACAAAAAACAGACACACAACAAAACGCCACTAATTTACTTTGGAGGGAAAAAAAAAACAAAAAACGAAGAGGGGCTTCAGGTTAAAAAAAAACAAAACTGCAGGCTCCATGTAAAAAAATAAAAAGTGTATTAAATACATAGAAACAGTAGTGTGAAAACATTGGGGTCTAGGGCTCGGTGTCCCTCCCGGGGGCGCCACTAGTGACAGAGGCAGGTGCCCCCCAGCAGTGGTAATACACGGCACAGGAGCTAAGAGACATATCATGCAGATGTCGCACAGAAACGGTCTCACATCATAAACACAACTTGCACTCCTGCGCCAAGTGTCCCACTACTCCCCCACTATCCCCACTATCCCCACTACTCCCCCACTATCCCCACTACTCCCCCGGCGCCTGCATTTCTCACCTTGTAGACATTCTCGGTGAGCCGGTGCACCTCCTCCGAGCGGGACATCCTGGCTCCAGTCAGTGCCATACACCGAGGGACCCGCTGTGACGATAGTAAAAATCCCGGTACCAACAGCGGCAGCGGGGACAGCTTTATCCTCAACGCTGTCACTTGTGTAGGCGCTTATATATGAGGAGGCGTGGCTTCGTCTCCATGACACGCCCAACTAACCCGCCTACTGTTTCAAATCAAACGCCCCGGCCCATTGGTCCGCCTCTTAGAAGAGTCTGGCCTTGGCGTTGCTTAGTAACAGCCGCTTTCCCAGCGCCGCCGGCCGGGCCCACTCACAAACATGGCGGCCTGGGGAGCGGACTCAGGTGTGACCTGTACACGGAGGAGGCTTCCAGCCAAAATAAACGATATACAAGAGAATGAAAGACAAGCTCATACATGGCAATATGGAACGGTCACCCAGCTTTCCCAGATTACTGAAAGTCAACTCTGTCTCGATGTGTAGAAACAGCAGCGTAGGAAGACTGATACGTTTACCTAGAAATTCAGGAGTCCGGGGAAGCTGGTGTAATGTCACAAGCACGAACTATTCCGCAGAAGTCCATAGATACATACACCATAGAGTTGCATTGGAAAGCTGCTCTTAAAGGGGTTTGGACAACTTCTTAAAGAGACCCAGATGAAACAAAAAAGACTCTCCTCCTGAACAGGCACTGTAACTTCCAGTGATGTCAGACATTGTGCCACATGACCACTGCAGTCAGTCAGCACTTGCTGATGGGCAGCAGCCTTCATACGTCTGGCAGTCCAGGAGGTATATTTTAGGGTTGTTTTTTTTTTTTTAATCTCAGGTACTTTTAGCATTTAAGTAGGGACTATCCAATAGGGAAAACCCCTTTAATCATTAAATTCAGGTTTTTCCTATAGTCCCATTTCCCCCCAGTGTATAACATCCATCACTAAGTAAGCACAAAAATGTAGAGGCCACAGAAAAGCCCAGTCAGCTCACCAACAATCTTCACATTTTCTATAACATCCATCCCCTCGCACTCGGTGTGTAACCTCTGACCTCCTGCAACCAAAGGTATAACATCTGGCCCATCGTCCCCCGGTGTGTAACATCCGGCCCTCACCCCAGTTTATAACATCCAGCCCTTGGCCCCTGGTGTATAACATCTGGCCCCTCATCCCCCAGTGTGTAACATCCAGCCCCTGGCCCCCGATGTATAATATCCGGCCCCTTGTCCCCTGGTGTATAACATCTGGCCCCTCATTCCCGGGTGTATAACATCTGGCCCCTCATCCCCCGGTGTATAACATCTGGCCCCTCATCCCCCGGTGTATAACATGTGGCCCCTCATTCCCGGGTGTATAACATCTGGCCCCTCATCCCCGGTGTATAATATCTGGCCCCTCATCCCCGGTGTATAATATCTGGCCCCTCATTCCCCGGTGTATAATATCTGGCCCCTCATCCCTGGTGTATAATATCTGGCCCCTCATCCCCCGGTGTATAACATCTGGCCCCTCATCCCCCGGTGTATAACATCTGGCCCCTCATCCCCCGGTGTATAACATCTGGCCCCTCATCCCCGGTGTATAATATCTGGCCCCTCATCCCCCGGTGTATAACATCTGGCCCCTCATCCCCCGGTGTATAACATCTGGCCCCTCATCCCCCGGTGTATAACATCTGGCCCCTCATCCCCCGGTGTATAACATCTGGCCCCTCATCCCCGGTGTATAATATCTGGCCCCTCATTCCCGGGTGTATAACATCTGGCCCCTCATCCCCGGTGTATAATATCTGGCCCCTCATCCCCGGTGTATAATATCTGGCCCCTCATCCCTGGTGTATAATATCTGGCCCCTCATCCCCCGGTGTATAACATCTGGCCCCTCATCCCCGGTGTATAACATCTGGCCCCTCATCCCCGGTGTATAACATCTGGCCCCTCATCCCCCGGTGTATAACATCTGGCCCCTCATCCCCGGTGTATAATATCTGGCCCCTCATTCCCGGGTGTATAACATCTGGCCCCTCATCCCCGGTGTATAACATCTGGCCCCTCATCCCCGGTGTATAATATCTGGCCCCTCATTCCCCGGTGTATAATATCTGGCCCCTCATCCCTGGTGTATAATATCTGGCCCCTCATCCCCCGGTGTATAACATCTGGCCCCTCATCCCCGGTGTATAACATCTGGCCCCTCATCCCCGGTGTATAACATCTGGCCCCTCATCCCCCGGTGTATAACATCTGGCCCCTCATCCCCGGTGTATAATATCTGGCCCCTCATCCCCGGTGTATAACATCTGGCCCCTCATCCCCGGTGTATAACATCTGGCCCCTCATCCCCGGTGTATAATATCCGGACCCTAGTGTATAACATCCGGCCCCTCATACCCACTCTATAATACCCCGGCCCCTTGTTCCCTGGTGTGTACCATCTGGCCCTCGCCCCAGTGTATAACATCTGTCCCTCGCCCCAGTGTATAACATCTGGCCCTCACCCCAGTGTATAACATCTGGCCCTCACCCCAGTGTATAACATCTGGCCCCTCATTGCCCGGTGTATAATATCTGGCCCCTCATCCCCCGGTGTATAACATCTGGCCCCCGGTGTATAATATCTGGCCCCTCATGCCCCAGTGTGTAACATCCGGCCACGCACTCCTCAAGTCTGTTCATGACATTTCTTCCCTCCTAAATCTTCCCCCATTACCTGTGAGTGATATTATTGAGAAGTGGAAGAAACCACAGAAACTCAGCCATGAACTGGAGACCCCTGTAATGTTAGAGTGGGGTCACTGAGTGCTGAGGGGGCAGAGGGCAGAAAAATAACCACCGCTCTGCTGACTCCATAACTGCACAGTCCAGACCTCCTCTGGTATAGCATCAGCATAAGCACTGCGCCGTTGCTGGAAGCTTCATAACCAAGCCGCTGCATTCAGCCTTACATCACCAAGCACAACGCCGAGCGTCAGATGGAGTGGTGTAAAGCCGCCTCTACTGATCTCTAGAGGACGGATCTCGCTTATAACTCTGGCGTCTGATGGACGGGTCTTGGTTTGGTGAATTCCAGAAGGAAGTTAACCCCCACACCCACCCCGACTGACTGTGCCCAGTGCACAAAGTCCATACAGACATGTTTTGGGGAGTTTGGTGGGAAAACCATGACCGGACGCACAGAGCCCAGACCACATCCAACACTATTGGGATGAACTAGAGAGGAGATTGTGAGCCCGGCCTCTCCCCATCATCAGGGTCTGACCTCTTCTGAATAAAAGGGGGATCACTTTTTCTCCCACTCCGTCTCCTTTGCGCCTCAGTCACTTTCATAGTACTCTAGTCTTTGTGTATTCTCACACAATAACGATCCCTCAGTGTTTCCCAGAAATTAAGTATGACCCCTCAGCGATACAGTAATGATGCCATTTTAGTCTCCCTTCACAGTAGCAATGCCGTCTTTGTGCCTCACTCACTTCACTCACTTCTTATGCCCCTTTATATTGGTGATGCACCCTTAAAGGGATTGTCCGGGGAAAACAAGTTATAATCTATTCACCTGTTTATTGGTGGGGATTCGAGCTCCCAAAGTTGGAAATCTTTTAAAGAGTTGAACGTTTGTCTTAAAATGTGCCAAACTGAAAACTTGGCCCGAAACCTTACTCCAGGGGAGGAATGAAATGAGAGGAGCCAAAAAGATGACACATTTAGTAAAAGTCGCATTTCTTGAATCTATTTCTTATTAGTGATAAATTTTGGTCAATATGATTTGTGTTCATTTATGACAATATCAAAATTTTGAAAAAAAAAAAAAATTTTAATGTAAAAATTTTCAAACTTTGAATTTTTATGCCCTTAAAACATTTCCGGTATTTATACCACACAAAATAGTTGATAAACAGCATTTCCCATACATCTAATTTACATCAGCATCATTTTTTTAAACAGAATTTATTTTGCTAGGAAGATAGAGAGGATAAAAATTGATCCTGTTTTTTATTTTTCCAACAAAATGTACAAAACAAAATTTTTTTTAACCCTTTTACGACCTTTGACATATAGGTACATCTAAAGTCGCCTCCCCCTGTTTGATGCGGGCTCTGGCACTGAGTCCGCAACTTTTTTGGCACATGTCAGCTAATTTCAGGTAATGTCAGCTGACGTGTGTCCCTATCAGCCGCTGTTGGAATCGCGATCCACCCGTGGCTGTTAACATGTTAAATGCCACTGTCAATCTCTGACAGCGAGATTTAACATGATCGTGCCAGAAGCGTGTGTCACAATCCCCATCCATCGGCATCCATGTCACATAACCGCGGTTCACCGATGGGTTGGCATGACAACCCGGGGTCTGCAGGAGACCCCTGTGGTTGTCCTTGCCAGATAGCTATGAGCGCTGCCCAACGACCGGTGCTCATAGCAGGTGATCAGTTTAGCTACACACAGCAGGGCTCAAACCCTGCTGTGTGTAGCACAGGCGATCAAATGATCACAGCTTCTAGTCTCCCATGGAGGCTATTGAAGCAAGTGAAAAGTAAAAAAAAAATGTTTTTAGAAATATGAAAAAATATATACAGCTCTGGAAAAAATTAAGAGACAACTGCAAAATATTCAGTTTGTCTGATTTTTCTCTTTATATGTATATTTTTTAGTAAAATGTAAATTGTTCTTTTATTCTAGGGTCTAAGGGGTATCGTTTCTCCTTATGGAGAGTGACATACCATCTCTGGCTTGTCAAGGTAAGGAGGCTTATTTGCCGTACAATGCTCCTCTGGAAATTTAAATATGCAAATTGCCTCTTCTGAGAAAAAGAGGACTTAACTCTATAGCGCCACCTGTTGGAAGTAGCGATCCTACAAGTCACAATCAACCCTTTAACGAATTGTGCACTATGACTTAGGATTAATGCCAAATCAGTATCTCAATTCGCAGACACGGTGTTTCGGGCTGTTGGCCCTCGTCAGTGCGAAGCATGAGAACTGATTTGGCTAGGTGAGAGGCTCTGGACTGGGGTCTAAGGGGTATCTTCCAACAGGTGGCGCTATAGAGTTAAGTCCTCTTTTTCTCAGAAGAGGCAATTTGCATATTTAAATTCTCAGAGGAGCATTGTACGGCAAATAAGCCTCCTTAGGCTACGTTCACATTTGCGTTGTGCGCCGCAGCGTCGGCGCCGCAACGCACAACGCAAATAAAAACGCAGCAAAACGCATGCACAACGCTGCGTTTTGCGCCGCATGCGTCGTTTTTTTCATTGAATTTGGACGCAGCAAAAATGCAACTTGCTGCGTCCTCTGCGCACCGACGCGGGCGCCGCAGCGACGCATGCGGCGCAAAACGCAAGTGCGCCGCATGTCCATGCGCCCCCATGTTAAATATAGGGGCGCATGACGCATGCGGCGCCGCTGCGGCGCCCGACGCTGCGGCGAGGACCGCAAATGTGAACGTAGCCTTACCTTGACAAGCCAGAGATGGTATGTCACTCTCCATAAGGAGAAATGATACCCCTTAGACCCCAGTCCAGAGCCTCTCACCTAGCCAAATCAGTTCTCATGCTTCGCACTGACGAGGGCCAACAGCCCGAAACACCGTGTCTGCGAATTGAGATACTGATTTGGCTTTTATCCTAAGTCATATTGCACGACTCGTTAAAGGGTTGATTGTGACTTGTAGGATCGCTACTTCCAACAGGTGGCGCTATAGAGTTAAGTCCTCTTTTTGTCAGAAGAGGCAATGTGCATATCTTTTATTCTATATACTTCTGACAACTTGTCTCCGAATCTCCAAGTAATAAATTTAGTATTTTTTTCTGAAAAGGAGAAATGGTCAAAATTAAAAAAAATAACCAGTGCTTTCAGACCTCAAATAATGTAAAGAAAACAAGTTCATAATCATTTAGAAACAACAATACTAATGTTTTACTCAGGAAGAGTTCAGAAATCAATATTTTGTGGAATAACCATGATTTTTAATTACAGCTTTCATGCGTCTTGGCATGCTTTCCACCAGTCTTACACACTGCTTCTGGTGCAAAAATGTAAGCAGTTCTTCTTTGTTTGATGGCTTGTGACTATCCATCATCCTCTTGGTTACATTCCAGAGGTTTTCAATGGGGTTCAGGTCTGGAGATTGGGCTACATTAGGGTTAGGGTTATTTTTGCCAGAGCTGTATAAAATTGTAACCCCTTAATGACCGCCAATACGTCTTTTAACTGACCTGAGATATCAGAGAATAGCATCCCCATACAGGTGACGATCCAGCAGCTGTCGGCTGTACACTATAACTGACAACTTGCTGCATCAGCCACGATCAGTGTTTGCACCGTCCAAATCTGTTTAACCCCTTAGATGCTGCAGTCAATAGTGACTACATCATTATAAATGGTTAACAGAGTGCGGGGGCTTCCTCTTTATCCCAATTGGTGCCCTCAGATCATGATTGTGTGGTCCTGATGGTTGCCATGGCAATTCATGACCAAATAGCGGCCTTAGAGTCTGACGGCTGTTGTAACCTGTTCAGAGGTTAGTGACATTTAGGTGGTGACAATACACATTTTCATTTCTGTCATGTCACTTTGCATTTATTCCTGTAAATCACCTGAAGGGTTAATAAACTACCTGACAGCAGTTTTCAATATGTCATGGGGTGCTGTTTTTAAAATGGTATGACTTTGGGGGGTTTCCCAATATATGGGACCCCTAAAGGCACTTCAAACATGGATATGTCCCTAACAAAATACATTTTGTAAATTTCCTTGAAAAAATGAAAAATTACTGTTACATTTTTAAACCTCATAAAATACAAACAAAATAAAAGAACATTTTATAAATGGTGCTGATGCAAAGCAGACATGTGGTAAATATTATTCATTAATGTTTTGTTGCGGTATGACTATCTGGATAAAGGGTGCGAACGTTCAAATGGACCCCCCACGCCAAAATATTTTCCTCCCAAATTCATATTTTCCCTATTCATTTTGCACACTATAGCTTTATTGCAAAGTTGTATAATGTGACCTCATACAGACACTTGCCCCATTATAGTGCTGCACAAATGTTATGGCCCCCATATAGTGCTGCACAAACATTATGGCCCCATATAGTGCTGCACAAACATTATGGCCCCCATATAGTGCTGCACAAACATTATGGCCCCCATATAGTGCTGCACAAATGTTATGGCCCCCATATAGTGCTGCACAAACGTTATGGCCCCCATATAGTGCTGCACAAACATTATGGCCCCCATATAGTGCTGCACAAACATTATGGCCCCCATATTGTGCTGCACAAACGTTATGGCCCCCATATAGTGCTGCACAAACATTATGGCCCCCATATAGTGCTGCACAAACATTATGGCCCCCATATTGTGCTGCATAAACATTATGGCCCCCATATAGTGCTGCACAAACATTATGGCCCCCATATAGTGCTGCACAAACATTATGGCCCCCATATAGTGCTGCACAAACATTATGGCCCCCATATAGTGCTGCACAAACATTATGGCCCCCGTATAATGCTGCACAAACGTTATGGCCCCATACAGACACTTGCCCCAATTGCTGTTGCTGCGATAAAAAAAAAATCACATACTCACCTCTCCGTTGCTCAGGCCCCCGGCACTTTCAATATTCACCGCTCCTCGTTCCATTCGCCGCTCCATTTTCCGCCTCCTCTGCACTGACGGGTCAGGCGCGCACTAACTACGTCATCGCGCCCTCTGACCTCAGCGTCACTGCAGAAGACGGAGCGGCGGCTGGAACGAGGAGAGGTGACTATCGCGCAGCGCTCCCCTCCCGGTTATACTCACCTGCTCCTGGCGCGGTGCAGTCCCTGCTTCCCCGGCGCTGCTGCTTCTTCCTGTACTGAGCGGTCACCATTACCGCTCATTACAGTAATGAATATGCGGCTCCACCCCATGGGAGGTGGAGCCGCATATTCACTACTGTAATGAGCGGTACCATGTGACCGCTCAGTACAGGAAGAAACCGGGGCGTCGGGCAGCCAGGGACCTGCAGGGACCGCGCCAGGAGTAGGTGAGTATAATTAGACAGCCCCCGCTCCCTGGCCCTGCCAACCCCCTCCTTGGACCGCCGCATCATCAAGCGGCCTGCTGGCGCCCCCCTGTCGGCTGCGCCCGGGGCACATGCCCCGGCTGCCCCCCGGATACGCCACTGCTCTGACCTGCCGGGCCCCTGACCCGCCGGGCCCGGTCGCAGCGGCGACCGCAGTAGTTACGCCCCTGTCTGCAGAGCTCATATGTGCCAGAAGAGTAGATTTCTCACTTAATTGAGCCCAATTTGGAAATTACCCTCCTCTGGGAATTCATCTACAGGTGTAGTGATGATTTTGACTCCATGGGTGTTTTCCAGAAACAAGCAGCAATGGATGTTGCAAAGTGAAAATGCAAATCTGCCATTGTAGTGCATAGTACGTTGTAGTGCCTATACATTGTGCCCAGCTTCTACTTCTGGTGATACGCACCCCATAAATTAAGTGAGCTCTTCTTGCTACAGTAATGCCAAACATACGAACGTTAACTGTGGTTTAGGCACACTGTGGGGCTCAGAAGGCAGGGGTACATTTGCATTTGGGAGTGCAGAATTTGATGGATTTCTTTTGGAGGGCAAGGAGCCATAGTGCTTTTCCAGAGCCTTTTGCTACCAGTAATGTGGAACCCCTCTATTTTTCCATTGATAGATGATGGACCTGAGTAAGGTCTTGTTTTTTTGTAGGTTGAATAGAAGCTTTTATTTGTGTCATTTTGGGGTACATTTTGTATCACATTTATCCTGTGCTCTATGCTGAGCACTTACATCAGGGTTTCCATCTAAATCTACAAAATATGGGATTCAGATGAAATCCCCGAAGGATCCATTCACTATAATGAGGCAGCAGAGTTACCCTGGACTCCATCTGGCCTCTGTTCAGTGCACAAAACTATGGCAGACTGCGCTTTTATGCATGTTTAAAAACACGGACACTGCCATATCACAAGTCAGATGGCGTTCACAGTGCCTCCATCTGCCTCATTATAGGGAATCTTCTGCCGGAGGTTCCATCTGAATCACGTATTTCAGAGATTTACACAGAAACCCCAGGGTAAGTGCTCAGCACAGAGCACAGGATAAATGTGCCCCGAGCCTTACTGCGATCTTCGGGAGGCTGAATGAACAAATCAACAGCAGGTGAATAATTGGTTTTATTTATTTTTTACATAATTTCTTGTGCAGTATAGTGATTAGTCGCCTTTATTCTTCGGGTCGGTATGATTATAGCAATACCAGATTTATGGGTTTTTTTATGTTTGGCTGCTGTCACACACTAAAAAAACCCTTTTTTATTTTTAATTGTTTTCCCAAAAAGTTTTTTTGCATCGCCATATTTTGAGAGTTATAATTTTTCTATATTTCTGCCGACAGAGTCATGTGAGGTCTTGTTTTTTTGCAGGATGAGTTGGAGTTTTCATTGATACCATTTTCAGGCAGATAACATTTTTTGATTGTTTTCTATTCTGATTTTTGGGAGGCAAGATGAATAAAAACCAGCAATTCAGAAATAGTTTTTAGGGGTTTTTTATGCCTTTCACCATGTGGTAAAAATGATAAGATAGCTTTATTAGTCGGGTCAGTACGAATACAGCGACACCACATTTATATCATTTTTTTATGTTTTGCCACTTCTACGCAATAAAAACAATTTTATAGGAAAAATGTTGAGAGCTATAGCTTTTTATTATTCCACCGATGGAGCTGTATGGCGACTTGTTTTTTTTTGGCAGGACAAGATGACATTTTCTGCTATACCATTTTTATTTACAAGTTAATTTTTTATCTCGTTTTATTCCACTTTTTATTTGGCGGTTTGAAGAAAAAGCAGTTTTTTGACACATTTTTTATTTATTTTCTTTTAACAATGTTCACTGAAGGGGTTAAATAGTGTGACACTTTTAAAGATCAGGTCATTCTGGACTCAGCGATACCAAATATGACTACTTTTATTAGATTATTTTTGTTATGACAAATATGTGTATTTATGGGTGTAATATTTTTGTTATTTATATTTTGGGAGGGAGTTTGTTTGTTTTAAATAATGTTTGCAAAATGTTTTTACATTTTTTACTTAGTACCTCTATGGGACTGTAACTTTTGTTTGTCACTGGTCTCATGTATTGCAATACACATATACTGCAATGTATAAGACCTGTCAGATAACACTGGTAGAACGCCTGTCAGACCCTGCCTATGGCTGAGTTTTAGAATCCACCATATCTGGCACACCAGGAGGTAATTGTTTGACCTCTGGGTTCCATGACAACCATTGGCTCCAACAATTTTGTCGCGAGGCTGCTGATGTGTTTAGAGAGTGAGCCCCTTCCCTCTCACAACCTTTTATATGCCATGATCGCTACCGATCACAACATCTGGAGGGTTATTCAGCCAGGGGCTGTATGGGCAAAGGTCCTGGCTGTTGCCGCAGGAGCTCGGCTGTCAGCTGAGCCCCCAGTGGTGATCGGTGGGATGTGATCAGTTAGTCAGATTGACAGCGATCAGAGAGTGTGGACCGCTGAAATTAGTCCCCCCATCTCTGCAGCGCCCCAGAGTCCTGGTCGTTGCAGTACTGTGGCTCCGCCGCGAATGGGGACTATGGTACGTCTGATGGCACTGAAGGAGTTCATCTGACCAGGTATCACAGACACCAATACATTTCACAGTCTGGCCTCCAGGGGGAGCTAAGGGTACTATTCATTAGGCCACTCCTCACAGTCTGGTAAAACTGGGGGTTAGGCAGGAAGTTAGAGAGAACGCTGACTGGGTTGGAACCAGGCAACACCTTGTGGCAGAGGGTGTTGTAGGGGAAGATTCGGTAGGGTCCCTGTCAGGGGTGGGATCCTGACAGAGGCCTGGCAAACAGAGAGAAAGCTACGGGACCGCGCCTGCACTTCATAGCGGCGGTGCCCTAAGAAAGGACAAGAAGCGAGATTTATTGTGCTGAGTGAGAAACGAGATCAACGCAACAGGGAGAATACCAGTAGGAGTCGTGCTGTTAGACCGAGGCAACATCCTACTGAGGCGTAAATAACCGGTGGCCGGAACGCCGAGGAAGTACAGGGCTCTAAGCATTACTTCAAACCAATCCAGCGGTGGAATCCGCGTCTGCACCGGTCTTCAGCTGTCACGGTCTCCACAGTACCGCCCCGGTTTGGTTCTCATATAAGACGCCGCTCCTGTGTGTCTTCTGACCCCTTGGTCCCCCCTCTATACTCTACAGTACGTTACTGACGAAGGTCCAGGTGTAGGACCGAAACGTTTGAGTACCACTACAATAAAAATTCACTCTAAAGCATCAAGTTGAGTGCTAGGTTCTTTTTATACAGTTCAAGAAGGTGTGGGAACCTACCTTAGCACCTTCCTTTCCAGTAGTGCACACGGCAATTTTGTATGGTTACTTCAAACCAATGGCAGGGCAGAGAGCTATAGGCTGGCTGTCTCACCTACATCACCTACGCAGACATAGGGGGCAACTTGTGGAGAGGGGCGACTCTAGGGTCCCGGAAGAGCTCCGAGCCTTCCCGTCATACGGGTGCGTCCTACCATAAGATCTGGGGGACGAGATTAAGAAGAACATCAGAATCGAGTTGTGAGGGAACACGAGAAACAGACACAACAGTTGTGGGGACTATCCCGTAAGCACAGCAGGGGAGGACCACAACACATAAGCGCTAGAAGGAAGGCACAGATTTCCACCTGCGAAGGGAACTCTGGAGGTGCCATCGGACCGGCCGGACTTGCGCAGCCCGGCTAACCGTATTCCGGACTGAGGACCCAGAAGCCTTCAGTAAAGAGGTAAAGAGACTGCAACCTGGTGTCCTCGTTATTTACTGCACCGCACCACCACCACCATCCACATCTATCACTGTATGCCCCTCAGCAGGGTCACGGACCGGGTCTAGCCACCGTGACAACCCCAGAGCAGAGACTCAGAGGCCCGGTACCGGGTACCCCTCGGCCCTGCGGCAGTGGGGGCGCTACATCTCTATACATACCGGTCAGCTATCGGTGACTGATGCTGGCACGAAGCTGTCACTGTGTGTTTTCATACAGTGACAGTTTAAATCCATGACGTGTACAGAACATCATGATGCGTGAACTGACATCTGCTCATGATGTGCTATACCCGTCATTAGTCGTTAAGTGGTTAAACATCAGAATAAGCAAAGTTTTCTAGAAATAAGAAGAAGAATAAAAGATTGAAAAAAGGAAAGACGGAATAAGGGGCAAATGCTAAGGCCACTAAAAAGAGCAAATTACTACAGAAAACTGGAGAAACAGCAATGATTACGTTTTTCTATACAGGTCTTAAAGGGGCTACACATGGTTATTTTATTTTTCTGTGGCTTATGCTGATGTCACATTAACTATCTAGATGCCATAGTCAATCCCCTCTCCAATCCAGCCAGGGTCATATTCCTCTCCAACCACTACACCGATGCCTCCACCTAGCACCAGTCATTGCACTGGTTGCCCATCCACTACAGAGTACAATATAAATGTATTACTCCCACCCACAAAGCTCTTCACAGTTCTGCATCACCCTATATCTCCTCCCTCATCTCTATTCCCCTACCTGTGCCCTCTGTTCCGCTAATGACTAACATCCTCATTAATCCAAACCTCCCACACCCTTTTCCAAGAGTAGACTTCTCATATGCTGCACCAATTTTATGGAATGCACTATCCAGGAAAATGTTATCAATTCCCAATACCCACAGTTTTAAGCCTGCCCTAAAAACACATTTCTTTAGACTGGCCTATCACCTCGCCTCACTTATCTAACTATTCCCAAAATTTTCTTCCAAATCAGGATCCTCGTAGCATCTGTTCACAAACCCTCCATGCACTTAATAACACTCTGTACCTGTACTTGTACAGATCCTGTCTGGTGACCAGATTATGCAGAGTTATTTGAATTACCTATTTATTATATTGATGGCTGGACCGTACAATTCAAGCACTTTTTTACCATTTACCTTTCGTGTCCCCCTATTTTCTCATAGATTGTAAGCTTGTGAGCAGGACCCTCACTCTTTTTGGTATCTATTGAATTACAGTATGTGTTACTCTATTATGTCTTTATTGCCTGGACGAGTATTCTGTGTAATGTAAAGTGCTGCAGGATATGTTGGCGCTGTAGAAATAAAAATATTATTATTACTATTATCATGACTGATGTAGCGGGTTGTCAGCTATAGCGTACAGCTTATAGCTGCTGAATTCTCACCCGTCGGTGGATGGTTTTGCCTTATATCTCAGGTCAGTGCGAGGCATGTATTGGTACTATAAAACAGGGATTAGCCAACCATGTCTAGTCAAGCACATACCCTAAACTGAGGTCTACAAGACATCAAGAAGTGGATGCAAGAGTATTCCTGTGTCGAACAAGATGTAAGCATTGCTTGGAGCCACGATGAATGTACAGCATTGTACACGTCATAGAAATCATTGATTCTGTGGTGACCCACTTATTACTGGGTGACTCAGAGTATGGTGGGTGGGTGGCTACCATCAACAGGGAACACAGCCCACTTACAGAGACTGTCCAGTGAGGCAAACAAAGTGTAACAGAATGTTCTTCACCTTTTTAATACACTTTGTATTTCCATCACTCACAATTTTTTTCACCAGGCAATTTTTTTTGTTTGTGCTTTATTCCAAGAGGCATAACTTTTAGATTTTTCCATCAACATAGACATATGAGGGCTTGTTTTTTCCCCTATCAGTTGTCATTGCACATTGTAAAGAGATTATCTGGTGAGCAGAGACCAACCCCATCCCATAAAACTGACATCACTGTCGGGGGCTGTGATGGACTCTGTTCTCCATGCTTACCAGGTCATCTTACCATGCGCACTGACAGTGCGCTCTGTTGCTAGCTCGTCACTTCTCATTAGAGCCAGTGAGAGAGCGCACTGTCACTGTGCACAGAAAAGAATATTGCACATTAACCCATTATCTACCAATCTCCTTTTTTTGGGTCGCCTAATCTTTAGCTTCTAGCAACAAAGATTTTATAATTTTTATAATTAGGTCCAAGTTTTTGTGTTGTGTTTGTAAAATGAATGTTTACAAAATAGGAAATCATGTCATTGTCATTTTTAATTTAATATTGGGACGCCCTTTTCTGAAAAATCCGTACTTGAAAAAATGTAGCAAATGATGTTTCTGATTCATTAGGATCCAAATCATTAAAAATCTGTCATTAAATAAAAAAAAATGAAAATTGCTAATTTGGCAAGTAATGGATTAAGAAGGGGGCTCGTTCTGAGCATGCTTTGGAATTGACAACACACGCATGGTCAGTAGAGTAAGGACTAGTTCAGCCCCTGAAACGAACATCACGTACAACAGGGTGGAGGTAGAGGCTGCAGCAGTGGCCACAGCCTCTGCCACCTGATGACGTCCTGTTTGAATATCCCAGCATGCAGTGGGGATTCTCAAAGCACAATCAAAATGGAAATAGATGAAAAATAAAATAAAGCAGTTAGATTAGAGAGGGAAGGGTAGGGATTTTTAATTAAACCATAATAGAAAAACTATTATATCATTAAAATAAATAGGCATTTAGGTTGAAAATCAATATTAATTTCAAACCACCCATTTAATTCTTATTCAAACCAACAATTTTTTTCAAGTTTTATCTACAGCGAGCCCAGATTGTGAAAATGGTGAGGCTTTTCAAGTGCTAAGTCTATTGGAAAGCTGCTGAACTTTTCAAAATGCAATGATTAGGGGTTTTCCTATTTTAGACATTTAGAATATATCCAATTAACTAATATGGGTGCCTCATGTCCTCTACATTGCAAGAGGAGGTGGATGATGATGATGATGTATTAACAAAAGTAATAACTTCTGTATGGTTCCCTGTCAGAAGATAGCATGATAGGTCACAAAGAGACCACAAATTACACAATGAAAAGTTTAATTTGCTGTTGAAGCATTTCTCCTACTAACATGAAAGCTCAGGTTTCATCACTCATAGAACCAGTAGTGGCAGATTGTAGATGACGGCGTATTTTATGCTCACTTTTTGGACAGCATGGCAGTGGAATGGAGCTTGGAGAGCAGCCTGGGCTGGCTAACGGCATCATTAATATTGAAGCCAGTCACATATGGGTTCATCCTGATTCTTAATTTTAGACATTTGGTGAAAGAATATGTTCACATGTACCCAAAGTGTGTCCCATTATGATGCACCCCATGTTCTGATGGGCCTTATAGCTGTCCAGCCTATTACTAGCACCTTGTGAAATGCTGTGATCCTGATGGCCCCTTTGGTCAAGGATTGTTCTTAAACTCAGCATCCCTTTGTTTCCTCCACCCATGTGTAATCAATTAAAATGTTCAATAATATTCCAGTTAGTGACTTTCTATTAAAGGGATTATCAGGGACTTAAGTTCCTAGCCAAATAGGAAAACAACTTACCAGTAGGTAGTTGCGATCTACCTACCTGTTCTGCCTTGCAACGATCTGCCCCAGTTCAGAACAAACACAGACCTCTCCTCCCATGGAGTCTCCTTCTGGTGACGTCATGTCGACAGAGCAGCACCTTCTCTTTCACTTTTCTCTAATGACAGGGTGTCATACTGATTGACATTACCTAACTGCGAGGAGCCAGGTGTCAGTCAACATGACTTCAGCAGTGATACCTTGTTGACAGAGCAGAGCGGAAGAGAAGGCTATGTTCTGATGTGAGGTCAAAAGAAGCAGGGGAATTGTGAGAAGAGGTCTTTGCAGGCAGAACAGGCAGATAGTTAACAACCACCTACCGGTAATTTCTTAGCCCAATGGGGAAAAAAACCTCCTAAGTTACAAAATGATAAGAACAATTAAATATGGCCAGCAATTTGGAACTGCTAACACAGTCTGATTTTGGAGCCTAGTATCCTGAAAATAGTGACTTGTGAAATTATTGACCCGCTTGGCTTTTTACCTATTTTGTTACATTGCAACCTGTGTTTAAATACTTTTGTAATCCGAATTGTGTGGTGCATCAGCACTAAATAGTCTAATTTGGTGAAGTGAAGTGGGAAAAATATAGACAAATTAAATTTATGCAACACCATTAAGCAAGAAGCACCACTAACCAAACAATGCCAAGAAGAACAAGGATATCTCCAAACAAGCCAGAAGCAAAGTTATTAAGAAGTACAAGTCAGGGTTGGGTTATAAAAAAAATCCCAATCTCTGATGATCTCCCCAGAGCAACATCAAACTATTATCAAATGGAAAGAACATCGTACGATAACAAACCTGCTAAAAGAGGGTCGCCCATCAAAACTCTCAGTCCAGGCAAGGAGGGCATTAATCCGAGAGGTAGCACAGAGACCAAAGGTAACCCGGAAGGAGCTACAGAATTCCCAAGCTTAGACTGGAGTATCTATCCATACGACCAAAATAAGTTGTACACCCCTTAGAGGTGTACTTCATGGAAGAAAGGGCAGAAAAAAAGCCTTTACTTACACACAAAAAATTGTAAGGCTCGATTTGAGTTTGCTAAAAGACATGTGGGAGACTCCCCAAATGCATGGAGGAAGGTGCTGTGGTCAGATGAGACCAAAATTAAACTTTTTGTCTGGAACCAAACCAACACACCTCATCACCCCAAGAACATCATCCCCACAGTGAAATATGATGGTGACAGCATCATGCTGTGAGAATGTTTTTTGGCAGCAGGGTAAGGGAAAATGGGCCAAGTTGAGGGGAAGTTAGATGGTGCAAAAATACAGGGATATTCTTGAGTAAAACCTGTTTCAGTATCTCAGTGATTTGAGACTGGGACAAAAGCTAAAAAGATAATGACCACAAGCAAACTGCTAAAGCAACACTCGAGTGGTTTAAGGGGAAATGTGTGAATGTTTTGGAGTGGCCTAGTCAAAGCCCAAACTTGAATCTAATTGAGAATCTGTAGTCAGATTTGAAGATTGCTGTTCACCAGAGGAAACCATTTAAGAACGTAGATGTGGGGATTTATTCTGATGGAATATAGGCTGAACTGGATGGGCAAATGTCTTTTTTTCGGCCTTGCTAACTATGTTACTATGTAACTTGAAGGAGCTGGAGTAGTTTAGCCTTGAGGAATGGACAAAAATCACAGTGGCAAGATGTGGAAAGCTCATAGAGACTTATGCAAAGCAATTTGCAGCTGTAATTGCTGCAAAAGAAGGCTCCACAAAGCACTGACTTTAGGGGGTTAATAGTTACGCGCACTGAAATTTTCAGTAATTTTGTCCAATTTGTTGCTTGCTTCACAATAAAGAGAATCAAATATTCACAGTTGTAGGCATGTTCTTTACATGAACTGATGAACACCCTCAAAAAAATGAAAGTCAAGGTTATCAAGTAGCAAATCATGAAAAATTTCAAGAGGGGGGAATACTTATGCAAGCCAGTGTACAGTACAGTCATGCAGCAGGCAGGAGTTAGTGCATCACAGTGAGGCAAAAGCTTCTAGGCAGTCTAGTGTCAAGGAGGGCATCAAAGAAGCCACTTGTCACAAAAAAAAAAATGGACAGACTGACATTTTGCAGGAAGAACAGATATTGAGCTGCAGAGGACTAGGGTAAAGTTATTTTCTCTGATGACGCCCCTTCTGTTTGGGATGTCTGGTTGAATGATTGTCCAGTGAAGAAAAGGTGAGCGCTGCCATGAGTCCTTTGTAATGTCAACAGTAATGCATCCTGAGACCATTCATGTGTGGGAGTCTTTTCATCCGTGGAGCGGGCTCACTCACAATTTTGCCTTTGACCACTGCCTTGTCTAAAGAATGGGATCTAATGATGTTCCAAGAGCAACTTCTCTAAACCATCCAGGAGCGATTAATTGATGACCATGTCAGAAGGAAAAAGTGAAAACTAAGTGGATCGGTGAACAAGACACTGAAATTTTGTGTCCATAGCCAAAAAACTCCCCAGATTTCAATTGCATTGAGAAGCTGTGATAAATCCTCAAAATGTGGGAGGACAAACAAAACCACAGAAATTGTGATAAACTCCAACCACTGATTAGACAAGAGGGAGCTTTCATCAGTCACAATTTGATCCCAAAGCTGATATCCAATAGCCAGGGCAAAGGGCAGAAGTCTTGAAAAATAAGAATCAGCACTAGAAGTATTCATTCTTTATATAAACTTGATGTATTTGTCAATAAAAGTGTAAACATTTAGGAAATCTTGATAATGTTATGTCATTAACCATATAAACATCTAACTAATAGATCGAAAAACACTGAAGAAGCAAACTTTGTGAAAACCAAAATGTGCATAAGTCTAAAAACTTTTGGCCATGACTGGAAACAAAATATTTTCTTACTTAGTAGGGCAGTATTATTACTCGTCACTGAAGGGTGGCACTAGCTTTCCCCACATTCAAATAAAATGTATTTATCATGGATTTAGTTACTAAATCCATACAAACACATGAAATTGTGATGGTCTGCCTCACACAAACAAGAGCAGGTACACGGCAAAGGGAGGAATGCACAGACATATCGCCAAGAAGTGCCAATTTTACTGTGGCTGTTATTATTCTGCACATTTGGGTCATAGTCAGAGATCCCCAGTAAGAGTCTCCATCAAATAAGCATGTATTAGTTATTAATGGTAAGGGATTCTCCACGTTTCTGAACTAGGCAGAGCCTTCCAACTCCAAGCAGTGCAATCTTATCTAACCATATGCATGAATCGCTAAAGATAATCGACCCCATAGCAGCAGGCTAGGATAGGTCATCAATATGAGATTAGTGGTGGTCCAAACACCCATCATCACTATGACTCGGCTACTAGCATGGCCATTATGCACACAGAGTGTACGCAACTGGAACACCACAACTCCGTACACCGTGGAGTGGTCATTATCAAATTCAAGAGAAGCTGAACCGCAGTACCCAAGAACAGACAATATATGGTGTACAGAGCCGTGGTGTTCTGACTTTCCACTACTGTATGTAGGACCTGCTAATAGCTGATCGGTAGAAGATGCCAAGTGTCCCAAGCATGGGTCATCAATATTATATTCCTGGACAATCCCTTGAAGAACAATGAAGGTTAAATGCCGTTTCATTTTCTTCCAGGCATGATCGAATGATTCAGGCTCCTAGTGCTTCGAAGATATTAGCATTGATAAATTCCACCCACCTTCGTGTATAGGATCTGTCTTCATCACCAGGAGCTGCACTGGGATTTTGCAGTGTAAACACTAAAACACATGTGAAAAAATGTTTAACTAGAACTGAATGATGTATATCAGATGACTGCAATGACTAACCTCAGGTGTGTGATACAAAGAAACCCTTGTGACTAATGCAAACCTCAAGGGAGTGAAGAGGCTCTAGTCAATGTATTGATTTCACGTGAAACTGCAGGGCTAGGTGGTTAAGATATGGATGAGAAGATGACAGCTATGGCTTGCAATGCATACTTGCCAAATAGACACAGTTGATATCTAAGGGATACAGTTGACCACATTTTTGGATGTAGCTACATTCTCCTTTCCGTTTTTGTTTTGCTTTCTACCGACCTTCAGATGGAATTCTAGGAGGTTTGTGTGGGACCCAGGGTGGCATTTTTCAAATCTTCCCCTTTTTGAGAAAAGTCCCCAAGACATTCTCAGACAGTTAGCAAGTATTCTTCGCAGGTAGACTGTTACTATGATGCCCATTAGTGATGAGCAAATATACTCGTTACGTGAGATTTCTTGAGCATGCTCGGGGGTCCTCCAAGTATTTTTTAGTGCTCGGAAATTTAGTTTTTATTGCCGCAGCTAAATGATTTACATCTGTTAGCCAGCAAAGGTACATGTGGGGGTTGTCTGGTTGCTAGGGAATCTCCATATGTACTTATGCTGGCTAACAGATGTAAATCATTCAGCTGCGGCAATAAAAACTAAATTTCCGAGCACTAAAAAATACTCGGAGGACCCCCGAGCGTGCTCGGGTAATCTCGAGCAGGGGTGAACCTAGCCTCTCTGCTGCCTGAGGCGAACTGCAAAACGCCCCCCCCTTCCACGTAGTAAAATCAGTACAAATAAGTTTAAGGCCTCTTTCACATTTCCGTCGGTACGGGGCCGTCGCAAACCGTCGGTCCGACGGAGGTTGTGCAAATGGTGCACAATGTGGGCAGCGGATGCAGTTTTCAGACACATCCGCTGCCCATTATGAGTTCCGGGGAGGAGTGGGCGCCTCACCGCAACTCAATGTAAGTACAGATCACCCAGCTTTCCTTTCAGCACCCGGGGTTTTTACAGCCACGAGCAGTGCTTTAGCGCAGCTCCTGGCTGTAAAATGATTTAACCCCTTCAGATGGATTTACTTCGTGGGACCTGACAGTTCATCAGACGGTATGTATATTGTTGGTTTATTATTTTGCCAAGCGAGGGTCTTCCGGATGGATTGAGAGAGCAATAAAATACTAAAACAACCTGTTTGTTTATTTCATTAAAATACTTTTTAATAATGTGTGTGTGTGTTTTTTAACCCTTTCAGACAATTGGATTAATAATGGATAGGTGACATAATTGACGCCTCTCCATTATTAATCTGGCTTAATGTCACCTTACAATAGCAAGGTGACATTAACCCTTCATTACCCCATATCCCACCGCTACACGGGAGTGGGAAGAGAGTGGCCAAGTGCCAGAATAGGCGCATCTTCCAGATGTGCCTTTTCTGGGGTGGCTGGGGGCAGATGTTTGTAGCCAGGGGGGGCCAATAACCATGGACCCTCTCCTGGCTATTAATATCTGCCCTCAGTCACTGGCTTTACCACTCTGGCGGAGAAAATTGCGCGGGAGCCCACAACAATTTTTTCCGCGATTTAACCCTTTATTTTAGCAGCTACAGCGCCCAAATTTTGCACATACACACTACTAACATTAGTAGTGTGGAATATGCAAAAAAAAAAGGGGATATGAGATGGTTTACTGTATGTAAACCATGTCTCATATCATGTCGGGTTTGTGAAGGAGAAATGAGAAGCCGGCAATTGATTTACCGGCTTTTCACTAACACCGCTGCGTATTTCTCGCAAGTCACACTGCTGGTCCGTGTGGAATCCGGATTTTTCTTGCCCCCATAGACTTTCATTGGCGTATTTTTTGCGCAATACGCTGACAAACGCAGCATGCTGCGAATTTGTACGGCCGTAGAAAGGCGTATATTACGGATGCGTTATATACGGCTGATAGGACCTGACCCATTGGGAATAATTGGGCCGTTTGTTAGGCGTGTTTTACGGACGTATTTTATGCGCTCTTACGTCCGTAAAACTCGCTAGTGTGACGGCAGCCTTATAGTTTTATTTTCCCTTCCCCCTCCTATTTCTTTCCCCCAGTTTAGCTGTAGTTTAGTATTTTTCTGTGTACCCTGTAAAACTTAAAATCAATTAAAATATTGCAACAAGGAAATGTTTTGTTCACAGCAGAACAGATAGAACACAGATCAGAAATTGAACTTTTTTCTATTTCATATCAAATAATTCCTCCTTTAGAAATTAATGGTAGCAACAGATGTCAAAAAAGTTGTTCCCGGGCCGTGTCCACCATTGTGTAGTGTCCCTTCTTTTTACAACAGTCTGTAATGTAAAAGTCTGGCTAGTAAGGAGACAAATTGCTGGAGTTTTGAGAGAAGAACATTGTCCCATTCTAGTCTGATGTAGGATTCTCTGTGCTCCACAGTCCGGGGTCTTTGCTGGATTTTTCATTCCATAATTCACCAAATCTTTTCTATTGGTGAAAGGTCTGGACTGCAGGAGGCCGGTTCAGCACCCAAACTCTTCTTCTGAGAAGCCATACTGTTGTGATGGATCCAGGAGGTGATCTAGCATTGTCTTGGTGAAATATACAAGGCCTTCCCTGAATTAGATGTTGTCTGGATGGCGCATATGTCATTCTAAAACCTCCATATAATTCCCAACATTAATAGTGCCTTCCAAGATATGCAAGCTGCCCGTGCCATAGGTGCTAATGTAGGCCCATACCATAAGAAATGCAGAACTGTGCGCTGATAACAAGCTGGATGGTCCCTCTCCTCTGGAGTCCACAGCACACCGCATCTATGCTCACCATAAAGAATTTCACATTTTGATTTAATCCAACTTTCCATTTTGCTTCCGTCCATTTTACAAAAGTTTTGGCCCAGAGACTACAGCAGTGTTTTTAGATTATGTTGATACAAGACTTCTTGATTGAGCTTTCACTTGCATTTAAGGATTGCACAGTGAACTGTGTGCACAGACAATGATTTCTGGAAGTATTCCTGGGCCCATGCAGTGATTTGCACCACCAGTTCCTGCCTGTTTATAATGCAGTGCTGCCTGAGAGTCCGTAGATCATAAGCATCCAACATTGACCATCGGCCTTGTGCACATTAATCTCACCAGAATCTCTGAAACATTTGATGATGTTATGTACTCTTGATGATGGGATATTAAAAGTCTTTACACCATTTTTAGACACATTTGTTCATAGATTGGTGACCCTCTGACAATCTTGGCTGTTGAGAGACTCTGCCTTTCTAACATGCTCTTTTTACACACCGTTGTGTTTTTTTTTTTGGGGGGGGGTTGGCTATCAAATTTTTCATGTTGAACTCGACACACAATGTAATAGTGGCTGTATAGCGGAATAAAAGCTTTATGTTTTTAATTTCCCCTTACTGTTGCAGAGATATTAGCAATCAGTATTGGCACTTAAATAATGAACTTTTATTAAGCTCCAGTGGGTGCTATCAGATAGTAACTCCTACACGGAGAAGTACACACCCCAGTGAAAAGTATATGATTATATCGACTTGGACTTAACAAAACTTAACTCTCTAGGTGTCAATACTTTAATTGCTAATATCTCTGAGAGGTGAAATGCAAAAAAAAATAAAAATAAAAATAAAAAGTTTTATTCCACTCTGCAGCCACTATTACATTGTGTGTCCAGTTCAACATCAAAAGGTGCTCTTTAAGAAGACTGTTTGGTAGAAGAGAGTTATAAGCATCAAACTGTTCCATCAGACTCGCTCACTAATAGACTTGTCTATCCTATGTACGGTGATACATAGAGGCTGTAGAAGTCAAATGGTCACTTTTAATTAAACCTTATTGCAAAAATTCTTCCTGCTAAGGAAAAAATCATTCTATGCTGTTTGGGGGCCATTCCTTGAGAAGTGACTGGAGAGAGAGAAGAAATAGAAGGGGTAGAAAGGAAAAAATGATCAATTATAAGTACACAATGCTTAGTAAGGTGACTGCAGTATATTAAGAGAACAATTTTGATGTTCATGTTTCTTTAATTCCTTATTTTGGCTATTATTTTTTTTTAGTAAGTAGTGATGAGATACCATGATACAATAGAAGGTCACATTGATGGGTCCAGTTGCTTGGAACCTAACTGATATCCTGGATACCTGGGTATGGATTTCCTGCAGAAAAGGAATCCAAAGTCATTATAGACTTATGTTAAAGGACATTGCTACCAACCACATTGCCTTCTATTTTGTGTACACTCTAATACCCAATCCAGACCCCACATTTTGCTACTTTTCAGCCCGGTGGTATTACCACACAGTGTACATAACTATGACAGATGCTTTCTGGTATTAAACACATTATTTGCAGAAATCATGATTTGCTGCCCTGAGGGCATCCCAGGCGTGCAGGTGAAAAACAGCCCGCCTCGCATTAGTGTGACCCAAAGCTTGGGTTTCTTATTAGTATCCGGACTATTATCTGGTGGCCAAGCCCTGGAGAGGTAGGCATGTGCCGGCGCGGCGGATGCAGGCAATGAACAGAATTTTACATGAAATAATAAGGGTCTTAGAAGCTCCCGTTGTTCCCTAAATCCTACAGTTGCCATGGTGCTTCCTAGTTCTTCAGCGTTGCTGCACAAGAAGTAATACCGCTGAAGAGAGGGGGAATTAACGCTGTTACTTTGCTTGTAAAAAAGTGTGACTGCAGAAAACAGCAGCTACCAACGCTAGCCGACACACTGCGACAGAAATCCTCTGCAATCCAATCAGTGGTCTCCTAAAGCACCAGCTGTGGTGAAATACAACTCTCAGCGTACTTTGACAGCCACAGACGATAGGACATGTTGAGAGTAGGGTGCACTGGCCGGCTCTCAGACATACTTGCCAACTTTGGTGGGATGGCTTTCAAGAGATGCGTGTTGGCAAAATTGTCACATATGACTGTTCCTCCTTTGAAAGACCACAACCCCTCCATGCCCATTGTTGCCTGCATTGATTGGATGCTACAGTAGTTATCGGAAACCTAGAAGGAGGCGCTGTTTTGGAAAGTCCAGGCGGCACAATGGAGACTTACCAAGTCCAGGGGGTGTCTCCTGGACATTTTTAGTTTGCCAGTATGCTCTTGGGGCAAATTGGGAGTTATAACTTTAATATATGTTGCAGACTATTGGCATAGGAAGACGAGCGCGGCTGAGTATGCTGTGAGCTGTAGTTCTATCACAGCTGGAGAGTTTCCGCTTGGAGTGATGGGTAATTTTACAATACTCTGCAATATTATAGTATTGCACTGTATTATACAAGGGATCAAGTGATCACAGGTTCAATTCCTCATAAAGGAATTAATAAAAAATGTAATATATATATATATATATAGAATATTTATATTAATATTTGTAGAATAGAAAGTCATATGGACCCCAAAATGGTGATGACAAAAAACCACAAACCCTCTAAACACTCTACTGACTGCTTTTTAAAAATAAGAAAAAAAAATTGAAAGTGAAGAAGGGCCTTTTTGGGACTCTGCCCATCCATTGGGCGTCTACGAGACTGTCATACATAGCCAAGACCAAGGCTTTGCTATCTCCATCATGTTTGTGACCACAGAGCCACATTTTGGGCCCCAAGTCACAAGATTGATGAGGACCACCCAATATTGATAGGTGACATTTTGTATTTATTGTACAACTTCTGCCATGTAGCTGTGTAACCAAGCAGCCATTAGCCTTCAAACTTCATGATTACGGGTCCACCCTGGCCTTGAGGCAACCAACGTGTGAACACAGTCTTGTAATGGAAACTGGGAACAATTTTAGAGTAGATTTGCTGTGTAACCTATAGTGGTTACCATAGAAACGAGCAGGGAAACCTTGTGTGTTTGTTTAGCTAGGCCTCCAATGTTGGGTCAATGGCTGAGACATCACAATAGTGATATATTATAAACTGACGACCTATTACAGCATCTCTCCAACCTGCCGAATCTTATTAAGAGGGTCTACAACCATCATTATTTCAGTGTCCATGATTACAGGGATAGTCCCACACCTCCCCCCTCACCCCCCAACCATGGCGAGATATCACACCGCGCTGGTGAACTCCCCAGACGAGAAGGAGTTAATGCACCTCACACCCCAAATATCACGACGACGGCCCCTTCTTGCTCTTTAAGCTGGCCAGCATGTGCACAGAGTGTGCTAGATGAAAAGCTTTATCGGCCACCCACGGACGCACAGCCTGGGGGGGCGGAGGGGAGGAGGTTGCTGTGGCAACGGCATCAGGCTCCTTTACATCAGTGAGTCTTCCAGAATGAGAAGCGGATTGTGAATAGGTGTGCAGTTCGGGGAGGGAGAAGTAGGGGCGCAGGGACATGCCAGCTGCAGGTAGCGGAAGTTGATATAAGGTAAAAAGAGGGTGAAGCAAAATGAGGGAATAAAACAGCAAAAACAATCTGGCACAACGTAACATCATGCTCCGTTCACATCTGCATTGTTATGTTCATTGTTGTGGTCAGTCATAAGGGCAAAACAACAAAAATAAAGGTTGCGCTGGATGGGGCACTCACTGGACCCCGTTACTGTGCTATTTTTTTTTCAGAATTTTTGGAAAAAGCTGTGGTCCCATCCCGTACACCCACAGGATATGCCAAAAATGTCTGGTAAATGCTGGTCCCGTACTACTGCAATGCCCTGCACATGGGGTAAGAGACATAGCGAATAAGAAGAACTATACTACATTTCTAATTGGAGGTATTTGCTAATATTATTATTATGACACCTACTACATATTGAGATAGGATCTTAAAGATGTGAATACCCCTTAGAAAGCTCTGTAAATTTAAAGCGGGCAGTTCTGGTCCTTAAACATAGACACAATATATATTTATGGTGCTGGTTTAGGCTGGTCCCAGATGCAAAATGACTGATTACATGGTCATCCCGGTCGCGGGTGACTGCTGTTGGGTAGAACTAGACCCATCACAGCTCAAACTGTGAAACTATCTGCTTGTGGTACATACAGATTTTCATGCAGATCTCCACAGTGTTCAATCTGCATTGCAAATCAGCCTCATAAACTGAGATGCTGTGAACCTCAGGTCAATGTTTACTGTTTATTTTTTTCTGCGGCATTTGGCTGAGGTTTTGAAAATCTCATCCACGTTGATGCTAATGTAACAGGCATATTACATTTTTCCTATTAGAACATGAAAAAAACCAGTGAATTTTCACCCTAATATTGTGCTCATGGAGCTACCGCTGCCTAATTGCATTTGATTCACCCTGCTGGCAAAGACACAGCAGAGGAAAATGATCTCTGCCAGTGATTGCAGCGGCTCAATTATAACTGCTTAGATGATGAGGTTAATGGCGACCACTGCATGTAAGGAGTATGACAGAGGGAGACTGCTCCTTCTGTCCTTTAACTGGTACCTGCAGCGTGATCACAGAGTGATGATGATTGCAATGGGAACTGGAGGACTAATAATGACCTCTGGTTTTGCCATAGATCAAAGCATAATAGTTTGTGCCTGAGAAATAAATAAAATGCTACTAAATTGTTTCCTACAATCTTATATATCAATCTGCTCAGCTCATCCTGCTCTATAAAAGGCTGCCTGCAGTTTGGGCTGAACATGACATGTTCCCTTTAAATTCTTTAAAATCTAATTTTTATTCGGAAAAAAAAAACCCAGTAAATTTTCATCCGTATGCTATATATATATATATATATATATATATATATATATATATATATATATATATATCTATCTACTGTATAATTGTCTAAGGGTCACTTCCGTCTTTCTGTCTGTCTGTCACGGATATTCATTGGTCGCGGCCTCTGTCTGTCATGGAAATCCAAGTCGCTGATTGGTCGCGGCAAAACAGCCACGGACAATCAGCGACGGCCACAGTCCGGAAGAAAATGGCCGCTCCTTACTCCCCGCAGTCAGTGCCCGGAGCCCGCATACTCCCCTCCAGTCACCGCTCACACAGGGTTAATGCCGGCGGTAACGGACCGCGTTATGCCGCGGGTAACGCACTCCGTAACCGCTGCTATTAACCCTGTTTGTCCCCGAATGTAAAAATATTTAATGTTAAAAATAATTAAAAAAATAAAAAATCATCATATACTCACCTTGTGGCGCCTTTCCCGTTCCTCGCGATGCCCCGGTGACCGCTCCATGCATTGCGATCTCGCGAGATGATGACGTAGCGGTCTCGCGAGACTGCTACGTCATCATCTCGTGGGAGTGAGACAAGGAAAAACAAGAGGGCGGCGGGAAGGTGGCGCGAATTCCCACGGGAGCCGAGGCTGTGAGCCTGGGAAGGGGGAAGATAACGTGGGAGGAGGAGGAGCAGAGCGGCCAAGGTTAGGCGCCTCAGTCCCCATGGCGAGCATGGTGCCCAGTGTTGCCGGCGCTGTACGGCCTGACTGCTGCTGTTGACAGGTGCCGGTCTGTGCGAGACCCCAGCCCAGGGTGGCTGTGCTGTATACGACGTCGCTGTGCAATATACTACGTAGCTGGGCAATATACTACGTAGCTGGGCAATATACTACGTGGCTGGGCATTATACTACGTCACTGGGCATTATACTACGTCACTGGGCAATATACTACGTGACTGGGCAATATACTACGTGGCTGGGCAATATACTACGTGGCTGGGCAATATACTACGTGACTGGGCAATATACTACGTGACTGGGCAATATACTACGTGACTGGGCAATATACTACGTGGCTGGGCAATATACTACGTGGCTGGGCAATATACTACGTGGCTGGGCAATATACTACGTGGCTGGGCAATATACTACGTGACTGGGCAATATACTACGTGACTGGGCAATATACTACGTGACTGGGCAATATACTACGTGGCTGGGCAATATACTACGTGGCTGGGCAATATACTACGTGGCTGGGCAATATACTACGTGACTGGGCAATATACTACGTGGCTGGGCAATATACTACGTGGCTGGGCAATATACTACGTGGCTGGGCAATATACTATGTGGCTGGGCAATATACTACGTGACTGGGCAATATACTACGTCGCTGGGCAATATACTGCGTGGCTGAGCAATATACTACGTGGCTGGGCAATATACTACGTGACTGGGCAATATACTACGTCGCTGGGCAATATACTACGTGGCTGGGCAATATACTACGTGGCTGGGCAATATACTACGTACAGTTGTGGCCAAAAGTATTGACACCCCTGCAATTCTGTCAGATAATACTCAGTTTCTTCCAGAAAATTATTGCAAATACAAATTCTTTGTTATTATTATCTTCATTTAATTTGTCTTAAATGAAAAAACACAAAAGAGAATGAAGCAAAAAGCAAAACAATGATCATTTCACACAAAAGTTCAAAAATGGACCAGACAAAAGTATTGGCACCCTCAGCCTAATACTTGGTTGCACAACCTTTAGCCAAAATAACTGCGACCAACCGCTTCCGGTAACCACCAATGAGTTTCTTACAATGCTCTGCTGGAATTTTAGACCATTGTTCTTTGGCAAACTGCTCCAGGTCCCTGATATTTGAAGGGTGCCTTCTCCAAACTGCCATTTTTAGATCTCTCCACAGGTGTTCTATAAGATTCAGGTCTGGACTCATTGCTGGCCACCTTAGAAGTCTCCAGTGCTTTCTCTCAAACCATTTTCTAGCGCTTTTTGAAGTGTGTTTTGGGTCATTGTCCTGCTGGAAGACCCATGACCTCTGAGGGAGACCCAGCTTTCTCACACTGGGCCCTACATTATGCTGCAAAATTTGTTGGTAGTCTTCAGACTTCATTAAGCCATGCACACCGTCAAGCAGTCCAGTGCCAGAGGCAGCAAAGCAACCCCAAAACATCAGGGAACCTCCGCCATGTTTGACTGTAGGGACCGTGTTCTTTTCTTTGAATGCCTCTTTTTTTCTCCTGTAAACTCTATGTTGATGCCTTTGCCCAAAAAGCTCTACTTTTGTCTCATCTGACCAGAGAACATTCTTCCAAAATGTTCTAGGCTTTTTCAGGTAAGTTTTGGCAAACCCCAGCCTGGCTTTTTTAATGTCTCGGGGTAAGAAGTGGGGTCTTCCTGGGTCTCCTACCATACAGTCCCTTTTCATTCAGACGCCGACAGATAGTACGGGTTGACACTGTTGTACCCTCGGACTGCAGGGCAGCTTGAACTTGTTTAGATGTTAGTCGGGGTTCTTTATCCAACATCCGCACAATCTTGCGTTGAAATCTCTTGTCAATTTTTCTTTTCCGTCCACATCTAGGGAGGTTAGCCACAGTGCCATGGGCTTTAAACTTCTTGATGACACTGCGCACGATAGACACAGGAACATTCAGGTCTTTGAAGATGGACTTGTAGCCTTGAGATTGCTCATGCTTCCTCACAATTTGGTTTCTCAAGTCCTCGGACAGTTCTTTGGTCTTCTTTCTTTTCTCCATGCTCAATGTGGTACACACAAGGACACAGGACAGAGGTTGTCAACTTTAATCCATGTCAACTGGCTGCAAGTGTGATTTAGTTATTGCCAACACCTGTTAGGTGCCACAGGTAAGTTACAGGTGCTGTTAATTACACAAATTAGAGAAGCATCACATGATTTTTCAAACGGTGCCAATACTTTTGTCCACCCCCTTTTTTATGTTTGGTGTGGAATTATATCCAATTTGGCTTTAGGACAATTCTTTTTGTGTTTTTTCATTTAAGACAAATTAAATGAAGATAATAATAACAAAGAATTTGTGTTTGCAATCATTTTCAGGAAGAAACTGAGTATTATCTGACAGAATTGCAGGGGTGTCAATACTTTTGGCCACAACTGTAGCTGGGCAATATACTATGTGGCTGGGCAATATACTACGTGGCTGGGCAATATACTATGCGGACATGCATATTCTAGAATACCCGATGCGTTAGAATCGGGCCACCATCTAGTATATATATATATATATATATATATATATATATATATATATATATATATATATATATATATATATATATACCATGCATACGTCCGTTTTTTTACCTCTGTGAGTCTCCTGTATTGCATCCGTCTCATCAGGAATATGGAATAGAATAGTGCATGATCCAGTATTAATAATATACAGCACTCCTGCATATAATATGCTCATCTGAATGAGCCCTAACAAGCAGAACTAGGTCAAGACTGTGTCAATTCAATAACTGCAAGCAGAAATCTTAAAACCTGTTCATACGGTATACGTGTGGAATGAAACTTTCCTGGCATCCTTCCAACAGCTCTGTTCAGACTATCTTAAGAGAAATGGATATTACTACATCCCGCCTTATTAGGGTAAGTTCACACAGGGCGTTTTTGCTGCGTTTTCTTTAATGATAATTTTCAGCTGCTTTTTACAGTACCAGCAAAGCCTATGAGATTTCAGAAATCTCATGCACACACATTGGTTTTTGTGTCATCAGGATTTAGCGATTTGCTGCGTTTTTTGGACATAGAGCATGTCACTTCTTTCAGCGTTTTTCACCCATTGACTTAAATGGATGGTAAAAAAAACGCTGCAAATACGCAGGTTGACTTTTCTTGCAGCGTATTTGCTGAAGAAAAGTCAAGGACAGTCGGATGTGACCTCACACTCCCGACCCGAACTCCATTCACTTGAATGGCAGCGCGGCGAACACCGCTTGTGATCGGCGGGGAACTCATCCCCACCGGTCAGAGAGCCACGGTTCCCACGCTGTCAGAAGACAGTGGGAGCGCTCAGCTGTGATCAGAGGTATGAAGTTTACCCCCGTCACTGGTGTCAGCTGATGGGCCAACTTTCCATCATCTGACACCTGCTAACGCTAATTACAGTGACAGCAGGAGCGGCGGATGTGAGTTTTCATCTGCCGCTCCTGCGCAATAATAAAAAACAAACGGCGTGGGTTCCCCCCTATTTTTGATAACCAACCAGGCAAAACTCACAGCTGGGGGCTGCAACCCCCAGCTGTCAGCTGCAGCAATGCTGCTTATCAAGAATAGAGGGGTCCTCACACTTTTTTTAAATTATTTAAATAAATAATTTAAAAAAATGGCATGGGTCTCCCCCATTTTTGACAACCAGCCTTGCTAAGGCTCACAGCTGGGGGGCTGGTATTCTCAGGCTGGTAAGGGGCCATTGATATAGGCAGCCCGCAGCTGCCCAGAAAAGGCGCATCTATTAGATGCCCCAATTCTGGCGCTTTGCCTGCCTCTTCCCACTTGCCCTGTAGTGGTGGCAAGTGGGGTAATATTTGTGAGGTTAATGTCACCAGTGACATTAAAGGGAACCTGTCACCCCCAAAATCGATGGTGAGGTAAGCTCACCGTCATCAGGGGCTTATCTACAGCATTCTGTAATGCTGTAGATAAGCCCCCGATGTATCCTGAAAGAGGAGAAAAAGAGGTTAGATTATACTCACCTGGGCGGTCGCGCTGCTGGTCCGTGGTCAAATGGGCGTCTCAGGTCCGCTCCGGTGCCTCCCATCTTCATTCCATGATGTCCTCTTCTGGTCTCCGCGCCGCAGCTTTGGCGCAGGCGTACTTTGTCTGCCCTGGTGAGGGCAGAGCAAAGTACTGCAGTGCGCAGGCGCCGGGCCTCTCTGACCTTACCGGCGCACTGCAGTACTTTGCTCTGCCCTCAACAGGGCAGACAAAGTACGCCTGCGCCGAAGCAGCGGCGCGGAGACCAGAAGAGGACGTCATGGAATGAAGATAGGAGGCGCCGGAGCAGACCTGAGACACCCATCCGACCTGACCGCACCGGGACCGCCCCTGGGTGAGTATAATCTAACGTCTTTTTCTAATCTTTCAGGTAACATCGGCGGCTTATCTACAGCATTACAGAATGCTGTAGATAAGCCCCTGATGCCGGTGAGCTTACCTCACCATCGATTTTGGGGGTGACAGGTTCGCTTTAAGCCCACGGCTTAGTAATGGAGAGGCGTCTATAAGACACCTATCCATTACTAATCCTATAGTTGTTACATGTAAATAAAGACACAGCCAGAATAAAGTCCTTTAAATAAAACACCACACAGTTTTACCATTTAATTATTGAGGTAATCTATGCAACGCCCTCGATCTCCTGTAATAAAAATAAAAATAATAAACCAACACAAATACTCCCTGGTCCTACTCAGTCCAATATAACAAGTGCCCCACGCAGTATCTGGGGGAGATAAAGCTTACAACTGGGAGCGCTGCTAATGTGACCGCTCCCGGCTGTAAGCTACTGGGGAATGAATGAGACGGAGTGGGCGCAGGCTCAGTAACTAGCGGTGACGTCACCGAGCCTGCGTTCCCTCACAGCCTGACATCAGGTAACCTCTGGACCGTGGGAAAATGCCTGTAAAGAGGTTACCGCAGGTAATCTATCTATCTATTTTTCTATTATCTATCTATTCATTCTATGTACAGGAAGTTTTTTTTTTCCCTCTGGGGGCACTCAACTTTATTGGCATGCACAAAGAAAAAACGCACCAAAAACAAGAAAAAAAAACGCACCAAAACCTGTGTTTTTGACGCAGCTTCCTGCCAAGATCAGGTTTTGCTGCAGAAAAAAATAGCATCAAAAACGCCCTGTGTGAACTTACCCTTATGCAGAAATACAGTCACTAATTATGTGAGTCAGGAGTAATCCCAGACTGTTCCACTTGTTGTCTCATCCATATTTAAATTTGTTTCACACATTTAGCAATTTTATTTAAAAAAAAACAAACAAAAACATTCAACTTCAAAGAAGCTGCAAAAAATGTACTTTATTGATCCAATGTAGGACTGAAGGATCGCGGAAATTACTTTCATAGCCCCCACTTGACTCAAGTGACATTTACAGGTTGTTTTTTTATAGGAACTTAAAGCACCACTCCAGCATAGTTGTTTTTTATTGCAGCGCTGGAGTGGGAGTGATGCTTCTAATGTAAGGTCCTTGACCCCAGTCTTATACTTACCGCCACTGTCTTCAACCTTGTCCAGTTTTGGACAATTGTAGCTTCTATCTGTGTGGGAACAGTTTGGGGAAGGTCCCTTTTCTGTTCCCTACGTCTGTAACCAGTGCAAAAAGCAAGGTCCATAAAGGCATGGTTTCGGGAGTTTTTGTATGGAAGGTCAGGACAGAGCCTGGATCTCTACCCCAACCAACATTTTTGGGATGAACTACAGCGGCGATTACAAGCCCAGCCCTGTCTGAGTTCACAAATGTTCTTCTGAAGGAACAGGGGAAAATTCCCAAAGACACAAAGATTTGCAGAAAGCCTTTCCTACTCCATATTATTATCTATGGATTTAGAATCGGCAGTCATAGTTTTTCCTGTAGTGTTCTAATACTTTTCCATATAGTGTATGTCTTACTACATAACACTTATTAATAAGAATGGGTCATCATGCAAGTCTCGCCCTGGTAAGAAATGGTCAGGAATGTTCCTGCTTCTTATGTACATTTAGCCCGTACGACAGGTTCTCGAGCCTCTTCCAAACCAAACAATAAGGATATCGCTTGGGAATGGTCGGCTTCTCCGAGAAGAATACATGTGAAAGGCAGAAAAATAAAGACAAGCACAAGTAGCATCAACAGATTATACAACACTAGGTGAAAGGAATGGTATCGACACCCTCCCCTCCTGCTCATTATCACATGTAGGCGACACGTGAAACACTTGTAGAACAACATCACATCCTCCTCCACATATCTATAATACTCCGGAGAGGTGACCTCCTATAGCCTGCATACAGGGCAGTAAAGGAGGTAAATACCCCAGGAACGACACCACTAACCCCTCAGGACAAATCACTGCAGCACTACATAGCGCTCTTATTTGGTCTCTGTATGGGTTATTTTTCTTTATTAGTACTTATAAAAAGTAGAGTGCTACAATCTATGCACTTTATGGTGGCATTATGTATGAACTGTATAGTGGTATAATTTGTGCTCTTTATGGTTCTAATATTTCAGAACTGTATAATAGTTATATTTATGTAATGTACAGTGGCAATATTTCCAAACTGTAATATATTATTTATGCACTGACTATAGGTATTATTTATGTGTTGTATAATAGTATTATTTATGAACTGTATAATTACATTATTTGTGGTCTACATATTATTTATGGACTAGGTAACAGTAATATTTGTGCTCTTGCCGTGATATTATTTACGTAATTAATAATGGTATTATGATGCAGTTTCGGTGGTATAATGTGTGCCCTGTATGGTGGAGTAATGTATGTAATGTATGCACTATATGATGGTATTATTTGTGAACTGTGATGGGGATAATATTTACCGTATGTACTGTCTATAGTGATATTACGTAATATTTCTATGTTTTATGGTGGTGTTTATATTCTTTGTAGTGATATTATTTACACACTGTATGTTGGCTTTATGTATGCTCAGTATGGTGATACTATTTATACACTGTATGTTGGTGCCGTGTAGTGATATAATTTAAGCACTGTTTGGTGGTATTTGTGCATTGTATTTATTTACTTTACTCACTTATATAGCACCATTAATTCCATCGGTGCTCACAATCTAAATTCCCTATTAGTATTGGAGGAAACCCACGCAAATACGGGGAGGACATACAAAGTCCATGCTGGGATTTTAACACAGGATGTCAGTGCTGCAAACCAACAGTGCCAACTACTGAGCCTCCGTGCTTTAATGTATGGTGATAATGTTACAGTTGTGGCCAAAAGTATTGACACCCCTGCAATTCTGTCAAATAATACTCAGTTTCTTCCTGAAAATGATTGCAATCACAAATTCTTGGGTATTATTATCTTCATTTAATTTGTCTTAAATGAAAAAACACAAAAGAGAATGAAGCAAAAAATTTATCATTTCACACAAAACTCCAAAAATGGGCCAGACAAAAGTATTGGCACCCTTAGCCTAATACTTGGTTGCACAACCTTTAGGCAAAATAACTGCGACCAACCGCTTCCGGTAACCATCAATGAGTTTCTTACAATGCTCTACTGGAATTTTAGACCATTCTTCTTTGGCAAACTGCTCCGGGTCCCTGATATTTGAAGGGTGCCTTCTCCAAACTGCCATTTTTAGATCTCTCCACAGGTGTTCTATGGGATTCAGGTCTGGACTCATTGCTGGCTACCTTAGAAGTCTCCAGTGCTTTCTCTCAAACCATTTTCTAGTGCTTTTTGAACTGTGTTTTGGGTCATTGTCCTGCTGGAAGACCCATGACCTCTGAGGGAGACCCAGCTTTCTCACACTGGGCCCTACATTATGCTGCAAAATTTGTTGGTAGTCTTCAGACTTCATAATGTCATGCACACGGTCAAGCAGTCCAGTGCCAGAGGCAACAAAGCAACCCCAAAACATCAGGGAACCTCCGCCATGTTTGACTGTAGGGACCGTGTTCTTTTCTTTGAATGCCTCTTTTTTTCTCCTGCAAACTCTATGTTGATGCCTTTGCCCAAAAAGCTCTACTTTTGTCTCATCTGACCAGAGAACTTTCTTCCAAAACGTTTTAGGCTTCTTCAGGTAAGTTTTGGCAAACTCCAGCCTGGCTTTTTTATGTCTCGGGGTAAGAAGTGGGGTCTTCCTGGGTCTCCTACCATACAGTCCCTTTTCATTCAGACGCCGACAGATAGTATGGGTTGACACTGTTGTACCCTCGGACTGCAGGGCAGCTTGAACTTGTTTGGATGTTAGTCGAGGTTCTTTATCCAACATCCACACAATCTTGCGTTGAAATCTCTTGTCAATTTTTCTTTTACGTCCACATCTAGGGAGGTTAGCCACGGTGCCATGGGCTTTAAACTTCTTGATGACACTGCGCACAGGAACATTCAGGTCTTTGGAGATGGACTTGTAGCCTTGAGATTGCTCATGCTTCCTCACAATTTGGTTTCTCAAGTTCTTAGACAGTTCTTTGGTCTTCTTTCTTTTCTCCATGCTCAATGTGGTACACACAAGGACACAGGACAGAGGTTGTCAACTTTAATCCATGTCAACTGGCTGCAAGTGTGATTTAGTTATTGCCAACACCTGTTAGGTGCCACAGGTAAGTTACAGGTGCTGTTAATTACACAAATTAGAGAAGCATCACATGATTTTTCAAACAGTGCCAATACTTTTGTCCACCCCCTTTTTTATGTTTGGTGTGGAATTATATCCAATTTGGCTTTAGGACAATTCTTTTTGTGTTTTTTTCATTTAAGACAAATTAAATGAAGATAATAATACCAAAGAATGTGTGTTTGCAATCATTTTCAGGAAGAAACTGGGTATTATCTGACAGAATTGCAGGGGTGTCAATACTTTTGGCCACAACTGTATATGGTGGTGCTACTAATACATTGTATGGCGATATTACTTATTCATTGTACGGTGGTACTACTTATGCACTGTACGCTGCTGATATTATTTATACACTGTATGGTGATATTATTTATACATTGTATGGTACTATTAGTTATACATTTTATGGTGGTACTACTTATGTACTGTATGGTGGCATTATTTGTGCACTGTATAATAGTGTTCTTTTGCACTACATAGAAGATTTTAAAGGTCACTGCTGCAATTGTTCTTGGTGTTACTATTTATACATTGTATGGTGATATAATTTATACATATGGTGGTACTACTTATGCACTGTATGGTAGCATTATTTGTGCACTGTATAATACTGTTATTTTGCACTACATAGAATATTTTAAAGGTCATTGCTGCAATTGTTCTTGGTGTTACTATTTATACATTATATGGTGATATTATTTATACATTACATGGTGGTACTACTTATGCACTGTATGGTGATATTATTTATATATTACATGGTGGTACCACTTATGCACTGTATGGTGATATTATTTATACATTACATGGTGGTACCACTTATGCACTGTATGGTGATATTATTTATACATTACATGGTGGTACCACTTATACACTGTATGGTGATATTATTTATATATTAGATGGTGGTACCACTTATGCACTGTATGGTGATATTTATACATTACATGGTGGTACTACTTATGCACTGTATGGTGATATTATTTATATATTACATGGTGGTACCACTTATGCACTGTATGGTGATATTATTTATACATTACATGGTGGTACCACTTATGCACTGTATGGTGATATTATTTATACATTACATGGTGGTACCACTTATACACTGTATGGTGATATTATTTATATATTAGATGGTGGTACCACTTATGCACTGTATGGTGATATTTATACATTACATGGTGGTACTACTTATGCACTGTATGGTGATATTATTTATATATTACATGGTGGTACCACTTATGCACTGTATGGTGATATTATTTATACATTACATGGTGGTACCACTTATGCACTGTATGGTGATATTATTTATACATTACATGGTGGTACCACTTATACACTGTATGGTGATATTATTTATATATTAGATGGTGGTACCACTTATGCACTGTATGGTGATATTTATACATTACATGGTGGTACCACTTATGCACTGTATGGTGATATTATTTATATATTAGATGGTGGTACCACTTATGCACTGTATGGTGATATTATTTATATATTACATGGTGGTACCACTTATGCACTGTATGGTGATATTTATACATTACATGGTGGTACCACTTATGCACTGTATGGTGATATTATTTATATATTACATGGTGGTACCACTTATGCACTGTATGGTGATATTATTTATACATTACATGGTGGTACCACTTATATACTGTATGGTGATATGATTTATATATTAGATGGTGGTACCACTTATGCACTGTATGGTGATATTTATACATTACATGGTGGTACCACTTATGCACTGTATGGTGATATTATTTATATATTACATGGTGGTACCACTTATGCACTGTATGGTGATATTATTTATATATTACATGGTGGTACCACTTATGCACTGTATGGTGATATTATTTATATATTACATGGTGGTACCACTTATGCACTGTATGGTGATATTATTTATATATTACATGGTGGTACCATTATGCACTGTATGGTGATATTATTTATACATTACATGGTGGTAATACTTAAGCACTGTATGGTGATATTATTTATATATTACACTAGATGGCAGCCCGATTCTAAAGAATCGGGAGTCTAGAATCCATATATACTTTATTTATTCAAATGTAAGAATAATACAATTAATAAATAATAGTAAGAAAGAACAAAAAATGGCTGCACTCACCAGCTCTTGACAATTCTTGACAGTACGGCACATTTCTGATTGGTCGCTCGCGGCAGGCGGCAACCAATCAGAAAAGTGCCGCGCACCACGAAGGCATATATCTTTGTCCACCCTGAGCGGGTGTAGGACGCTGGTGACGTCACTTATCTCCGGACATTATCTCCGGACAAAGCCACGGAAGTTGGCACAAATTGCCGGAAGTAGTATTCTAGGCAATTATATATTAGATTTTAATGTTATCAGTGTTTACCTTTGAACGTTTATATTGTATTGTCCGGTCACCAGCCATGTGTACGATTATCGTCCGAACGCCTCTCTGGAACCAATAATCACCCCATGTAAAGGTATCTTTATAAGTTAAAGATTCAGAATACTATGACTTTTATCATATCCTGAACAGTCAAGTTTTTTATGAACCGTTAAGGTTTTCTGGTTGAAGTAAAAAAAACTCTGAGTGTTTACAGTTTGAAACCATAAAATGTTGAAAAATTATGTCATTCTTGAGTATATCACTCAATGCTGCTCATAAACGTGTCAAATTTGATCTATAATATACTTTAATATACGTTACTTTAATCTTTAATATACTTAAGAACAGTGCCCCAGACATCACACAGGGGGTCTGAAACACCGCACAGTGGTCCAAAATATCGCTGTGCTCTGCCTGGGGCCCCATATGCTGCCTGGGGCCCCTGTGCTCTGCCTGGGGCCCCATATGCTGTCTGGGGCCCCTGTGCTCTGCCTGGGGCCACTGTGCTCTGCCTGGGGCCCCATAGGCTGCCTGGGGCCCCATAGGCTGCCTGGGGCCCCTGTACTCTGCCTGGGACCACTGTGCTCTGCCTGGGGCCCCATATGCTGCCTGGGGCCCCTGTGCTCTGCCTGGGGCCACTGTGCCCTGCCTGGGGCCCCATATGCTGCCTGGGGCCCCTGTGCTCTGCCTGGGTGTAGGACACTGGTGACGTCACTTATCTCCGGACATTAGCTCCGGACATTATCTCCGGACATTAGCTCCGGACATTATCTCCGGACATTATCTCCGGACATTAGCTCCGGACAAAGCCACGGAAGTTGGCACAAATTGCAGGAAGTAGTATTCTAGGCAATTATATATTAGATGGTGGTACCACTTATGCACTGTATGGTGATATTATTTATATATTACATGGTGGTACCACTTATGCACTGTATGGTGATATTATTTATATATTACATGGTGGTACTACTGGGGCAAACAATTTTTTTTATTCAAGCCTTAAATCCAAAAGGGTGGCCAAAAGTTATTCACAATGACTACAGTACAGATCTGTGACCAGAGAAGGTGTCCAGCTTGCAGTCAATGGAAGGTTTTCCCACAACCATCTAATCTTCCACTCCGACTGTATGGTTCCCACTGGGTATACAAAGACTGGTAACACAAATGCTTATGAATTTCCACACGTTTGTTTTTCCTGTTATTTACAATGACATTTTCTACACATAAACTAAAGTTCATCTTGATATTCTGTGTAATTTCGATCCTCCAGAGATATGAAATCCTCCGTGTTACCCACTAGAAGATGCCAGCGGGGTTTACACAGAGCTAATGACACAGAAATCTTGGCTGAAAATTGCAAAGTTAGCTGATCTCTACACAAGGAGCCTGCAGCTTCTTAGAGAGCCCCGAGCATCTTCACGTTTCCTCAGTCCCTCGACCACCATGACTAGAGAGCGATAACAATGTCACGTCATCACCTCCCACACTCATCACATCTGTGGCAGTGGAAGAGACCATTTTCCATCATTTGGTGTGACCCGTCCCTTGGTGCCTTATATATGTTACATTGCGATCAATAGACATATTATGTGTGAAGACCCCGGTGCTGGTGTTATATTTTCCAAAATGGTGAGAATTTCGAAGAAAATGACAATAAGAAGCGTCAGGCACAAGGTCACCATTACTAGCACAGTCTATCCAGGAGTGTGTATATATGCCATTGGTATCTATATTAACAATTGTGCCCCCCAAACTTGCTAACGCCTCATCACCAAACATCCTCTACGTCCATATCTTCATAAGAAAAATCACGTTGTAAATACAGAACAATCAATGCTTAAAGAATAACTTTAAAAAAAAATAATCTTGTCCAGCGTATAATGTTAGTAATCTTTTCAAATCACTTTATTAGGGGATTTGTCTTCATTCCTGTAAAACAATAGCATGTAACTGTCTTCCAAACCCCAGTCTATGTGCCTAGCTGTATTGATATTAGAATGTAGGCATTTGGAGAACAGATGATGGCAGTGATGGGTCAGCTCCTGTCTCCTCCTTTGTGTGTTGGGCTTTTAAGAACAGTCTCTTTCAGTAGCTTATCCCAATGGTTAGGGCTCATTCAGACGTCAGTGATTTTTCTCGTTTAGACCACTCGGTTCGAGGGAAAAAATTGGACACGTGAACTACCCCATAGGCTATCATAGGTACGAGTGCTATCCTTGAAAAACACCAATAGCACTCGTATAACAAAAACTGACATGTGAATGAGCCCTTAGTGAGACAGGTGCTGAGCTGCAACTTTCACTGCCATCAGCTGTACTCCAAATGAGTACATTCTGATATCAGTGCAGGTGAAGGCAAATAGACTGGGGAAAAGCCACTAACCTGCAATTATTTTACAGAAATGTAGACAAATCATCATAAAGTTACAGAGTTACAAAGACCTGTGCGATTTTTTCAAACTATCAAGTTCAACCTTTCTCCACCAGTTATACAATCTCTATGGCTAACTATCTATAACACACAATGCAATTTGTTGTGTCAAGAGTATCTGTCCCTTTTTTAAAAGCGGTTATAGTGTCTGTCAACACTACCTCTTGTGGTCGGGCATCCCACAGCCGTCAAGAACCCTTTCCTACTTAGCTGCTAGAATCTCCTTTCTTCCACCTGTAATGCATGCCCCCTGGTCATACTATGGTCTTTGGAAAAAGTAAGCCATGTGCCAGTCATTTGCATTGACCACACATTTACGTTTACATATACAGAGGGGGGGGGAATAAGTATTTGATACACTGTCGATTTTGCAAGTTATAAAGAATGGAGAGGTCTGTAATTTTTATCGTAGGTACACTTAAACTGTGAGAGACAGAATCTTAAAGAAAAATCCAGAAAATCACATTGTATGATTTTTACATAATTTGCATTTTATTGCTTGAAATAAGTATTTGATACCATAGAAGACAATAGAACAGAAGTTAATGTTTGGTACAGTAACCTTTGTTTGGAATTACAGAGCTCAGATGTTTCCTGCAGTTCTTTACCAAATTTGTACACACTACAGCAGGGATTTTGGCCCACTCCTCCATACAGATCTTCTCCAGATCTTTCAGGTTTCAGGGCTGTCGCTGAACAACATTGAATTTTAATTTCAGCTTCCTCCAAAGATTTTATATTGGTTTCAGGTCTGGAGACTGCCTAGGCCACTCCAGGACCTTGAAATGCTCCTTACAGTGCCACTCCTTAGTTGTCCTGCCTGTGTGTTTTGGGTCATTTTCAAGCTGGAAAGACCCAGCCACGAGGCATCTTCAATGTTCTTACTAAGGGAAGGAGGTTGTTGGCCAAAATGTCATGATACATGACCCCACCCATCCTTCCTTCAATACGGCGCAGTTATCCTGTCCCCTTTGAAGAAAAGCACCCCCAAGTTATGATGCTTCCTCCACCACGTTTCACGGTTGGGATGGTGTTCTGTTGTGAATTCCGTTCTCGGGCTCCCTCCTGTGGTCATGAGTGGTACTGTGTGAGTTTGTTCTTGGGCTCCCTCTGGTGGCCTTTAGCGATATGGCTGGGCTCAGCTGCTTCATTTCCTTCTATGCTGGGCCTATTTAACTCACCTGGACCTTCATTTGTTGCCTGCTGTCGGTGTATTCAGTCCTGATTCTGAGCTCTCCTGAATATTCCTTGTGACCAGTCTCCTGCTGGAGAAGCTAAGTTTGCTTGTTCATTTTGCTCATTATTTCCTTGAAAACGTTTCTCAGTATATGATGAGTTCAGTCCAGCTTGCTTTTATGTGATTTTTTGCTTGCTGGTTAGTTCTGGGGTGCAGAGTGCGCCCCTCACATCGCGAGTCGGTGTGGGGGTTCTTGTATTCTCTGCGTGGTTTATTTTTGATAGGAATCTGTGCGGTCAGTACAAAAACTAACTATTTTCTGTCTATCTAGTGTTAGCGGGCCTCATTTGCTTAACCTGTTTCATTTCTACGTTTGTATTTTCCCCTTAACTCACCGTTATTATTTGTGGGGGGCTGTCTATAACTTTGGGGTTATTTCTCTGAGACAAGTGAGGTCTTTGCTTTCTCTCTAGGGGCAGTCAGTTTCTCAGGCTGTGAAGAGGCGTCTAGGTTTTTAGGTAACGCTCCACGGCTGCCTTTAGTGTGTTGGATAGGATCAGGATTGCGGTCAGTATAGCTTCCACATCCCCAGAACTTGTCCTAACATTCTGGTTATATGTATCAGGTCAGTTTTGAGATCCTACCACCGGATCATAACAGTGTTCTTGGGGTTGAACTCTTCTTCTTCCTCCAAACACAGCGAGTGGTGTTGATACCAAAAAGTTCCATTTTGATCTTATCTGACCACATAGCCTTCTGCCGTGCCTCCTCTGGATCATCCAGATGGTCATTGGCGAACTTCAAATGGGCCTGGACATGTGCTGGGGTGAGCAGGGGGACCTTGAGTCCTCTGTAGGATTTTAATCCATGGCGGCGTAGTGTGTTACTAACGGTAATGTTTGAGACTGGTCTCGGCTCTCTTCAGGTCATTGATCATGTCCTCCCGTGTAGTTCTGGACTAATTCCTGACCTTTCTCAGAATCCTCCTTACTCCACGAGGCGAGATCTTACATGGAGCCCCAGACCGAGGAAGATTGACAGTCACCTTGTGTTTCTTCCATTTTCTAATAATTGTCCCAAACAGTTGCTACCGTTTCACCAAGTTGCCTGTCTATTGTTCTGTAGCCTATCCCAGCCTTGTGCAGGTCTGAAATTTTGTCCCTGGTATCCTTAGACAGCTCTTTTGTCTTGGCCATGGTGGAGAAGTTGTAGTGGGATTGACAGTGTGTGGACAGGTGTCTTTTATACAGGTAACAAAGTTCAAACAGGTGCAATTAATACAGGTAATGAGAGCAGAGTAGGAGGGCTCCTTAACCCCTCTCTGACCTTAGATGTACTATCCCGTCCAGGTGACCTGGGCCTATCTGACCCTCGACGGGATAGTACGTCATAGCGATCGGCCGCGCTCATGGGGGGAGGGCGGCCGATCGCGGCCGGGTGTCAGCTAACTATCGCAGCTGACATCCGGCACTATGTGCCAGGAGTGGTCACGGACCGCCCCGGCACATTAACCCCCGGCACACTGCGATCAAACATGATCGCAGTGTTCCGGCGGTACAGGGAAGCATAGCGCAGGGAGGGGGCTCCCTGCGTGCTTCCCTGAGACCCTCGGAGCAACGCGATGTGATCGCGTTGCTCCGAGCGTCTCTTACCTCCTATCCCTGCAGGCCCCGGATCCAAAATGGCCGCGGTCCTGCAGAGACTACTTCCGGGTCCACAGCAGGCGCCGGTAAGCCTGCAGTGCTGGAAGTCAGATCGCTGATCTGATAGAGTGCTGTGCAAACTGTCAGATCAGCGATCTGTGATGTCCCCCCCTGGGACAAAGTAAAAAAAAAAAAAAATTCCACATGTGTAAAAAAAAAAAACAAATCCTAAATAAAGAAAAAAATATATATATATATTTTTCCCATAAATACATTTATCTAAATAAAAAAACAAAACAATAAAGTACACATATTTAGCATCGCCGTGTCCGTAACGACCCAACCTATAAAACTGTCCCACTAGTTAACCCCTTCAGTGAACACCGTAAGAAAAAAAAAAAAAACGAGGCAAAAAAACAACGCTTTATTATTATACCGCCGAACAAAAAGTGGAATAACACGCGATCAAAAAGACGGATATAAATAACCATGGTACCGCTGAAAACGTCATCTTGTCCCGCAAAAAACAAGCCACCATACAGCATCATAAGCAAAAAAATAAAAAAAGTTATAGTCCTCAGAATAAAGCGATGCCAAAATAATTATTTTTTCTATAAAATAGCTTTTATCGTATAAAAGCGCCAAAACATAAAAAAATGATATAAATGAGGTTTCGCTGTAATTGTACTGACCCGAAGAATAAAACTGCTTAATCCATTTTACCAAACGTGGAAGAGTATAAACGCCTCCCCCAAAAGAAATTCATGAATAGCTGGTTTTTGGTCATTCTGCCTCACAAAAATCAGAATAAAAAGCGATCAAAAACTGAAAATGTTACCAATAAAAACGTCAACTCGTCCCGCAAAAAACAAGACCTCACATGACTCTGTGGACCTAAATATGGAAAAATTATAGGTCTCAAAATGTGGAGACGCAAAAACTTTTTTGCTATGAAAAGCGTCTTTTAGTGTGTGACAGCTGCCAATCATAAAAATCCGCTATAAAAAAACACTTTAAAAGTAAATCAAACCCCCCTTCATCACCCCCTTAGTTAGGGAAAAATAATAAAAATTAAAAAAATGTATTTATTTCCATTTTCCCGTTAGGGTTAGGGCTAGGGTTGGAGCTAAAGTTAGGGTTAGGGTTGGGGCTAAAGTTAGGGTTGGGGCTAAAGTTAGGGTTTGGATTACATTTACGGTTGGGATTAGGATTGGGATTAGAGTTAGGGGTGTGTCAGGGTTAGGGGTGTGGTTAGGGTTACCGTTGGGATTAGGGTTTCAGGTAGAATTGGGGAGTTTCCACTGTTCAGGCACATCAGGGGCTCCCCAAAGGCGACATGGCGTCCGATCTCAATTCCAGCCAATTCTGCGTTGAAAAAGTAAACCAGTGCTCCTTCCCTTCCGAGCTCTCCCGTACGCCCAAACAGGGGTTTACCCCAACATATGGGGTATCAGTGTACTCGGGACAAATTGGACAACAACTTTTGAGGTCCAAGTTCTCTTGTTATCCTTGGAAAAATAAAAATTTGGTGTGCTAAAAATCATTTTTGTGGGAAAAAAGATTTTTTATTTTCACGGCTCTGCGTTGTAAACTGTAGTAAAACACTTGGGGGTTCAAAGTTCTCACAACACATCTAGATAAGTTCCTTGGGAGGTCTAGTTATTAATATGGGGTCACTTGTGGGGGGTTTCTACTGTTTGGGTACATCAGGGGCTCTGCAAATGAAACGTGACGCCTGCAGACCAATCCATCTAAGTCTGCATTACAAATGGCGCTCCTTCCCTTCCGAGCTCTGCCATGCGCCCAAACAGTGGTTCCCCCTCACATATGGGGTATCAGCGTACTCAGGACAAATTGGACAACAACTTTTGGGGTCGAATTTATCCTGTTACCCTTGTGAAAATACAAAACTGGGGGCTAAAAAATAATTTTTGTGAAAAAAAATATATATATTTTCACGGCTCTGCGTTATAAACTGTAGTGAAACACTTGGGGGTTCAAATCTCTCAAAACACATCTAGATAAGTTCCTTAGGGGGTCTACTTTCCAAAATGGTGTCACTTGTGGGGGGTTTTAATGTTTAGGCATATCAGGGGCTCTCCAAACGCGACAGTGTCCCATCTCAATTCCAGTCAATTTTGCATTGAAAAGTCAAACGGCGCTCCTTCCCTTCCGAGGTCCGCCATGCGCCCAAACAGTCGTTTACCCCCACATATGGGGTATCAGCGTACTCAGAACAAATTGCACAACAACTTTTGGAGTCCAATTTCTTCTCTTACCCTTGGGAAAATAAAAAATTAGGGGTGAAAAGATTTTTGTGAAAAAAATATGATTTTTTATTTTTACGGCTCTGCATTATAAACTTCTGTGAAGCACTTGTTGGGTCAAAGTGCTCACCACACATCTAGATAAGTTCCTTAAGGGGTCTACGTTCCAAAATGGTGTCACTTGTGGGGGGTTTCAATGTTTAGGCACATCAGGGGCTCTCCAAACGCAACATGGCATCCCATCTCAATTCCAGTCAATTTTGCATTGAAAAGTCAAATGGCGCTCCTTTCCTTCCGAGCTCTGCCATGCGCCCAAACAGTGGTTTACCCCCACATATGGGGTATCAGCGTACTCAGGACAAATTGTACAACAACTTTTGGGGTCCATTTTCTCCTGTTACCCTTGGTAAAATAAAACTAATTGGAGCTGAAATAAATTTTGTGTGAAAAAAAGTTAAATGTTCATTTTTATTTAAACATTCCAAAAATTCCTGTGAAACACCTGAAGGGTTAATAAACTTCTTGAATGTGGTTTTGAGCACCTTGAGGGGTGCAGTTTTTAGAATGGTGTCACATTTGGGTATTTTCTATCATATAGACCCTTAAAATGACTTCAAATGAGATGTGGTCCCTAAAAAAACAAAATCGTGTTGTAAAAATGAGAAATTTCTGGTCAACTTTTAACCCTTATAACTCCCTAACAAAAAAAAATGGTGCTGATGTAGACATGTGGGAAATGTTACTTATTAGGTATTTTGCATGACATATCTCTGTGATTTAAGGTCATAAAAATTCAAAGTTGGAAAATTGCGAAATTTTCAAAATGTTCGCCAAATTTCTGTTTTTTTCACAAATAAACGCAAGTTATATCGAAGAAATTTTACCACTATCATGAAGTACAATATGTCACGAGAAAATGTCAGAATCGCTAAGATCTGTTGAAGCGTTCCAGAGTTATAACCTCATAAAGGGACAGTTGTAAAGGGACAGTTGTAAAAATTGGCCCGGTCATTAACGTGCAAACCACCCTTGTGGGTAAAGGGGTTAAAGAAAAACGAACAGGTCTGTGAGAGACAGAATTCTTGCTGGTTGGTAGGTGACCAAACACTTATTTCATGCAATAAAATGCTATTTAATTTAAAATAATATAATGTGATTTTCTGGTTTTTATTTTTAGATTCTGTCTCTCACAGATGAAGGGTACCTACGATAAAAATTACAGACCTCTCCATTCTTTGGAGGTGGGAAAACTTGCAAAATCGGCAGTGTATCAAATACTTATTTTCTCCACTGTAAATGAGATCTCCTCTGAGGCGTCTTTTTATATCCCATTTAATAGTCTAGTTGCCACCTTTGAAGTTACACCAACTTCCAAATATCCTTTTTTAAAATGTGGGTCTAAAACTGTAGTCGTATTCTAGATGTGGCATTTGAAGTGATTTATAAAGGTGTAATAATACATTAGGATCACAAGATTTTATCTATTTTTTTTATACACCCTAAAATCTTATTTGCTTTTGCAGCTGAAGCTTGTCATTGAGTACTGCCGGCCAGCTTACTTGTAACCCAAAGTGATTTGTAAAGTTTCATAACTTCACATACTGGAGAAAATGATAAAAAAAAAAAAAGAAGTTCAGTTTCTCTTTGAAAGGATTATTCCCAAATAGGAATATTCCCTTCACGACCGTAGACTTATCTATATGTCCATGTTAGGAAGTACTTCCTGACCTTGGACATATGGCTACGTCCAGGCAATTGCCACCAGGTGTTCAGCTGACATGACAGCTGACAACCGGCACGCACTATCAGGAGCGGCAGTTTAATCCTCTAAATGCTGCGATCGATATCATTCGCAGCATTTAGAAGGCAGCGAGGGGGCTCTCTCTGCCCTTCGATCGGGGCCCCCGTGATGTTATTGTCAGGGGCTGATTGTTGCTATGGTGATCTGATGTCGACATGGGCTACCAAGATAGTTGGATCGTGCGCAGTGCATGATTTAACTAACTTGTGTCAGTGCAACATGTCAAAAAGCATAGCAAAGCGCCAAAACATAAATTATATACATGTTATGTTGCTGTAATCATACTGACGCTAAGAATGAAGCTGTATTATCAATTTTACCTCATGTGGTGTGGAACAGCATGATCACCCCCCTCGCCTCCCCCCCAAAAAAAATAAAAAATCCTGAATTGCTGTTTTTTGTTCATTCTGCCTCCCAAAATTGGGAATAGAAAGCAATCAAAAATGTGATGTACCCGAAAATGGTACAAATAAAAATGTCAACTCATCACGCAAAAATCATGCTCTCACATGACTGTTGGCAAATAAGATGCACCAAATCTAGCCCTTAGCCTCGCTCTTCCCACTTGCCCTGTGGCGGTATCAAGTAAAGTAATAATGATGGGGTTGATGTCACCTTTGTATTGTCAGGTGACATCAAGCCAAGGGGGTTAATAATGGAGAAGTGTCTATAAGACAGCACCATTACTAACCCCATAGTAAGTATTGAAATAAACACACAGGAAGAAGAAAATCCTTTACTTGAAATAAAACTCAATACCCTGTTTTACACATTTGGTTAAAAATAAAAAACACAGTTTACTCACCTTACGGCTAATCCATTGAAGCCCATGTCCCATACCATATCCCTCACCTGTCAGACGTGAAGATAATCCACCGATGCCCATGTCCCCTGTAAAAAAATAAACAAACAACCATATCCCTCACCTGTCCCACTTCATAATCCAAGTCTGCGACATCCGATTTCAAAATGAATGGTGCCATGATGTACCCTGAGGTGGTGTTCTGCTGTTCTGGCACGTCAGAGACTCTTCCAGTAGGTCATGGCACGCACAAACCATAACAGCAAAATCCGCACTAAATTATGGCGGTCCTCACCTTCTGAGTTTTGCACTTTACATGTAATCAGGAACTACTTTTAAGGCAGAGTATTGGCCTACTTGGGAGAAATGGCACAACAAACAGATTCATTTTTCCCATTAGACCTTATAAAAAAAATAAAAAGTTGGGGCTAAAACACATTATAGTGGTAAAAATGTAATTATTCTTTCTTCACCGCCCAATGGTATAAATTTCTGTGAGGCACATGTGGTGTCAACATGCTCACTGCACCCCTACATGGATTAATTGAGATGTAGTTTGTAAAATGATGTTATTTATGGGGGGTTTATGCTGTTCTGGCACCTCAAGGGCTCTGCAAATGTGACATTCAAACCATTCAAGTAAATTCTGAACTCCAATATGGTGGTCTTTCTCTTGAGCTTTACACTGTGCCTCAAAAGTAATTTTTGACCACATATGGGGTATCGATGTACTTCGGAGAAATAGCACACCAAACTGTATAGTGCATTTCTCCTGTATTTCTCATAATACCCTTGTGAAAATAACAAAAAAAAGTAGGGCTCTGCGCTATAAACTTCTGTCAAGCACCCGGGGGATTAAGGTGCTCACCACACGTCTTGATACATTCCTCGAGAGGTCTAGTTTCCAAAATGGAGTTGCTTGTGGGGGGCTTCCACTGTGTAGGCACATCAAGGGGTCTCCAAACGTGACATAGCATCCACTAATGATTCCAGCCAATTTTGCTTTGCACTTACGAGCCCTGCTGTGCGCCCAAACAGTAGTTTTCCCCCATATATGGGGTATGTGCGTGCTCAGCAGAAATTGCACAACAATTTTTTGGGTCCAATTTCTCCTGTTACCCTAGTGAAAATAAGTTTGGGGCTTAAAGAATATTTTTTTATTTTCATGGATCATTGTTATAAATTTCAGTGAAGCACCTTCGGATTCAAGGTGCTCACCATGCATCTAGATAAGTTCTTTGAGGGGTTTACTTTCCAAAATGGGGTCACTTGTAGGGGTTTCTAGTGTTTAGATTCCAGCCAATTTTGCGTTTAAAAAGTGAAGTGGTGCTCCTTCCCTTCCGACCCCTGCTGTGCGCCCAAGCATGAATTTTCCCCCACATTGTCATGCTCAGAAGAAAGTGGCTTTAGAGTGAAGGGGTTAACGTCATATCGAAAGGATAATAGGATCCTATCACAGAGACCAGTATCTATCTCGGAAACAGTTCCCTACACTGTGCTTGAGATGTGGCTGCGCATGTGCGGCTGTTTCTTTCTAGTGCACGGAGGGACTCTCAAGTCTATCTCCTGAGGACACATATATAGTGGAAATTTGTTGCGACTATTAATATCGGAGGGTCTCATATTTATAGGGTTAGGTTTGGGATCTGATATTTAGCCCTGCCCTTTAAGCAGCCACCCCATTGACGGCTGCTTGAGTATCACGTCATGAAGGGTTCTTCCACATCTCTACAGTTAGTAATAAGAATACCTTGAGACTCACCGCTTTCCTAGACAGCTTGCTCATTACTGGTAATGTTCTGCATGAGCAAGAAAATTGCTGACGACGGGATTTTCTAAAACACACAGCAAGTAAGTCTAATGTCAGTCAGGAAAAGAGGTCAAGACATAATAATAATTGCTCTGCACAATGTGCCGAGGCGGTTATGACAGTACTAATGCTCATAGGGAAACAACAGCGGTAGGGATAGGAAAAGAAGCATCTGATAATCCAAAAAAACACACATACATTTTTATATTTATTATTCTCTATGAATATTTGATAATCCAGAATATTTAATTAGTACTAGTATATTGTACTGCTACTGCTTCTGCTACTGCTACTGCTACTACTACTACTACTACTCTTTATTTAAATAGCGCCAACATATTCCGCAGCGCTTTACAGCTTAACAGTTTCAAACACAACAGTCATAAGTAATAACATTAGCAATACAATAATTAAAGCAAAATAAGATGACCCTGCTCGTGAGAGCTTACAATCTAGAATGAGGTGGGGGAGATACAAAGTACAGGTGTGTATTTGCAATGATGTATTTACAATGATGGTCCAGCCATCTTCAGGGGGTTGGGGATAGATGGGGATAGTGAACGGGCTACACACACATACAAACATAAAATGACTGATTAGGGAACGTGATAGGCCGCTCTGAACAAATGTGTTTTGAGGGAGCGCCTAAAACTATGTAAATTGTGGATGGTCCTAATATCTTGGGGTAGAGCATTCCAGAGGATTGGCGCAGCGCGGGAGAAGTTTTGGAGTCGGGAGTGGGAGGTACGGATTAGTACAGAGGTTAATCGAAAGTCCTTTGCAGAGCGTAGAGGTCGGTTAGGCCGATAGACTGAAATGAGGGAAGAGATGTAAGGGGGTGCCGCACTGTGGAGAGCTTTGTGGGTGAGAGCAAGTACTTTGAATTGGATCCTGTAGTGAATAAGCAGCCAGTGTAACGACTGGCAAAGAGCGGACGCGTCCGAATAACGATTAGCTAGATGGCCAACCCTGGCAGCTGCATTAAGGATAGACTGGAGAGGGGAAAGTCGAGTAAGGGGTAGGCCAAATAGTAGAGCGTAGCAGTAGTCCAGGCGGGAGTGGATCAAGGCGACAGTGAGGGTTTTTGTTGTTTCCATGGTGAGAAAAGGATGGATTCTAGAGATGTTCTTTAGGTGTAAACGGCATGAATAGGCAAGAGATTGTATATGGGATGTGAAGGAGAGATTGGAGTCAAACATAACACCCAGACAGCACGCCTGCTGCCGGGGTGTTATTATGGTGCCACCTACGGAGAGGGAAATGTCAGATTTAGGGAGGTTAGTAGATGGCGGGAGCAGAAGAAGTTCTGTTTTGGAGAGGTTGAGTTTCAGATAGAGAGTGGACATGATGTTGGAGACTGCGGACAGACAGTCACTGGCATTCTGTAGTGCAATGGGAGTAAGGTCAGGAGATGACGTGTATAGTTGTGTGTCATCGGCATAAAGATGGTACTGAAGGCCAAATCTGCTGATGGTCTGTCCAATTGGGGCCGTGTAGAGGGAGAAGAGAAGGGGGCCAAGGACTGAGACCTGAGGTACCCCCGACAGTGAGAGGAAGAGGAGATGAAGTGGAGCCAGAGAACAGAACACTGAAGGAGCGGTCAGAAAGATAGGAGGAGAACCAGGAGACAGCAGTGTCCTTAACCCCTTCACCCCCGGAGCTTTTTCCGTTTTTCCGTTTTCGTTTTTCGCTCCCCTCCTTCCCAGAGCCATAACTTTTTTATTTTTCCGTCAATTTGGCCATGTGAGGGCTTATTTTTTGCGGGACGAGTTGTACTTTTGAATGACATCATTGGTTTTAGCATGTCGTGTACTAGAAAACGGGAAAAAAATTCCAAGTGCAGTGAAATTGCAAAAAAAGTGCAATCCCACACTTGTTTTTTGCTTGCCTATTTTGCTAGGTTCACTAAATGCTAAAACTGACCTGCCATTATGATTCTCCAGGTCACTACGAGTTCATAGACACCTAACATGACTAGGTTATTTTTCACCTAAGTGGTGAAAAAAAATTCCAAACTTTGCAAAAAACAAAACAAAACAAAATTGCGCCATTTTCCGATACTCGTAGCGTCTCCATTTTTCGTGATCTGGGGTCAGGTGAGGGCTTATTTTTTGCGTGCCGAGCTGGCGTTTTTAATGATAGCATTTTGGTGTAGATACGTTCTTTTGATCGCCCGTTATTGCATTTTAATGCAATGTCGTGGCGACCAAAAAAACGTAAATCTGGCGTTTCGAATTTTTTTCTCATTACGCCATTTAGCGATCAGGTTAATGCTTTTTTTTAATTGATAGATCGGGCGATTCTGAACGCGGCGATACCAAATATGTGTAGGGTTTTTTTTTTTTTAATTGATTTATTTTGATTGGGGCGAAAGGGGGGTGATTTAAACTTTTATGTTTTTTTTATTTTTTTCACATTTTTAAAAACTTTTTTTTTTTACTTTTGCCATGCTTCTATAGCCTCCATGGGAGGCTAGAAGCAGGCACAGCCCGATCGGCTCTGCTACATAACAGCGATCATCAGATCGCTGTTATGTAGCTAAAATGCAGGTGTGCTGTGAGCGCCGACCACAGGGGGGCGCTCACAGCCACCGGCAATCAGTAACCATAGAGGTCTCAAGGACCTCTATGGTTACAATGGAGGAGCATCGCCGACCCCCGATCATGTGACAGGGGTCGGCGATGCGCTCATATCCGGCCGCACGGCCGGATGCGGTAGTTAAATGCCGCTGTCTGCGTTTGACAGCGGCATTTAACTAGTTAATAGCGGCGGGTGATCGCGATTTCACCCGCCGCTATTGCGCGCACATGTCAGCTGTAAAAAACAGCTGACATGTCGCGACTTTGATGTGCGCTCACCGCCGGAGCGCACATCAAAGCGGGGGTCCCGACATGTGACGTACTATTCCGTCACATGTCGGGAAGGGGTTAATGCCCAGTGACTGGAGCCTAGAGAGTAGGAGAGGGTGGTCAACAGTGTCGAAAGCTGCAGAAAGGTCAAGAAGAATGAGCAGAGAGTGGTCACCGTTACATTTTGCTGTCAGAAGGTCATTGGTCACCTTGATGAGTGCCGTTTCTGTCGAATGTAGGGGGCGGAAACCGGACTGTGAAGGGTCTAGGAAGGAATGAGTGGAGAGGTAACGGGTAAGGCGGGAGTAGACCAGGCGTTCCAAGAGTTTAGAGATGAAGGGGAGATTGGAAACTGGTCTGTAGTTGTTTGTGCAGGATGGGTCGAGGGCGGGTTTCTTTAGTAATGGAGTAATGATAGAGTGTTTGAAGGAGGAGGGGAAAAGGCCAGAGGAGAGGGAGAGATTAAAGATTGTAGTTAGGTGAGGTGTGACGACTGGAGAGAGAGAGACTGGAGGAGATATGAGGGAATGGGGTCGGCAGTGCATGTAGTCGGACGAGAAGAAGAGAGGAGCCTGGAGACGACTTCTTCTGTGATGAGATCGAATGTGGAGAGTGAGCCAGGGGAAATGCAGGGAGGGATGGGAGTTGATGTGCTTGGTGTCTGGGAGCGGATTTCCTGACGGATGTTATCTATTTTCTCTATAAAGTGGGAGGCCAGGTCATCAGCACAAATGTCTGCGATAGGTGCTTGTGCTTTTGGCCTGAGGAGGGAGTGAAAAGTGTCAAAAAGTTTATTGGGGTTGTTGGATAGTGAGATCAGAGTGGTGAAGTAAGTCTGTTTGGTGAGGTGAAGGCAGAGTTATAGGTTTTTAACATAAATTTGAAGTGTATGAAGTCTTCCGGTGTGCGAGTTTTCCTTCATAAGCGTTCAGCACTCCTAGAGCATCGCTGGAGAAATCGGGTTTGCGATGTGAGCCAGGGCTGTTTTACTCTGTACTTGGAGGTTCTGAGGGTGAGGGGCGCTACTTGGTCCAGGGTGCTTCTAAGAGTGTCATTGTAGTGATGTACAGCCAGATCAGGACAGGAAAAAGAGGAGATTGGGGACAATGATGAGTGTAGGGAGTCTGAGTGTGTGAGGGTGTAGATTTCTGAATGTGTGGTAGGTAGGAGGGTGCTGGGGTGGGCGAGGAATTGTGAGCGTGAAGGACAGAATGTTGTGGTCAGAGAGGGGAAGCGGAGAGTTATCTAGGTAGGACATTGAACAGAGCCGGACGAAGACCAGGTCAAGGGTGTTACCGTCTTTGTGTGTTTCAGAGGTTGAGAGCTGTGAGAGGCCTAGAGAAGTGGTTAGTGAAAGAAGCTGGGATGCAGATGTGGAAGTGAGGCTGTTAATGGGGATGTTGAAGTCTCCCAGGATAAGGGTTGGGAGTTCTGAGGACATGAAGTGCGGCAGCCAGGCAGAGAAATGGTCCAGGAAGTGGGTGGGTGAGCCTGGGGCCCGGTATATGACCACTACACTGAGGGAGAGGGGACAAAAGAGCCTGATGGTGTGGACCTCAAAAGAAGGGAATGAGAGTGATGGAGCTGTGGGGGATGACCTGGAAAGTGCATTGTGGGGACAAGAGTATGCCGACTCCACCACCATGTCTGTTTGTGGGTCTCGGGGAATGTGAGAATTGTCAATCTTCATTGCATTTCTGGAATTCCATTCAAGAATCTGAATTAAAGAGGTTGCCTTATAAAAAACAAACAAACAAAAAAAAACAAACAGATTACCCATCTGGAGGTTAGGTTCCATGTACGATCATGGAGGTCTGACTGATAGGACCCCCTATCAGGAGACCAGAGGTCACAGAGTTGTGTATGAATGGAGCAGGGGAGAGCATGTGCGACCACTGCTCCATTCTCTGGTGGTCGTACATGCTCACTACCGCTCTATTCACTAGCTATATGAGTTGTGGTCACATGTGCTCACTATTGTTCCATTCACTGCTTATAGGGGTGGTGGTTGCACGTGCTCACTACCCCTTCATTCACTTCTTATAGAAGTGGTGGTTGCACATGCTAACTACTGCTCCATTCTGCTCATAGGAGTGGTGGTTGCATGTCACTATCACTCCATTCACTGCTTATAGAAGTGGTGGTGGCAAGTGCTCACTACTGTTCCATTCACTTCTTATAGGAGTGGTGGTCGCACGTGTTCACTACCGCTCCATTCACTGTCTTTACCAGTGGTGGATGCACATGATTTTGCATCAAATGAGGTAGGGCTAAACAAAACCATGTCCAAAGATGGTTATTTTGAGGGTATTCCTTGTGGGTGCAATTAATGTCCAAAATGTTGCATATATTTTGGGAAGCATGTTCTAAATCTGGGAGATTTGTAAAATATATAGGAATTAAACCAGGTGCCATCATAACATCAGTTTTTGATTGGTGGTTATCTGATATTTGTGATCTCACAGATCCTGAGAATGAAGATAGAACTAAATCCTTACTTTCTCCCTGCACAGTGGTGTCTCACCCACCTGATATGTAAGGGAATGGTATTACAGCTCCAATAATGTGAATAGAGCCTCTGTAGTACCCTTCTTTTCTGCTATGCTAGGAGTGCTGCTGTGGGAGGGGATGCAGTGCAGATTCAGTGATACAAACCCTTCTTTCATGGGAATGGAGGGGGTCCAAAAGGATGGGAGTTATATGGGAGCTTCCCAGAAAACGCTTTTTTACGGCGAGATGCTTAAAGAGGTATACAAACAGAAACATAGGGTAGAGGAAGGTGGGCTTATTGCAGAGATATAAATGAGCTCCCTTTCCAGGCGCTGCTTGACACAAGCACACTCCTATTCACCCACAGGAGGTCCTGCCCCACGCCATTTTCCAAGGCTTTAACACGTTAACACTTTCCTGTTTGCTAATATTACAGCACCTGCAGAGACCACATCCCTGTGTCAGTTCCTAAAAAAGACAAGACCCAGATGGCTGGGGTGGTGAAGGCCCCAAGTATTATTATGCCCTTGGACCATTATTGGAAAGTGTGTAAAGACGATTGGAAAAAGCTCACCATGCGGTTGGCACAGTGTATAGCATAGTTAGTATAATTATTAAGGTTGAAGGAAGACTGTAAGTCCATCTAGTTCAACCCATAGCCTAACCTAACATGCCCTAACATGTTGATCCAGAGGAAGGCAAAAAAAACCCATGTGGCAAAGAGTAACTCCACCATGGGGAAAAAAATTCCTTCCCGACTCCACATACGGCAATCAGACTAGTTCCCTGGATCAACGCCTTATCAAGGAATCTAGTGTATATGCCCTGTAACATTATACTTTTCCAGAAAGGTATCCAGTCCCCTCTTAAATTTAATTAATGAATCACTCATTACAACATCATACGGCAGAGAGTTCCATAGTCTCACTGCTCTTACAGTAAAGAATCCGCGTCTGTTATTATGCTTAAACCTTCTTTCCTCCAGACGTAGAGGATGCACCCTTGTCCCTGTCTCAGGTCTATGATTAAAAAGATCATCAGAAAGGTCTTTGTACTGTCCCCTCATATATTTATACATTAAAATAAGATCACCCCTTAGTCTTCGTTTTTCCAAACTAAATAGCCCCAAGTGTAATAACCTATCTTGGTATTGCAGACCCCCCAGTCCTCTAATAACCTTGGTCGCTCTTCTCTGCACCCGCTCCAGTTCAGCTATGTCTTTCTTATACACCGGAGACCAGAACTGTGCACAGTATTCTAAGTGTGGTCGAACTAGTGACTTGTATAGAGGTAAAATTATGTTCTCCTCATGAGCATCTATGCCTCTTTTAATACATCCCATTATTTTATTTGCCTTTGTAGCAGCTGCCTGACACTGGCCACTGAATATGAGTTTGTCATCCACCCATATACCCAGGTCTTTTTCATTGACGGTTTTGCCCAGAGTTTTAGAATTAAGCACATAGTTATACATCTTATTACTTCTACCCAAGTGCATGACCTTACATTTATCCCCATTAAAGCTCATTTGCCATTTATCAGCCCAAGCTTCTAGTTTACATAAATCATCCTGTAATATAAAATTGTCCTCCCCTGTATTGATTACCCTGCAGAGTTTAGTGTCATCTGCAAATATTGAAATTCTACTCTGAATGCCCCCTACAAGGTCATTAATAAATATGTTAAAAAGAAGAGGGCCCAATACTGACCCCGTGGTACCCCACTGCTAACCGCAACCCAGTCCGAGTGTGCTCCATTAATAACCACCCTTTGTTTCCTATCCCTGAGCCAGCTCTCAACCCACTTACACATAATTTTCCCCTATCCCCATTACTCTCATTTTATGTAACAACCTTTTGTGTGGCACCGTATCAAAAGCTTTTGAAAAGTCCATATACATTACGTCCACTGGGTTCCTTTGGTCCAGTCCGGAACTTACCTCTTCATAGAAGCTGATCAAATTAGTCTGACATGAACGGTCCCTAGTAAACCCGTGCTGATACTGGGTCATAAGGTTATTCCTCTTCAGATACTCCAGCATAGCATCCCTTAGAATGCCCTCCAGGATTTTACCCACAGTAGAGGTTAAGCTTACTGGCCTATAATTACCGAGTTCAGGTTTTTGCCCCTTTTTTGAATATTGGCACCACATTTGCTATACGCCAGTCCTGTGGTACAGACCCTGTTATTATGGAGTCTTTAAAGATTAAAAATAATGGTCTATCAATGACTGTACTTAATTCCTGCAGTACTCGGGGGTGTATCCCATCCGGGCCCGGAGATTTGTCAATTTTAGTTATTTTTAGACGCCGCCGTACTTCCTGCTGGGTTAAGCAGGTGACATTTAATTGGGAATTTTTATCACTAGTCATTTTGTCTGCCATGGGATTTTCTTTTGTAAATACTGATGAAAAAAAGTCATTTAGCATATTGGCTTTTTCCTCATCCTCATCCACCATTTCCCCCAGATTATTTTTAAGGGGGCCAACACTGTCATTTTTTAGTTTCTTACTATTTATATAGTTAAAGAATATTTTGGGATTATTTTTACTCTCTCTGGCAATGAGTCTCTCTGTCTCAATCTTTGCTGCCTTGATTTGCTTTTTACAGAATTTATTTAATTTTCTGTATTTATTTAATGCCTCCTCACTACCTACTTCCTTTAATTCTCTAAATGCTTTTTTTTTGTCCCTTATTGCGCCCCTTACAGCTCTATTTAGCCATATTGGTTTCCTCCTATTTCTAGTATGTTTATTGCCATACGGTATATACTGTGCACAGGTCCTATCCAGGATGCTAATAAATGTCTCCCATTTTCTTTGTGTATTTTTGTCTCAGGATATCGTCCCAGTTAATTGCACCAAGATCCTCTCTCATCCGTTGGAAATTTGCCCTCCTGAAGTTTAGTGTCCTTGTCACCCCCCTACTACCCATCTTATTAAAGGTTACATGAAAACTTATTATTTTGTGATCACTATTCCCCAAGTGACCCCCAACCCTTATATTTGATATGCGGTCTGGCCTGTTGGTTAATATTAGGTCTAGCAGTGCCCCCCTCCTTGTTGGGTCCTGAACCAGTTGTGAAAGGTAATTGTCTCTCATAGTTGTCAAAAACCGATTACCTTTGCTGGAACTGCAGGTTTCTGTTCCCCAATCTATTTCAGGGTAGTTGAAGTCCCCCATAATAATGACTTCTCCTTGAGTCGCAGCATCATCTATTTGCTTTACGAGGATATTCTCCATTGCTTCCATTATTTTTGGAGATTTATAACAAATCCCTATCAGTAATTTATTATTTTTTCCCCCTCCCCTTATCTCCACCCACAGGGACTCTACATTTTCATTAAATTCACCTATATTATCACGCAGGATGGGTTTTAAGGAAGATTTTACATATAGACACACCCCTCCCCCTCGCTTATCTGTACGGTCATTTCTGAACAGGCTATAGCCCTGCAAGTTAACAGCCAAGTCATTGCTCTCATCCAGCCACGCCTCAGATATCCCCACCATGTCATAATTATGCTCCAACAACATTAGTTCTAATTCATCCATTTTGTTGGCGAGGCTTCTGGCATTAGTATACATGCACTTGATGTTACTCTCTGTACCTCTATTCTTTCTTAAATTACTAACTGTTCTAACCCCACCCCCCATGCCACCGCCACCCCCAACTTCCTTATTTGTGCCCAGGTCTCTATCTGCACTATCTTCTCCTCCTATAAAATGAATACCCTCCCCCCCAATCCCTAGTTTAAACACTCCTCCAACCTTCTAACCATTTTCTCCCCCAGCACAGCTGCCCCTTCCCCATTGAGGTGCAGCCCGTCCCTAGCGTAGAGCCTGTAGCCAACTGAGAAGTCGGCCCAGTTCTGCAGGAACCAAAACCCCTCCTTCCTACACCAATTCTTGAGCCACTTATTAACCTCCCTAATCTCCCGTTGCCTCTCTGGCGTGGCACGTGGTACAGGCAGTATTTCGGAAAATACCACGTTGGAGGTCCTTGCTTTCAGCTTGCAGCCTAATTCCCTGAAATCATCTTTAAGGACCTTCCACCTACCTCTAACTTTGTCATTTGTGCCAATGTGCACCATGACCGCTGGGTCCTCACCAGCCCCTCCCAGTAATCTGTCCACCCGATCAGCGAGGTGTCGGACTCGAGCGCCAGGTAGGCAGCACACCGTCCGACGATCCCTGTCTTTGTGACAGATTGCCCAATCTGTTCCCCTAATAATTGAGTCCCCCACTACCAGCACCTGTCTGGCCTGCCCTGCTCTCCTATTTCCCTCCTTACTGGAGCAGTCACTCCTCCGGCTTTCAGAGGACATTCCTGGCTGCAGCAGTGCTACCCCTGTACTGGCACCCCCCTCATCTGCCAACTTAGCAAACTTATTGGGGTGTGCCAGATCAGGACTAGCCTCCCTGGCACTCTTCCCTCTACCCCGCCTTCTATCTGTCACCCAGCTAACTGCCACACTGTCCTGCAGCTCCATCCTACCATCCCCCTCCTCATCTATCCCATTGAGCGTCTGCTCTGTGAGCAGAAGACTCCTCTCCATATTGTCTATGGATCTCAGTGTTGCCAGCTGCACATTTAGATCCAGTATCTGGGTTTCCAAATGCACAATGTGCTCACATCTCGCACAGCAGTATGCACCCTCGACCGGCTGGTCAAGGACTGCATACATGTGGCAAGATGTGCACTGGATGGCATTAACAATTGTGGAGCACATTTCCTAATGGGGATTGCACCACACAGAAACGTTAATTAACAATAAATACAAAGTATTAATTAAAAAAAAAAAAAAAACACAGAAGCAATTCCTCCCTTGGAAACTCCCTGATTCCAAAGTCACTGAATCACAAGTCACACACTTACCGCCGTTCACACTTACGCTCAGGTCACACTCAGCTCGCTCACACTCGCTGTGCTGAAGATTTATAGATTTTTTTTTTTTTCTCTCTATCTCCCCTCAACAGCAATCCACCTTGCTGTTCAGATGCACTTCCAAAAAGGACTTGAGCCCCAAACAGCTGCCCCTTATATCCCCTTAATTATGAGCCCCCACCCTAAGTTAACTCCTTATGAATATAGCTACTCCCAATTCAGCAACTCACACAAATTCACACAGGTATTTGTTAAAGGCCTTCCAAATACCTCCTCACTGAATCACAAGTCACACACTTACCGCCGTTCACACTTACGCTCAGGTCACACTCAGCTCGCTCACACTCGCTGTGCTGAAGATTTATAGATTTTTTTTTTCTCTCTATCTCCCCTCAACAGCAATCCACCTTGCTGTTCAGATGCACTTCCAAAAGGAGGGCAGATTGGTGTGGTAACTCATATAGTGACACTTATCTGACACAGGGAAGGAAACATGCCTTTCAATTGTTGAAAGCTACAACTACCACGCTGAGAGTTGGGCTGGGTTTCCATATATAAAAACAGTGAAAGCTGCTGATGTGTCCGACTCCATGTCCGCACTGCAGGTTGGTGCTAGAGCTGCCTTTACATTGCATGCTGCAAGTTTTTTTTCCACACAGACCATCAGTTTTCATGTAAAATCGGCCATAAGCACCGACACACAGGTTATAATGGGTCCATGGCACACGCAGACCCATAATACACCTTTATAGAATTGCAGCAGATAGGAGACCCCATTCATACAGTGACAGCGGACAGTGTGCAGCCATTTCTACACTGGTGGAGGAAATAATGGAGTCTGCCCTGCAGATACAGTATATAGATGATAGATAAAGAGGTATTCCTATACTATACATTTATGGCATGACCATAGGACATATAAATGCTTGATCGGTGCTAGTCCTTGAGGATCCTGTTGCCGCCAGTCACTAATTCCTAGTTGCCACAGTCTCTACAGCTGGGACCCTATCAGGCACTTACATACTAGATTTTATGAGAATGACGACAATACCCCTTTAACGATAACTATTAGGCTGCCGTCACACTAGCAGTATTTGGTCAGTATTTTACATCAGTATCTGTAAGCCAAAACCAGGAGTGGGTGATAAATGCAGAAGTGGAGAATATGTTTCTATTATACTTTTCCTCTGATTGTTCCACTCCTGGTTTTGGCTTACAAATACTGAGGTAAAATACTGACCACATACTGATACAGTGACGGCAACCTTAGAACATTCGCTCCCCGATGGTCAGCTTATGTAAAAGGTCTTTAAGAGTGGACGTCTTCCAAGAAGCTGCTGGTCTCTAACCCTTTTAGGACCGTAAAAGTTTATCGTTCCACTTTAGGACTCACTCCTGAACTGAAACATCTGAGAAGGAAGATGTACTGTCTCTTTAACGAGTGAACGATTCAGACGTATGCGCCGAGGGAGTCACCATGTGCTGTTGTGCATCATTTTCAGCCATATATGCCTATAGGAGGCCATCAGCAAGACGTGTTCGACTGTCTTTCTGCTTGCCTCAACTAGGCATATATAGCTGAAAATGATGCACACCGTTTGCATCATTATAGTCAATGGCCCCATCAGCACATACGCAAAATCCCATTTTGCGTGGGTCTGAACACAAGTCCCAAGAGTCACTGAACGTAGGGGACAAACGTAATGTGAACCCAGCCTAAAGTTTCTGCCAGAACATAACCAATATTGGAAAATGCTTGGGTCTTTAAGCACGAACAGTAGCGCTGCGAATCATATCATGGACGGGTAACAGTATGGCCGACCAATCCACATTATTACATAAGCTGGTGACAATGTAACACCCAGCTCTGCACCATGCTCATACTGTGCAGGTGTACATGTAAGGTACGGCAAGCAGCACCCCGCTACAAAGGTCAGCTCTGCCCCCTGGTGGTGAAGCTGGGTACTGCCACCATTGTGTGCACTGTGGATGATGAAGCTGGGGAATTATGTGCCGCTATTGTCACCATTGATCAAGTGCTTACCTAGAAAGAGGGGGAAGAACATTTCTGACAATGCAGAAGATTCTTTGTTGAATCGATGAGACTATAGGAAAAGCTGGAGGGGGTGAGGGTCTGATTCTCTTAGCATCCTACTCAGTAGGAGGTGGGTGAAATGCCCCTGTGTGCATGTGAATCACAATGCGAGGGGTGAGATGCAGCTGAGTCAAGGAGATCATCCCACGCTCGCACTACGTGGGAGTACGGCAGGCAGCGAAGCTACAGCCCAGCACAATCACATCTCTGAATTGTCATTGCTCTGCCTCCAGACTGCGGCAAGCAGCCATTATAGAAGCAGAGCACAAGCCAATTCAACAGGTCACTTTAAGTCTTAAAGACGACCTGTCACTTTCTCCCGACAGGTCTGCCTGGAACATATTTTCATTAGCAGAACAGCACAATGCAAAGACCAGAGATAACTCCCATCAAAGCCAATTTAACCCTCTTAGATGCAGTGGTCAAAAGCAACTAAGCTTTTTGGTGTTTTTCATGTTAGAGTAGGACTGGCAAAAAGTAAGGACCCTTGACGTGGGTTGCCAGCTTACATATTATGGCCAGAATATCAACCAATACCTTACATATATTTATATGTTTTGTATGTTGTATTTTTTGCAGGGTGCAGTTGGGCCCAAATGGTTCTGTACACTGTGGCCTCTGTTCACACAGGATGCATTATAGTTAGCACTGGGCAGCCCGCCATAGGGCGTCATTAAACCCTTAAGCCCCGAGGGTGGTTTGCACGTTAATGACCGGGCCAATTTTTACAATTCTGACCACTGTCCCTTTATGAGGTTATAACTCTGGAACGCTTCAATGGATCTTGGCGATTCTGACATTGTTTTCTCGTGAGATATTGTACTTCATGTTAGTGGTAAAATTTATTCGATATAACTTGTGTTTATTTGTGAAAAAAATGGAAATTTGGCAAAAATTTTGAAAATTTCCCAACTTTGAATTTTTATGCCCTTAAATCACAGAGATACGTCACGCAAAATACTTAATAAGTAACATTTCCCACATGTCTACTTTACATCAGCACAATTTTGGAACCAAAATTTTTTTTTGTTAGGGAGTTAAGGGTTAAAAGTTTACCAGCAATTTCTCATTTTTACAACACCATTTTTTTTTAGGGACCACATCTCATTTGGAGTCATTTTGAGGGGTCTATATGATAGAAAATACCCAAGTGTGACACCATTCTAAAAACTGCACCTCTCAAGGTGCTCAAAACCACATTCAAAAAGTTTATTAACCCTTCAGGTGTTTCACAGGAATTTTTGGAATGTTTAAATAAAAATGAACATTTAACTTTTTTTCACACAAAATTTACTTCAGCTCCAATTTGTTTTATTTTACCAAGGGTAACAGGAGAAAATGGACCGTAAAAGATGTTGTACAATTTGTCCTGAGTACAACGATACCCCATATGTGGGGGTAAACCACTGTTTGGGCGCATAGCAGAGCTCGGAAGCGAAGGAGCGCCATTTGACTTTTCAATGCAAAATTGACTGGAATTGAGATGGGACGCCATGTTGCGTTTGGAGAGCCCCTGATGTGCCTAAACATTGAAACCCCCCACAAGTGACACCATTTTGGAAAGTAGACCCCTTAAGGAACTTATCTAGATGTGTGGTGAGCACTTTGACCCAACAAGTGCTTCACAGAAGTTTATAATGCAGAGCCGTAAAAATAAAAAATCATATTTTTTCACAAAAATGATCTTTTGGCCCCCAATTTTTTATTTTCCCAAGGGTAAGAGAAGAAATTGGACCCCAAATGTTGTTGTGCAATTTGTCCTGAGTACAACGATACCCCATATGTGGGGGTAAACCACTGTTTGGGCGCATAGCAGAGCTCGGAAGGGAAGGAGCGCCATTTGACTTTTCAATGCAAAATTGACTGGAATTGAGATGGGACACTATGTCGCGTTTGGAGAGCCCCTGATGTGCCTAAACATTAAAACCCCCCACAGGTGACACCATTTTGGAAAGTAGACCCCATAAGGAACTTATCTTGATGTGTTTTGAGAGCTTTGAACCCCCAAGTGTTTCACTACAGTTTATAACGCAGAGCCGTGAAACTAAAAATTCTTTTTTTTTTCAGAAAAATGTTTTTTAGCCCCCAGTTTTGTATTTTCACAAGGGTAACAGGATAAATTGGACCCCAAAAGTTGTTGTCCAATTTGTCCTGAGTACGCTGATACCCCATATGTGGGGGGGGGGGAACCACTGTTTGGGCGCATGGCAGTGCTCGGAAGGGAGGGAGCGCCATTTGGAATGCAGACTTAGATGGATTGGTCTGCAGGCGTCATGTTGCATTTGCAGAGCCCCTGATGTACCCAAACAGTATAAACCCCCCCATAAGTGACCCCATATTGGAAACTAGACCTCCCAAGGAACTTATCTAGATGTGTTGAGAACTTTGAACCCCCAAGTGTTTCACTACAGTTTACAACGCAGTGCCGTAATAAAATAAAAAAATCCTTTTTTTCCCCACAAAAATGATTTTTAGCCCCCCAAATTTTTATTTTCCCAGAGATAACAAGAGAACTTGGACCCCAAAAGTTGTTGTCCAATTTGTCCCGAGTACGCTGATGCCCCATATGTTGGGGTAAACCCCTGTTTGGGCGCACGGGAGAGCTCGGAAGGGAAGGAGCACTGTTTTACTTTTTCAACGCAGAATTGTCTGGAATTGAGATTGGACGCCATGTCGCGTTTGGAGAGCCCCTGATGTGCCTGAACAGTGGAAACTCCCCAATTCTACCTGAAACTAATCCAAACACACCCCTAACCCTAATCCCAACTGTAACCCTAACCACACCCCTAACCCTGACACACCCCTAATTCTAATCCCAACCCTAATCCCAACAGTAAATGTAATCCAAACCCTAACCCTAACTTTAGCCCCAACCCTAACCCTAACTTAGCCCCAACCCTATCCCTAACTTTAGCCCAAACCCTAACTTTAGCTCCAACCCTAACTTTAGCTCCAACCCTAGCCCCAACCCTAGCCCTAACCCTAATGGGAAAATGGAAATAAATACATTTTTTTAATTTTATTATTTTTCCCTAACTAAGGGGGTGATGAAGGGGGGTTTGATTTACTTTTATAGCGTTTTTTATATCGGATTTTTATGATTGGCAGCTGTCACACACTAAAAGACGCTTTTTATAGCAAAAAAGTTTTTGCGTCTCCACATTTTGAGACCTATAATTTTTCCGTATTTTGGTCCACAGAGTCATGTGAGGTCTTGTTTTTTGCGGGACGAGTTGACGTTTTTATTGGTAACATTTTCGGACATGTGAGTTTTTGATCACTTTTTATTCCGATTTTTGTGAGGCAGAATGACCAAAAACCAGCTATTCATGAATTTCTTTTGGGGGAGGCGTTTATACCGTTCCACATTTGGTAAAATTGATAAAGCAGTTTTATTCGTCGGGTCAGTACGATTACAGCGATATCTCATTTATATCATTTTTTTATGTTTTGGCGCTTTTATACGATAAAAGCTATTTTATAGAAAAAATAATTATTTTGGCATCGCTTTATTCTGAGGACTATAACTTTTTTATTTTTTTGGTTATGATGCTATATGGCGGCTCGTTTTTTGCTGGACAAGATGACGTTTTCAGCGGTACCATGGTTATTTATATCCGTCTTTTTGATCGCGTGTTATTTCACTTTTTGTTCGTCGGTATGATAAAGCGTTGTTTTTTGGCTCGTTTTTGTTTTTTTCTCTTACGGTGTTCACTGAAGGGGTTAACTAGTGGGACAGTTTTATAGGTTGGGTCGTTACAGACGCGGCGATACTAAATATGTGTACTTTTATTGTTTTTTTGTTTTTCTTTAGATAAAGAAATGTATTTATGGGAATAATATTTTTTTTTTTCTTCATTATTTAGGATTTTTTTTTTTTTTTTAACACACGTGGAAAAGGAGATTTTTGTGTACTCACCGTAAAATCTCTCTTAGCCTCTAATTGGGGGACACAGGACCATGGGTGTTATGCTGCTGTCCACTAGGAGGCGACACTATGCATAATCTGAAAAAGATTAACTGTGGCTCCTCCTGTGCAGTATACACCCTTGGACGGCATCAGCCTTCTCCAGTTTTGTGCCAAAGCAGTAGGAGGAACGTAACATGAATAACATAATTATGCCTGTAAGAAGGCAACTATGTACGAGCTCAAGAAACAATATGAGAACTCAACAGTTACAACAGCCCAGAAAGGGCAACAGGGTGGGAGCTGTGTCCCCCAATTAGAGGCTAAGAGAAAGAGATTTTACGGTGAGTACACAAAAATCTCCTTTACTCTGTCGCCTCATTGGGGGACACAGGACCATGGGACGTCCTAAAGCAGTCCCTGGGTGGGAAGCAATGGACGAATATTGTGCAGACAGGCCCGTACACTTAGGGCACCGCCGCCTGCAGGACACATCTACCCAGGCTCGCTGAGGACTGGGTATGAACCCTGTAGTGTTTGGTAAATGTGTGTAAGCTAGTCCAAGTGGCCGCCTTACACACTTGTTGTGCCGAAGCCTGGTGCCGAATGACCCAGGAGGCCCCTACCGCCCGTGTAGAGTGTGCCGTAATACCGGCTGGAAGAGGAGGATTCTTAAGGAGGTACGCCTCTTGTATGGTGGGTATGATCCACCTGGCAAGAGTAGCTTTTGGAAGCTGGCCTACCCTTGTGGCCGCCTTCCGGAAGGAGGAAAGGAGAATCAGACCTCCGGAAGGACGCAGTCCTAGACACGTATATACGCAAAAGGCCTGACAAGGTCAAGCGTATGCAGAGCCTTCACCACTGTATGAACCGGACAAAGGGATGGTAGTGAAATTTCCTCATGGAGGTGGAAGTCTGACACAACCTTCGGAAGGAAGGATGGGACCGTACGAAGAACTACCTTGGCCTGGTGAAAAACCAGGAAAAAAACCGTCTGCATGAGAGTGCTGTCGGTTCAGACACCTTGCGTAGCGAGGTGAGTACCACCAGGAAAAAAATCACCTTCTGGGAAAGAAGGCGGAGCGGGACCTCCTTAAGGGGTTCGAGGGGTGGTTCCTGCAATGCTGTCAGGACCAGGTTGAGGTCCCACGTTTCTAGTGGTCGTCTGTAGGGCGGGACCAATCGGGAAACCCCCTGAAGGAAAGGCCTTACTTGCGGCCTGGTAGCAATGCGCTTTTGGTAAAAGCACTGAGAGGGCTGACACCTGGCTTTTAGGCAATCCTAATGACAGACTGGCCTCCAGACCCGCTTGGAGAAAAACCAAAGAACTTTGGGTAGGGAATAAGGGAGTGGAACCTGGCCACGATATTCGCACCAAGTAAAGAAAAAACTTTCCAGGTACGGTAATAAATCTTGGCAGAGGCTGATTTCCGTGCTCTGATCATGGTTACAATGACCTCTGTCGAGAACCCTGCCTGGATAGAACCCAGGTCTCAAGGGCCACGCCATCAAGTTGAGAGCCCTTGAGTTCTGGTGGTAGAACGGCCCTTGTGATAGAGGATCGTGGTGGTCGGGGAGACGCCAGGGGGCGTCTGCTGTGAGTTGTACGATGTCGGCGTACCATGTGCGTCTGGGCCAGCCCAGTGCAATGAGGGTGGATGAAACTCCCTCTTGTTTGATCTTCCTCACCCTCTGGATATCAGGGGGAGAGGTGGAACGATATACAGAAGCTGGAACTGAGTCCAGTCCTGAACCAGAGCGTCTGCTCCGAGCGACCACGGATCGTGTGTTCTGGCAATGAAGTTGGAGACCTTGGCATTGAAATGGGATGCCATTAGGTCCACATCCGGGGTCCCCCAGCGGAGACAGATCTGTGAAAAATTTCGGAATGGAGAGACCACTCTCCCGAGTCTATTCCTTGTCGGCTGAGGAAGTCTGCTTCCCAGTTGTCCACACCCGAACGTGGACTGCCGAAAGGACCGACCCTGTGTCCTCCGCCCAGCGGAGGATATGTGACACTTCCCTCATCGCTTGGGTACTGCGGGTCCCCCCTTGATGAGTCACATATGCCACAGTCGTGGCTTTGTCCGACTGTGTCCTGATGTAAGAGGCTGCCAGTAAGTGATGGAAAGCCCTCAATGCCAGAAAGATGGCACGAATCTCCAGGACGTTGATGGGCATGGACGCTTCCGCTGAGGACCATTTGCCCAACAGGAGCCCACAGCTGGGCTGGGGTCCCTGGATGCAGGCGCAGTGTGCTGGCTCATTGCTTGGAGGTGTAGGATGCTGCCTGTACAGACCCTACCTGAGGTGTCTCAACCTAATACCCCCAGAGGGGGATAGGGAAGGTGTTATTGTCCCCTTCAGGGGCCTTTATCCTCGCCTCGACCTCAACCCAGAAACCAAAAGGAATTGGGGAAGGATCTCGACTTCGAACCAGCACCCGAGGGACTGGGGAAGGAGCAGCATGGGGAATAGCCATCTCAACTTCAACTGGGCACCCCATAATAGGGGGTCGAGGAAGGAGCCATGCCGGGAGTCTCACAGGAGACCCTCTTTCTTCATCAGCTAGACGGAGGGCCAGTGCCTTATCCTTGGGAAGGAGCACTAGACCCTTGGAAGTGTTGATAACATTTCCAGGAAGGTCAGGGACTGACTCGGGTTGGCGATGACTTTGTAGGTTGATTAACCAGCCCATGCGACTGAGAGTATCGGTTGTGATTGAGACGCTGAGCTCGCATTCCTTTAAGGTGGGAGCCTTGATGAGTAGATCGTCCAGGTATGGAACGACTACTATGCCTCTGGAATGCAGGACGTCCGTGGTTGCTGCCATGACCTTGATGAAGACTCTGGGAGCCGTGGCGAGTCCAGAGGGGAGAGCCACGAATTGGTAGTGGTCCTGGCCTATTGCGAACCTGAGAAAAAACCTCCAATAGAGAGGTGCAATAGGTATATGCACGTATGTCTATGGAGGCGAGATATTCTTCCTTCTCCATGGACGCAAGATGAACCGAAGGGACTCCATGCGGAAGTGACGGACCCGTACATATTCGTTGAGGTGTTTTGGGTCTAGTATGGTCCGTACGCTGCCTCCTTTCTTGGGAACTACGACAGATTGGAGTAGAACCCTCGGAAGCGGTCGGTCGTGGGTACCGGTACAATGACTCCTGATTAACAAAGCGAGGAGACCGCTTGGTGGTAGGGTCGAGCCTTGGCTGGCGGTTTTGCAAAAAATCGGCCGCCTATTGGTGTGGTGTTTTCCGGAGTCCGTGAGTCATGAAGAGGAGAAGTCTGGAATCTTCCTCCTCTGGGCTTAGACTGGCCTGCTTTGGACTGCCAAGTCTTGTCCGACCTCTGCGTCGATCGTGAGTTGTTCCTACGTGGGGAACGGTTACGATTTTGTACCGGACGTGAGACGGACCAGCCGGAGGAATTCCGAAAGGATCGGAATCGAGTTTGGTTACGCTTCTTGTAAGTGCGTTTAGGTTTCAGTTGGGGAAGAGAAGTACTCTTACCCCATGTGGCGTTGGATATCATAGTGTCCAACTGTTCACCGAAAAAAAGACTCCCACTGAGGTAGGGGAGGTGCGTGAGGGACTCCTTTGAGGCTGCGTCCGCTTTCCATTCCCGCAGCCAGAGGATACGCCGAATCGCGATGGCGTTTGATGCTATCCCCGCGACTCCCCTTGCTGAAACCAGAGCTGCATGGAGCATGTAATCTGCTACAACTGCAATTTGAACCGCTTGGTCCGGCAGTTCAGAAGCGGATGCTTGTAAGGCTTATAAATTCTTTGCCCAGGTCAGGCTGGCCTTGGCAGCCCAAGCTGAGGCGAACGCGGGAGCCATGGTTGCCCCCGCTGCCTTGAAAATTGAATGAGCCATGCGTTCTACCTGCCGGTCTGCTGCGTCCCTGAGGGTTGAGCTATCTGGCAGTGAAAGGAGACTCTGTGCTGCTAGCCTGGAGACTTTTAATCCACTTTCAGGTGGATCTGTCCTTCTGTGGGAAGGGGTACCTCGCCCCCAGATATTTGCGATTAGCGGTTTTTTGTTTTTTTTTCAGGCTGTAGAGCTTTTAAGGATCGCCTTAAACTCTGGTGGTTAGAGAAGAGCTTAGGCGGCTTCAGAGGTCCTTCAAAGGAAATCTTATGTTCTGGGACCTCTGGTGGCGGATCAGAAATGTCCAGCACCCGATGGATGGACGATATCATGTCCTCAACTAGCGCTGTATTGCTAGGAGGGATTGGGATCAGGGACTCCTTCGTTTCTCTGTCCGAGTCAGAGTCGTGCCTTCCGAATCCTGTGTATCACTGAGGCGTCCCCTGCTGGGCTGGGGAGGAGGCCTTCTCTGAGGATTGCGGAGATCTGCATTGTCTGTCCCTGGAATGGGACGGTCTAGATGACCTGGAGCTACGGTGTCTCTTCCTAGAGGGGGATGACCGTGTGCTATGGGATGACGCAGATGGACCTGATCCATGGATCCGCTTGCGTCCTGACCTAGACGTGGATGTGCCAGGGTCATCTTGTTCCTGAGTCAAGCTCTCCCGTTGTTGGGTAACGGTCATAGCCGGGGCATGACCCTGCAGCAATGTGAAAGTTAGGTTATCTATAGACTGCGTCATAGATTGCGAGAACTGATAGCCCATTCCGGCGTGGCATTAGACACCAAGTGACACATTAGGTTGTATACAGTTCTGACAATGCGGGTACGTGCTGCTACTGGGGAGAGCAGTCCCGCAGGCTGTGCAGAATGCATAATAGCAGATCTGCCTGGTTCTCTCGGACCTTGAGCCCTGTATAGTGCACCAAGTGCAGAGGTGCTGCCAGCAGATGGACCTTACAGGGGTAGAGAACCTACAGGTGAGTCTTGTAGGTAATATGGATTCACAGCTGAGTAAAAATAACCCAGCTGTGATCTTACCCCACCAGTGTGCCCCGAGGTCCAGCGCCGAAGATCCACAGTCTTGTGCCCCCCGGAGACTGGCTGCCTGGTCCTGGTCCTGCAGACCGGGAGATGCAGGGTTAATCTGCAGCCGAAAATGGCTGCAGAGACAGAGGAGAGAGGAGGAGAAGGGGGCGGAGAGCTGGGAAAAGGCGGCAAGGCTATAAAAAAAACCCCGCTCTTTCTGTCTCGATCCGCCCCTTGTATGACACTGTAGAGTGTCATTTTTGTCATCCGGGGGGCGGAGAGAAAGCTGCTGCTTCAGCTAGGCCGGAGCCGGGGCCTAAATTGGATGCCTGAGGCCCAGAAGGGTTCCAGGCCGGCGCGAAAGTCCGGGAGGGGGTCGGATCTGAACCGGACCCCTCCGGATTTGAAGGCAGGATGGCGGTGGGGCTATAGCGGAAGGGGGAGCCCGGTGAGGGGTCCCCCTGAGGCAGTAGAGAGCTGGTGCTGCCGCAGAGACAGGGATGCTGAGAGCCCTGTGTCTGTATGTGCCATGCCTGCCTGCACTCCCCCCGGCCCCAACAGGAGCCTGCAGCTGGGCTGGGGTCCCTGGATGCAGGCGCAGTATGCTGGCCCATTGCTGGGAGCTGTAGGATGCTGCCTGTACAGGCCCTACCTGAGGTGTCTCAACCTAATACCCCCAGAGGGGGATAGGGAGGGTGCTGTTGTCACCATCAGGGGCCTTTATCCTCGCCTCGACCTCAACCCAGAAACCAAAAGGAATCGGGGAAGGAGGGGGGTCTCGACTTCGAACCAACACCCGAGGGGTTGGGGAAGGAGCAGCATGGGGAATAGCCATCTCAACTTCAACTGGGCACCCCATAATAGGGGGCCGAGGAAGGAGCCATGCCGGGGGTCTCACAGGAGACCCTCTTTTCTTCATCTGTAATCCCGTCGAAAAAACGGGAAACGGAGTAAAAATCTTTAGGTGTGCCTCCTTTGCGACACTAAGCAAAAACTGGAGAAGGCTGATGCCGTCCAGGGGTGTATACTGCACAGGAGGAGCCACAGTTAATCTTTTTCAGATTATGCATAGTGTCGCCTCCTAGTGGACAGCAGCATAACACCCATGGTCCTGTGTCCCCCAATGAGGCGACAGAGTAATTTTTTTTTTTTACTTTTTTTACTTTGTCCCAGGGGGGGGACATCACAGATCGCCGATCTGATAGTTTGCATAGCACTCTATCAGATCGGCGATCTCACTCACATCGCCGCAGGCTTACCAGCGCCTGCACGGCACCCGGAAGTACTCCCTGCAGGACCCGGATGCAGCTCCGCGGCCATCTTGGATCCGGGGCCTGCAGAGAGGAGACGCTCGGTACAAGGTGAGTACATTCCCTTGTACCGATCGTCTCAGGGAAGCCCGCAGGGAGCCCCCTCCCTGCGCGATGCTTCCCTGTACCGCCGGTACATCGCGATCATGCTTGATCGCGGTGTGCCGGGGGTTAATGTGCCGGGGGCGGTCCGTGACCGCTCCTGGCACATAGTGCCGGATGTCAGCTGCGATAGGCAGTTGACACCCGGCCGCGATCGGCCGCGCTCCCCCCGTGAGCGCGGCCGATCGCTATGACGTACTATCCCGTCACTGGGAATTAAGTCCCAGGTCACCTTGACGGGATAGTACGTCATATGGGATTAAGGGGTTAATAGGCTGAGAACCAGATGCTCTGCATTCCCTGTGTGAACACACCACATACAGAGTATATATCTCAGTGCATTGGTGTACCACACGGCCAATCCCTGATTGAAGGCTGGCTGTTTCATTAGGTATTGCACCTGTGCATTTGCTATTTTATTTGGGTCCGCTGCACCCTGCTTGTGCATTTGTATTGAGGCCCATTTAGACAGGTAAGCATCTTTGCCTGTTTTTGGTGTTTTCTTGAATTTTTCCTTTTTTGGTGTTTTTCAAAAGCAACTAAGCAGTTTTAGTGGGAAAAGGCTCCATCTGATACGTGACTACAGGATACTAACGGGTGGCTATGGAAGCCTTACAAGGTTGAGGGTGGGTCTACAAGGCACTTTCACGGCGACACAGATTGTGTGGACAAAAATCAAAGTGCAAGTCAATGGATTGCATTGGCACGACAAGTAAGGCACACAAAAATTGCAGTTCCTTGCAGGCCAAAATGTATGAACTATGCTGCAATGTAACAGTGATCTTTGGCTTTCCGACCGATGTCCTGACCAAAGTCTGGAGGCAGCAATAAAGAACAGCAAACTTGTGCAGGGGTATGGAAACACCTTAGGCTATGTTCACGTCATGTTTTATCTACTCCTCAGTGGCTCAGTCTGCATCATTAAAGGGGTTGTCCAGGTCTGCAGTCATACTACGTGACTGCAGACTTGTGATTCCTCACAGCGTGCAGAGTTTGAGCTGCCAGGATTCTCCAGTACCAGGAGCGGGCAGTCATGTGACAAAGCGTGCTATTGCATACTTTTGGCCACATCCTGACTAGATGTGTCCGGCCTCACTTAATTCACTTGTAATGAGCGAAGCAGAGCACTTCTAGTTGGCAAGTGATCGCGTGTATGCAAATTTCATACTTGCTGTCATGGGCCCTCTTCTTGGGGAATCCTGACAGTGCGCGCTGTGAAGAGTCACAAGTCTGTGGTCACAAGAGCGCCAAGCCTGGACAACCCCTTTACAGTTAATGGTCCTATCAGCGCAAACATCCGAATCCTGTTTTTTAAGGCTTCAAAGGAGCCACCGACGAGTGGATAATATCTGAGGTGAACATAGCCAAAGACGATGACTAAAGGCATAGCTTTGCTGAATGCCAAAAAGTTTTTGTCCAGATCTGGCAAAACACTTAGACTGCGTTGAGCTTGGTTAGCACCTAAGCGTGCAGCATATACCCATGGGGTTCTTCACTGCTCTCTAAGGACCCCAGATCACTGATGGCGCTAATACTTCACGACCACAACTTTTGGTGCTTTATATATTTTATTAGGATTTTTAAAAACACAAAATTGAAAAATCATAAAATCTTCAATCTTCAAAATTATCCACAAGTCGCAATGGCCAATATCACACACCTACTGTGACGGGGTGGCAGCAGGAACGGTCCCTTCTATGCAGAGGATAAATATATATCTGGGCGGTGAGGTTTCCATCCTGATATATTAGGAATCTGCCCTGTAACACAGATTGCAAATAACACTACAGAGCAATCTCCTAGGGCTGTGACATGTGGGACTGAGAACAATGGCCTGAGTACTTAAAGGGGTGTATAGTATTACAAAACATAATTGCTTTTTATCTCCACAGTGCCACTCAACTGCAAAGTGTGTCCGATATTGCAGCTCAACCTCATTCACCTTCATAAGAGCCGAGCTGTAATACCAGACAAATTATAGAAAAGGGTGGCAGAGTTTTTTTGGAAGAAAGCAGCCATATTTTTCTAATCCAGAAGCAACCTCTTTTGCTGTAACATTCATGGAAGAATTGGTAATTCTAACATTTTCAGTAACTCTCAGCCATCTTGTACACACTGGTGAGCTAAAGTCTACTGGGCCCTGGTAAGAAGTGCATTCGGGCCACAGAATAATGCATCGCAGCACCACAGTAAACGTCAGTACTCTCCCCAGCTGAGGAGTCCCTTCTACAATATACTTGCTGTTTAAATTCCGCTCCATATTCAAGACCTTTGCTTGCTGTCATGAACACATCAAGCAGTGACCGAAGCATTCATCACCCTGTATATCTCCAGATATGCCGTTTTAAGGCACTCCAATACAATGGGGGTCAGCACCTCGATGAATCCTGGTGAGGAAAGCGTTGATCACACGACCACAAGGTGGACGAGACATCTGGAACCGATTATATATAACCATTTTCTTTTTCTTTCAGTGCTCCTTTACTTTTTAGTGTTTTTATTCTGAATCTTCATTATAGCAAATTGGGTATACAAATAAAAAAATCTGAACCGTGCATGCACAATGATGAGAATCCATCATGTCAAAGTACTGGTTACCTTCCACCATAGTAAAAATGGAAGCGAGTTCAGGATCTGGACACAGGGCTCCTGGCATCGTCAGCGTAGAAGGCGACCTGTGTGTCCTCAGCAGGACCCGGATAATACATAGGTGGCAGTTCTCGAATAGTCCAGTCTGCAGTAATTAAAGCCACTGATGTCCACACATTATACAATGTAAAAACAGCAAACTATTGGATGGGGCGCGACTGCCGCCACCATGGATCATCTCATTAAATCATCTACAACGGACAACATAGGCTGTGCGATACTGAAATCCCGCTGTTTAGTAAAGAGTTCATGAGCGACTAGTATGCCTCCCGCTGTTGGAAAGGCTGTCCAAAGGGCAGATTTACCACCCCCGAAAGGCTGGAAGAGGCCCCCCCCAATGTAAACCAGAGACGGCAAAGCAGTTTGTCACATTTCACAAGGAGCAAGATGCTCCCTTTCCCCTCCCTGTAGGAATAGTGGGCAGAGCGTTCCGGCACGGGGCTCCCTCTGGGGGCACAAGAAAAAAAAAAGCAAAAATACAAACTTTCCAACTGCACGAAGTAGGCATGAGGTTAGGACGCGGCCACCAGCTGTGGTTGGGGTTTGTTCTTGATGACTTGTTTCTCTGGTGAAAGAAAAAGAGAATAGTCAGTTTCCAAGTGCAGACTGCGAGTCAATGTAAGGCTAAATTCACACGACTGTATTTTTGGTGTGATTTCTGCCTGTAAAGAAACAGACACTAGTCAGACTGATGGTATTCATCCAATCCCTGCATGTGTTGGTGCTGTCTAACAGCCGTGAGACATGCAGTCCCTGGGACGCGAACATATTTATCGAGCACGCAGAAAACACTTGGTTAGCACACGAGCATGCTTGGATAACGCCTTATACGAGCACATCAGCTCATCACTAGTGGGCATAAAACAGTTAAAAAGGAGCTCAGAAAAAGCTACTAACTCTAGTGTAACAGAGGCTCACTAACGGATTTCTCAGTTAACTCATTCTGCAGCCAGGCCAAACAGTACGCATTTTTTCATGAAACCTTCGTAAAGTAAAAAATGTGTTGGATTTAAAAAACAAAACCCAGACCAGCATCACTCCCACTCTCTAAGAGCTGGCGATCTCATGACATTATGTCAGGAGAGCACTGCAGCCTACCAGTGGCCCTGACAAGCAGCAGCCTTAACTGACACATCAAGGCTGATGTCAATAGGCAGCAGTGCTCCCGTGACATAACATCACAAGATCAATAGGGAACACAGCGCTCAGAGGAGCAGTGCCAGTTCAGGAGGTAAGTACGCTTTTTTTTTCTCTTTAAATTTATCAGTTAATTTTGTCAGTTTTATCTGGTAGCGGCAAACCTCTTTAAACAACTAAAATCCCAAAAGTCCCACATAAACCTAAACCCTCATGCGCACCGTATGCACTAGGACTTTGGTGCACTTCCACATGCGTCTGACCTCATACTGTATGGACCGGTTAGGAAAAAAAAAAAAACCCTAGCATGCTGCAGCAGCCGCCACATTACAGATGTATGCTCCCCCTAGGCAGGAGGCAGCGGTATCAACAAAGTGCTACCTGGAGTGGTATCGGCAGGGAGCTTGTCCTTGGGAGCTTCTGGGAGTTCCAGGTCTTCCTGTAAGGGAGAAAATGCGAAACGTTTATTACAATCCAGCATAACACATGGCGCCATCACACAACGTGTTTCAAGCTTCTCATTTACACAGTGCACCCACACCACTGGGTTTACCTCAATCTGTGAGTAGTGACGGACCAACATACACCCAGACCGCTGACATACAGACCACAAGCATTGGATAATAGAAGGCGGATACTGCTGATTTCTATGAGCTCTGCATTTACCTAATATTTATGGGACCTTGAGATGTTTCCTGAGACTTTAGCATTAAACAGGTGCAGCGGAGTCTGTAGTCAGATAAAGGGGTTGTCCACTACTAGCACAACCCATTCTTGATCACAAAATGTTTGGCCCACATAAAATAAAAAAGCCTATACTCACCTCTCGTACCGTTCCCCATGGTGTTGGCATTCACAGTCCCGGGGCTCGCGTGCGGTTGTTGTGTCACGGGCAAACAATCAACGTTGGGGGTCACTGCCCCTGCCTTAGGTCAAGAAGAGGAAGTCTGGGAGGCAACTGATCTCAGACTTCCTCTTCCTGCTCAATTCAAAAGGAGTCAGGGACAGTGACGCCAGCGCTGATTGGGTGCTGGCATCGCAACAACAGCACGGGAGCCCCGGAAGACAGAGTGCCAGCACTGCGGGAACAGCACCAGCACGGGAGGGGAGTATAAACTTTATTATTTTACGGGGATCAAGCGAGGGGTATGAGAAGAAGTTGTCCAAGTAGTGGACAACTTCTTTACTAGTTAAATCCTCTGATCTCTGGCTGCCACAGATTTCTAGATTTGTGAAGGGGCCATTGCTTTGTATGTTGTGTCAGATTTCCAGTAATAAAGGGAGAAGACAAAGGGTTGCGACATTCCCTATAGACACCATTCATTCTGAGTTCAAAGGCTTGACTAAAATTTGTATCCACAACCTAAGAGATCATTGGATTTACCCTTTACCTGCCTTTATCCATAAGCTCATCACAATTGGGTTTTTAGTGACAATACCATGGAAGTCTGTGACCTCAGTAAACATTATACCCCTTCGGCACAGCGCACAGATTTGCAGCACTGGAAATCGCATCTTCTCACTTGCATTTATGAAGTGCAAGAAGAACAGTTTGGCTGGATTTACCCACAGGGTATTATCCTGTGCCTCTTTATTCAGCATTGGGAGGCGAGAGGGACTGCCAACATGGCATCACCAGCTGCCTGTTAATTAAGCAGTCATTGCCACTTTCCTTACTGCAAATGTGAAACGTTTTGGACGAACCAGAAGAAATTGCAGCTAACTGCACACCTCTCTATCTGAGGCTTTACTTGGGGTGGGTTCAGGAAGGGTTACAGAAATCAAAAATGTTATGTAACTTCTGCCCTTAGGTACTACTCTCACCTGCCAAATCATGGAAAATCATAGCCCTGTGTACCTGAGTGATGGCCTCCAGCTCCTCCAGAATGGCCTCCTCATCTTCTGTCGTCAGGCTTCCTGCTAGTAGTTCATCAATTTGCTGCGAACAGAGAAGCCGTGTTCATGTTGGGTCTCCAATCATAGATCAAGCCTTACAGAGCGCCATGTCCCCACCACAACATATAAGAGGATGCTTTATACTTACCCGCTGGTATTCTATTCCTTCCTGGGTTTCATCCATGATTCTCTCCACTTCTTCAATGGACATAACCTAGAGGAAATAAAAAAAAATTATATACACGTAAGCTCTTTCCCGTCAACAGGGACAGAACCGGCACCGAACCTCATCGACATACTCACCTCATGCATCTTCTTCAGGCAGTCGTTACCGATCTTCAAACCTTCAATCACTTTCATCTCGATTTGTGCAAATTCTATGTCTTCCACCTACAGGGAAAAAAAAAGCAAACATTTACACTAAAGGAAAGCAACTGCTTTCAGTAGTGATGGAAATGGTTTCCCTCCTCCATCCCATCCAGATCTTCCCTAATTCAGACAGCGTGATCAGCCTTATTACTAAAGCCGCAATCCTCCACAACACTGAAGACTGCATCTGATCTCTGAGGTGTCCAGCGGCATCTGGCAGCAGATCTTATAGTCCTGAACATTGAGAGGTGTGACCTCCGGATATGATCGACCAGATTGAGATCTGGGAATCTGGAGACAAAGCCTCACCGTTCCTCACTGACCATTATCTTATGCCAGGACCGGAGGCAAAAACCGGCTGCCATCAAGGGGGTGTGAGGTCTGTACAACGTGTAGGTAGATGGTAATGGTACAGGTCACATCCATGTGCACCAAGTTTCCCCCATCTCACTGCCGGCAGTGGCCTGTACATCTTCCATGTTGCATCCTAGTGCCATAGGTTATCTGTGCACCTGTACATTAAACTAAAGTTGTGTGGTCCATACTTTCCTTTTTTGTAGTACCTGGCTATGATAACAAAAACAAAAATAGGCCGGCCACCTGTTGGTGTAAGTGCAATGTAGAAGTGCACATTCACACTGTGGCCATGAACGGGCAGAACTTAGGATAAAAGAAAATGATCAAATACCCTGCAGTAAGTAAATAAATAATAACCGTACATACAGTAAGGTCCATATACACTCACCGGCCACTTTATTAGGTACACCATGCTAGTAACGGGTTGGACCCCCTTTTGCCTTCAGAACTGCCTCAATTCTTCGTGGCATAGATTCAACAAGGTGCTGGAAGCATTCCTCAGAGATTTTGGTCCATATTGACATGATGGCATCACACAGTTGCCGCAGATTTGTCGGCTGCACATCCCAAAGATGCTCCATACAAGGCAGGATGGATCCATGCTTTCATGTTGTTTACGCCAAATTCTGACCCTACCATCCGAATGTCGCAGCAGAAATCGAGACTCATCAGACCAAGCAACGTTTTTCCAATCTTCTACTGTCCAATTTCGATGAGCTTGTACAAATTGTAGCCTCAGTTTCCTGTTCTTAGCTGAAAGGAGTGGTACCCGGTGTGGTCTTCTGCTGCTGTAGCCCATCTGCCTCAAAGTTCGACGCACTGTGCGTTCAGAGATGCTCTTAGGCCTACCTTGGTTGTAACGGGTGGCGATTTGAGTCACTGTTGCCTTTCTATCAGCTCGAACCAGTCTGCCCATTCTCCTCTGACCTCTGGCATCAACAAGGCATTTCCGCCCACAGAACTGCCGCTCACTGGATTTTTTTTCTTTTTCGGACCATTCTCTGTAAACCCTAGAGATGGTTGTGCATGAAAATCCCAGTAGATCAGCAGTTTCTGAAATACTCAGACCAGCCCTTCTGGCACCAACAACCATGCCACGTTCAAAGGCACTCAAATCACCTTTCTTCCCCATACTGATGCTCGGTTTGAACTGCAGGAGATTGTCTTGACCATGTCTACATGCCTAAATGCACTGAGTTGCCGCCATGTGATTGGCTGATTAGAAATTAAGTGTTAACAAGAAGTTGGACAGGTGTACCTAATAAAGTGGCCGGTGAGTGTATATTATATCATTTCATATATATGAAAGTCTGAACTTCAACTGCATCTGAATTGTTTTGTTTAAAATTCATTGTGGTAATGTCTAACCAAAATTAGAAAAATGTTGTCTCTGTCCAAATATATGTGGACTTATCTGTATAAATAACTTAGGGTACTTCGCTGACAGTTTTGATAAAAAAAAGTGTAAAAGCCATCCCACAGTGACAAGGTGTACCCAATTCTGGATGGCCCCATCTCTAATGCCCCAGTATGTTCAAAGTACTATTTACTTACTCCAGGGTATGTTCTCAATTTGTTTTTATTCTAGGTTAGTTTTGTTAATGACCACAGAGTGACTGTGCACCAACATACTGCATTTATAGCAACATGTGCTGCAGTTCACTTCTTTGGTTTTGCTGTAGTTTTTTGTACTTTGCACATACAGCACTGTGGTTCCCCCTTTTTGGGCTGTGAATCTTGTCTATTAGCTTTCCATTGGCAGGTGTTAATGCAGTCAGGCCTGGGTCCTGCTCTGCTCCTGTCTATTCGGGCCTTTTGGCACATAGAGATGTTTTACATTTGAGGTAGGACCTTCCAGATTGGGGTACACCTTGTCATGGTGGTATGGCTTTTACATAGTTACATAGTTATTAAGGTTGAAGGAAGACTGTAAGTCCATCTAGTTCAACCCATAGCCTAACCTAACATGCCCTAACATGTTGATCCAGAGGAAGGCAAAAAAAACCCATGTGGCAAAGAGTAACTCCACCATGGGGAAAAAAATTCCTTCCCGACTCCACATACGGCAATCAGACTAGTTCCCTGGATCAACGCCTTATCAAGGAATCTAGTGTATATACCCTGTAACATTATACTTTTCCAGAAAGGTATCCAGTCCCCTCTTAAATTTAATTAATGAATCACTCATTACAACATCATACGGCAGAGAGTTCCATAGTCTCACTGCTCTTACAGTAAAGAATCCGCGTCTGTTATTATGCTTAAACCTTCTTTCCTCCAGACGTAGAGGATGCCCCCTTGTCCCTGTCTCAGGTCTATGATTAAAAAGATCATCAGAAAGGTCTTTGTACTGTCCCCTCATATATTTATACATTAAAATAAGATCACCCCTGAGTCTTCGTTTTTCCAAACTAAATAGCCCCAAGTGTAATAACTTATCTTGGTATTGCAGACCCCCCAGTCCTCTAATAACCTTGGTCGCTCTTCTCTGCACCCGCTCCAGTTCAGCTATGTCTTTCTTATACACCGGAGACCAGAACTGTGCACAGTATTCTACACTTTTTTTTTTTTTTTTTTTTTTTTAAATCAAAACAAAGTCAGTATCTCATGTTATTTACATGTACAACAACAAAATTACTTGCTTAGGATATTTGCTCATTTTGTTTGTATCCCTAGGTTACCTTTCTATTATAACCATGATGCTCTGCTTGTCCTGACACCTATCATAGCTGCAATACTATGTGTGTCCTCAAAGCTTTCCATCATAGCTGTGATTCTCTGTGTTGTGTCCTGACACCATTTTATAATAGCTGTGATGCTCTGTGTTGTGTCCTGACACCTTTCTATCATAGCTGTGATGCTCTGTGTTGTGTCCTGACACCTTTCTATCATAGCTGTGATGCTCTGTTGTGCCCTGACACCTTTCTATCATAGCTGTGATGCTCTGTTGTGCCCTGACACCTTTCTATCATAGCTGTGATGCTCTGTGTCCTGACACCTATCATAGCTGTGATGCTCTGTTGTGCCCTGACACCTTTCTATCATAGCTGTGATGCTCTATGTTGTGCCCTGACACCTGTCTATCATAGCTGTGATGCTCTGTGTTGTGCCCTGACACCTTTCTATCATAGTTGTGATGCTCTGTGTAGTTGTGAAACCTTTCTATCATAGCTGGGATGCACCATGTTGTGCCTTGACACCTTTCTATCATAGCTGCGATGCTCTGTTGTGTCCTGACACATTTCTATCATGGCTGAGATGCTTTTTTGTGCCCTGACACCTTTCTATCATAACTGTGATGCAGTGTGTTGTGTCTTGACACCTTTATATTACAGCTGCGATGCCGAGTTATTCACTTCACCTGTCAGTAGTATTGATGTTATAGCTGTAGGTGCATTTGTGTCACAATTATTACTTTTTTCAGGTTGCTTCATTGTACAGACTGAAACGGCTGTCAGGATAAAATGGTTGACAGTACAAACACAAGGGCCACACTGTAAGACCTAAAGATCCTGCACCCCAAACAGATACATTGAGGTTGGACAATCGGACTCACCATTTTCTCCAGGTTACTGATCTGATTATCCGTCTTCTCCAGCAGCTGCTCTTGATATCGCTTCTTCTTTAGTAGCAATTTGGCTTTTCTACAGGATAAAGCACAAAACGTAACTTTGAATAACTTTCTAACATACTCTGTCTATTAATTCTGATTAGTTATCAAGATCTCTGTTTGCTGTCATTGACCCTGCCTACACTTGTATCTTTAAAATTACGCAAAAAAAAAAAAAAACGGTTTTAATTACACAACAATTAAAGGGCTTTTCCCTATCTGGACATCCATTCTCATGTTTGTGCAGCAGCTCTCCTCCACCTGATGACACGGAGGCGACGGAGGCGACCGTCTGACAGCTATCATACTCATGTCCTACTTTTGTGTGGAGAACTAATGCACATACCCTTTAAAGGGAGTCTGCCTCCCACAAATGCATCAAACTAACCACACAGTGTGAGCGGGCACTGATGGCCTCCGTTTGTATCTGAACTAACAGTAAATTTCTCGGGAAGTGCACAACTAACATGTACAGTCACAGGGAGCGACCATAGTGCAGCACTGGCAGAACCTACTCTTTCTTGCCATCGTGCAGCAGCTGTTTGGCCACCTCCCGCTCTCGCTGCAGCTGTAAGGTGATCTTCTTCTGGTACTGCTTCAGCCGGTCTCTCTGCTGCTTCAGTTGCTGCAATAAAAGAGGAAAAAAGCTTGTAAGAAAAGGATGAAAAATACGCAAATCAGGAGATGCTGCAATACCAGACACAGCCATGGACAAGGGTGGCACCGTTTCTGGAAAAAAAAAGGAGCAGATTTTTTAATATTGTTTATGCATGGAAATCTGCAAAGGATTTCTATGCATAAAGGGGAACAGAATCTTTATTGTTCTTCTTGACAAAGTCATGAGCTCCGCACTATATACAGTGATCCACAGAGACAGAAGATTAATAGAGGTGGATACAGGAAGGCTCATAATCTGGGTCACATCTACCTGAGCACTGAGCTTCCAGACAAGGGGATTACAGTAATCCCTCCTAATCCCCACTCCTGGCTGTTGTATCTGTGAGCAGAGTCATTAACGGAGACACAATGTCCAACTATTATAACACGGTGCAGACGTTTGCCTTTATACCGACCTGTATTATACTCTAGAGCTGCACTCACTATTCTGCTGGTACAGTCACTGTGTACATACATTACTGATCTTGTACTGATCCAGAGTTACCTCCTGTATTATACTCCAGAGCTGCACTCACTATTCTGCTGGTGGAGTCACTGTGTACATACATTACATTACTTATCTTGTACTGATCCTGAGTTACATCCTGTATTATACCCCAGAGCTGCACTCACTATTCTGCTGGTGGAGTCAGCGTGTACATACATTACATTACTTATCCTGTACTGATCCTGAGTTACATCCTGTATTATACTTCAGAGCTGCACTTTCTATTCTGCTGGTGGAGTCACTGTGTATATACATTACACTAGATGGTGGTCCGATTCTAACGCATCGGGTATTCTAGAATATGTATGTATGTATGTATATAGCAGCCACACAGTATATAGCACAGGCCACGTAGTATATAGGAGCCATGTAGTATATAGCAGACAAATACTACGTGGCCTGTGCTATATACTATGTGGCTGTTATATACATACATACATACATATTCTAGAATACCCGATGCGTTAATACAGGCCACGCAGTATATAACGCAGCCCACGCAGTATATAACGCAGCCCACGCAGTATATAACGCAGCCCACGCAGTATCTAACGCAGCCCACGCAGTATCTAACGCAGCCCACGCAGTATCTAACGCAGCCCACGCAGTATCTAACGCAGCCCACGCAGTATCTAACGCAGCCCACGCAGTATCTAACGCAGCCCACGCAGTATCTAACGCAGCCCACGCAGTATCTAGCACAGCCCACGCAGTATCTAGCAGCCACGCAGTATATAACACAGCCCACGCAGTATATAACACAGCCCACGCAGTATTTAGCAGTGTGGGCACCATATCCCTGTTAAAAAAAATAATTAAAATAAAAAATAGTTATATACTCACCCGCAGGGATCCAGCGAAGTCCTGGCGATGCACGCGTGACTGCCGCCATCTTCCGTTCCCAGGATGCATTGCGAAATTACCCAGAAGACTTAGCGGTCTCGCGAGACCGCTAAGTCTTCTGGGTAATTTCGCAATGCATCTCTGGGAACGGAAGATGGCGGTGGGCGCGAGCGTATCGTCCGACGACGGAAGGTGAGAATAGCAGGTTTTTAGTTTTTTTATTATTTTTAACATTACATCTTTTTACTATTGATGCTGCATAGGGAGCATCAATAGTAAAAAGTTGGGGACACACAAGGTTAATAGCAACTTATCCTGAGTTACCTCCTGTATTATACTCCAGAGCTGCATTCACTATTCTGCTGGTGCATTCACTGTGTACATACATTACATTACTTATTCTGAGCTACATCCTGTATTATACTCCAGAGCTGCAATCACTATTCTGCTGGTGGAGTCACTGTGTACATACATTACTTATCCTGTACTGATCCTGAGTTACATTCTGTATTATACTCCAGAGCTGCACTCACTATTCTGCTGGTGCAGTCACTGTGTACATACATTACATTACTGATCCTGTACCGATCCTGAGTTACCTCCTGTATTATACTCCAGAGCAGCATTCACTATTCTGCTGGTGCAGTCACTGTGTACATACATTACATTACTTATCCTGTACTGATCCTGAGTTACATCCTGTATTATACTTCAGAGCTGCACTCACTATTCTGCTGGCATCAAGATGTAAAAAAAAAATTATTTATGGCATTTCTGCAATACAAGCAAACATTGGCATTTATACACGTCACAGAGGCTGAAGATGGCGTAAGGAATTCAACAGAGGCGGAAGATGGCGAGTGTAAGGGAGGTCAATAGAGGCGGAAGATGGCGAGGGTAAGGTAGGTCAACAGAGGCGGAAGATGGTGAGTGTAAGGGAGGTCAATAGAGGCGGAAGATGGCGAGGGTAAGGTAGGTCAACAGAGGCGGAAGATGGCAAGGGTAAGTGAGGTCAACAGAGGTGGAAGATGGCGAGGGTAAGGGAGGTCAAGAGAGGCGGAAGATGGCGAGGGTAAGGGAGGTCAAGAGAGGCGGAAGATGGCGAGGGTAAGGGAAGTCAATAGAGGCGGAAGATGGCGAGGGTAAGGTAGGTCAACAGAGGCGGAAGATGGCGAGTGTAAGGGAGGTCAAAAGAGGCAGAAGATGGCGAGGGTAAGGTAGGTCAACAGAGGCGGAAGATGGCGAGGGTAAGGGAGGTCAAGAGAGGCGGAAGATGGCGAGGGTAAGGGAGGTCAACAGAGGCGGAAGATGGCGAGGGTAAGGGAGGTCAACAGAGGCGGAAGATGGCGAGGGTAAGGGAGGTCAACAGAGGCGGAAGATGGCGAAGGTAAGGGAGGTCAACAGAAGCGGAAAATGGCGAAGGTAAGGGAGGTCAACAGAGGCGGAAGATGGCGAGGGTAAGGGAGGTCAACAGAGGCGGAGAGGGGAAGGGAGGTCAACAGAGGCGGAAGATGGCGAAGGTAAGGGAGGTCAACAAAGGCGGAAGATGGCGAGGGTAAGGGATGTCAACAGAGGCAGAAGCGGGCCTAAGAGAGGGCAAGAGGCAGAAGCGGGCCTAAGGGAGGGCAACAGAGGCAGAAGGGGGCGTAAGGGAGGGTAAGAGGCAGAAGCGGGCGTAAGGGAGGGTAGCAGAGGCAGAAGCGGGCGTAAGGGAGGGTAGCAGAGGCAGAAGTGGGCGTAAGGGAGGGTAAGAGGCAGAAGCGGGCGTAAGGGAGGGTAAGAGGCAGAAGCGGGCGTAAGGGAGGGTAAGAGGCAGAAGCGGGCGTAAGGGAGGGTAAGAGGCAGAAGCGGGCGTAAGGGAGGGTAGCAGAGGCAGAATCGGGCGTAAGGGAGGGTAGCAGAGGCAGAATCGGGCTTAAGGGAGGGTAGCAGAGGCAGAAGCGGGCGTAAGGGAGGGTAGCAGAGGCAGAAGCGGGCGTAAGGGAGGGTAGCAGAGGCAGAAGCGGGCGTAAGGGAGAGTAGCGGAGGCAGAAGCGGGCGTAAGGGAGGGTAGCGGAGGCAGAATCGGGCATAAGGGAGGGTAGCACAGGCAGAAGCGGGCGTAAGGGAGGGTAGCAGAGGCAGAAGCGGGCGTAAGGGAGGGTAAGAGGCAGAAGCGGGCGTAAGGGAGGGTAACAGAGGCAGAAGAGGGCGTAAGGGAGGGTAACAGAGGCAGAAGAGGGCGTAAGGGAGGGTAACAGAGGCAGAAGAGGGCGTAAGGGAGGGTAACAGAGGCAGAAGAGGGCATAAGGGAGGGTAGCAGAGGCAGAAGCGGGCGTAAGGGAGGGTAGCAGAGGCAGAAGCGGGCGTAAGGGAGGGTAAGAGGCAGAAGCGGGCGTAAGGGAGGGTAAGAGGCAGAAGCGGGCGTAAGGGAGGGTAAGAGGCAGAAGCGGGCGTAAGGGAGGGTAAGAGGCAGAAGCGGGCGTAAGGGAGGGTAGCAGAGGCAGAAGCGGGCGTAAGGGAGGGTAGCAGAGGCAGAAGCGGGCGTAAGGGAGGGTAAGAGGCAGAAGCGGGCGTAAGGGAGGGTAAGAGGCAGAAGCGGGCGTAAGGGAGGGTAAGAGGCAGAAGCGGGCGTAAGGGAGGGTAAGAGGCAGAAGCGGGCGTAAGGGAGGGTAGCAGAGGCAGAATCGGGCGTAAGGGAGGGTAGCAGAGGCAGAATCGGGCGTAAGGGAGGGTAGCAGAGGCAGAAGCGGGCGTAAGGGAGGGTAGCGGAGGCAGAAGCGGGCGTAAGGGAGGGTAGCGGAGGCAGAAGCGGGCGTAAGGGAGGGTAGCGGAGGCAGAAGCGGGCGTAAGGGAGGGTAGCAGAGGCAGAATCGGGCGTAAGGGAGGGTAGCGGAGGCAGAATCGGGCGTAAGGGAGGGTAGCGGAGGCAGAATCGGGCGTAAGGGAGGGTAGCGGAGGCAGAAGCGGGCGTAAGGGAGGGTAGCGGAGGCAGAAGCGGGCGTAAGGGAGGGTAGCGGAGGCAGAAGCGGGCGTAAGGGAGGGTAAGAGGCAGAGGCGGGCGTAAGGGAGGGTAAGAGGCAGAAGCGGGCGTAAGGGAGGGTAAGAGGCAGAAGAGGGCGTAAGGGAGGGTAACAGAGGCAGAAGAGGGCGTAAGGGAGGGTAACAGAGGCAGAAGAGGGCGTAAGGGAGGGTAACAGAGGCAGAAGAGGGCGTAAGGGAGGGTAACAGAGGCAGAAGAGGGCGTAAGGGAGGGTAGCGGAGGCAGAATCGGGCATAAGGGAGGGTAGCACAGGCAGAAGCGGGCGTAAGGGAGGGTAGCAGAGGCAGAAGCGGGCGTAAGGGAGGGTAAGAGGCAGAAGCGGGCGTAAGGGAGGGTAAGAGGCAGAAGAGGGCGTAAGGGAGGGTAACAGAGGCAGAAGAGGGCGTAAGGGAGGGTAACAGAGGCAGAAGAGGGCGTAAGGGAGGGTAACAGAGGCAGAAGAGGGCATAAGGGAGGGTAGCAGAGGCAGAAGCGGGCGTAAGGGAGGGTAAGAGGCAGAAGCGGGCGTAAGGGAGGGTAGCAGAGGCAGAAGCGGGCGTAAGGGAGGGTAGCAGAGGCAGAAGCGGGCGTAAGGGAGGGTAAGAGGCAGAAGCGGGCGTAAGGGAGGGTAAGAGGCAGAAGCGGGCGTAAGGGAGGGTAAGAGGCAGAAGCGGGCGTAAGGGAGGGTAAGAGGCAGAAGCGGGCGTAAGGGAGGGTAAGAGGCAGAAGCGGGCGTAAGGGAGGGTAAGAGGCAGAAGCGGGCGTAAGGGAGGGTAGCAGAGGCAGAATCGGGCGTAAGGGAGGGTAGCAGAGGCAGAATCGGGCGTAAGGGAGGGTAGCGGAGGCAGAATCGGGCGTAAGGGAGGGTAGCGGAGGCAGAAGCGGGCGTAAGGGAGGGTAGCGGAGGCAGAAGCGGGCGTAAGGGAGGGTAGCGGAGGCAGAAGCGGGCGTAAGGGAGGGTAAGAGGCAGAGGCGGGCGTAAGGGAGGGTAAGAGGCAGAAGCGGGCGTAAGGGAGGGTAAGAGGCAGAAGAGGGCGTAAGGGAGGGTAACAGAGGCAGAAGAGGGCGTAAGGGAGGGTAACAGAGGCAGAAGAGGGCGTAAGGGAGGGTAACAGAGGCAGAAGAGGGCGTAAGGGAGGGTAACAGAGGCAGAAGAGGGCGTAAGGGAGGGTAGCGGAGGCAGAATCGGGCATAAGGGAGGGTAGCACAGGCAGAAGCGGGCGTAAGGGAGGGTAGCAGAGGCAGAAGCGGGCGTAAGGGAGGGTAAGAGGCAGAAGCGGGCGTAAGGGAGGGTAAGAGGCAGAAGAGGGCGTAAGGGAGGGTAACAGAGGCAGAAGAGGGCGTAAGGGAGGGTAACAGAGGCAGAAGAGGGCGTAAGGGAGGGTAACAGAGGCAGAAGAGGGCATAAGGGAGGGTAGCAGAGGCAGAAGCGGGCGTAAGGGAGGGTAAGAGGCAGAAGCGGGCGTAAGGGAGGGTAGCAGAGGCAGAAGCGGGCGTAAGGGAGGGTAGCAGAGGCAGAAGCGGGCGTAAGGGAGGGTAAGAGGCAGAAGCGGGCGTAAGGGAGGGTAAGAGGCAGAAGCGGGCGTAAGGGAGGGTAAGAGGCAGAAGCGGGCGTAAGGGAGGGTAAGAGGCAGAAGCGGGCGTAAGGGAGGGTAAGAGGCAGAAGCGGGCGTAAGGGAGGGTAGCAGAGGCAGAATCGGGCGTAAGGGAGGGTAGCAGAGGCAGAATCGGGCGTAAGGGAGGGTAGCGGAGGCAGAATCGGGCGTAAGGGAGGGTAGCGGAGGCAGAAGCGGGCGTAAGGGAGGGTAGCGGAGGCAGAAGCGGGCGTAAGGGAGGGTAGCGGAGGCAGAAGCGGGCGTAAGGGAGGGTAGCGGAGGCAGAATCGGGCGTAAGGGAGGGTAGCGGAGGCAGAATCGGGCGTAAGGGAGGGTAGCGGAGGCAGAAGCGGGCGTAAGGGAGGGTAGCGGAGGCAGAAGCGGGCGTAAGGGAGGGTAGCGGAGGCAGAAGCGGGCGTAAGGGAGGGTAGCGGAGGCAGAAGCGGGCGTAAGGGAGGGTAAGAGGCAGAGGCGGGCGTAAGGGAGGGTAAGAGGCAGAAGCGGGCGTAAGGGAGGGTAAGAGGCAGAAGCGGGCGTAAGGGAGGGTAAGAGGCAGAAGCGGGCGTAAGGGAGGGTAAGAGGCAGAAGCGGGCGTAAGGGAGGGTAAGAGGCAGAAGCAGGCGTAAGGGAGGGTAGCAGAGGCAGAATCGGGCGTAAGGGAGGGTAGCAGAGGCAGAAGCGGGCGTAAGGGAGGGTAGCAGAGGCAGAAGCGGGCGTAAGGGAGGGTAGCGGAGGCAGAAGCGGGCGTAAGGGAGGGTAGCGGAGGCAGAAGCGGGCGTAAGGGAGGGTAGCAGAGGCAGAAGCGGGCGTAAGGGAGGGTAGCAGAGGCAGAAGCGGGCGTAAGGGAGGGTAGCAGAGGCAGAATCGGGCGTAAGGGAGGGTAGCGGAGGCAGAAGCGGGCGTAAGGGAGGGTAGCAGAGGCAGAAGCGGGCGTAAGGGAGGGTAGCAGAGGCAGAATCGGGCGTAAGGGAGGGTAGCGGAGGCAGAAGCGGGCGTAAGGGAGGGTAAGAGGCAGAGGCGGGCGTAAGGGAGGGTAAGAGGCAGAAGCGGGCGTAAGGGAGGGTAAGAGGCAGAAGCGGGCGTAAGGGAGGGTAAGAGGCAGAAGCGGGCGTAAGGGAGGGTAAGAGGCAGAAGCGGGCGTAAGGGAGGGTAAGAGGCAGAAGCAGGCGTAAGGGAGGGTAGCAGAGGCAGAATCGGGCGTAAGGGAGGGTAGCAGAGGCAGAAGCGGGCGTAAGGGAGGGTAGCAGAGGCAGAAGCGGGCGTAAGGGAGGGTAGCGGAGGCAGAAGCGGGCGTAAGGGAGGGTAGCGGAGGCAGAAGCGGGCGTAAGGGAGGGTAGCAGAGGCAGAAGCGGGCGTAAGGGAGGGTAGCAGAGGCAGAAGCGGGCGTAAGGGAGGGTAGCAGAGGCAGAAGCGGGCGTAAGGGAGGGTAGCAGAGGCAGAAGCGGGCGTAAGGGAGGGTAAGAGGCAGAAGCGGGCGTAAGGGAGGGTAAGAGGCAGAAGCGGGCGTAAGGGAGGGTAAGAGGCAGAAGCGGGCGTAAGGGAGGGTAAGAGGCAGAAGCGGGCGTAAGGGAGGGTAAGAGGCAGAAGCGGGCGTAAGGGAGGGTAGCAGAGGCAGAATCGGGCGTAAGGGAGGGTAGCAGAGGCAGAATCGGGCGTAAGGGAGGGTAGCGGAGGCAGAATCGGGCGTAAGGGAGGGTAGCGGAGGCAGAAGCGGGCGTAAGGGAGGGTAGCGGAGGCAGAAGCGGGCGTAAGGGAGGGTAGCGGAGGCAGAAGCGGGCGTAAGGGAGGGTAGCGGAGGCAGAATCGGGCGTAAGGGAGGGTAGCGGAGGCAGAATCGGGCGTAAGGGAGGGTAGCGGAGGCAGAAGCGGGCGTAAGGGAGGGTAGCGGAGGCAGAAGCGGGCGTAAGGGAGGGTAGCGGAGGCAGAAGCGGGCGTAAGGGAGGGTAGCGGAGGCAGAAGCGGGCGTAAGGGAGGGTAAGAGGCAGAGGCGGGCGTAAGGGAGGGTAAGAGGCAGAAGCGGGCGTAAGGGAGGGTAAGAGGCAGAAGCGGGCGTAAGGGAGGGTAAGAGGCAGAAGCGGGCGTAAGGGAGGGTAAGAGGCAGAAGCGGGCGTAAGGGAGGGTAAGAGGCAGAAGCAGGCGTAAGGGAGGGTAGCAGAGGCAGAATCGGGCGTAAGGGAGGGTAGCAGAGGCAGAAGCGGGCGTAAGGGAGGGTAGCAGAGGCAGAAGCGGGCGTAAGGGAGGGTAGCGGAGGCAGAAGCGGGCGTAAGGGAGGGTAGCGGAGGCAGAAGCGGGCGTAAGGGAGGGTAGCAGAGGCAGAAGCGGGCGTAAGGGAGGGTAGCAGAGGCAGAAGCGGGCGTAAGGGAGGGTAGCAGAGGCAGAATCGGGCGTAAGGGAGGGTAGCGGAGGCAGAAGCGGGCGTAAGGGAGGGTAGCAGAGGCAGAAGCGGGCGTAAGGGAGGGTAGCAGAGGCAGAATCGGGCGTAAGGGAGGGTAGCGGAGGCAGAAGCGGGCGTAAGGGAGGGTAAGAGGCAGAGGCGGGCGTAAGGGAGGGTAAGAGGCAGAAGCGGGCGTAAGGGAGGGTAAGAGGCAGAAGCGGGCGTAAGGGAGGGTAAGAGGCAGAAGCGGGCGTAAGGGAGGGTAAGAGGCAGAAGCGGGCGTAAGGGAGGGTAAGAGGCAGAAGCAGGCGTAAGGGAGGGTAGCAGAGGCAGAATCGGGCGTAAGGGAGGGTAGCAGAGGCAGAAGCGGGCGTAAGGGAGGGTAGCAGAGGCAGAAGCGGGCGTAAGGGAGGGTAGCGGAGGCAGAAGCGGGCGTAAGGGAGGGTAGCGGAGGCAGAAGCGGGCGTAAGGGAGGGTAGCAGAGGCAGAAGCGGGCGTAAGGGAGGGTAGCAGAGGCAGAATCGGGCGTAAGGGAGGGTAGCAGAGGCAGAATCGGGCGTAAGGGAGGGTAGCGGAGGCAGAAGCGGGCGTAAGGGAGGGTAGCAGAGGCAGAAGCGGGCGTAAGGGAGGGTAGCAGAGGCAGAATCGGGCGTAAGGGAGGGTAGCGGAGGCAGAAGCGGGCGTAAGGGAGGGTAGCGGAGGCAGAAGCGGGCGTAAGGGAGGGTAGCGGAGGCAGAAGCGGGCGTAAGGGAGGGTAGCGGAGGCAGAATCGGGCGTAAGGGAGGGTAGCGGAGGCAGAATCGGGCGTAAGGGAGGGTAGCGGAGGCAGAATCGGGCGTAAGGGAGGGTAGCGGAGGCAGAAGCGGGCGTAAGGGAGGGTAGCGGAGGCAGAAGCGGGCGTAAGGGAGGGTAGCGGAGGCAGAAGCGGGCGTAAGGGAGGGTAAGAGGCAGAGGCGGGCGTAAGGGAGGGTAAGAGGCAGAAGCGGGCGTAAGGGAGGGTAAGAGGCAGAAGCGGGCGTAAGGGAGGGTAAGAGGCAGAAGCGGGCGTAAGGGAGGGTAAGAGGCAGAAGCGGGCGTAAGGGAGGGTAAGAGGCAGAAGCAGGCGTAAGGGAGGGTAGCAGAGGCAGAATCGGGCGTAAGGGAGGGTAGCAGAGGCAGAAGCGGGCGTAAGGGAGGGTAGCGGAGGCAGAAGCGGGCGTAAGGGAGGGTAGCGGAGGCAGAAGCGGGCGTAAGGGAGGGTAGCGGAGGCAGAAGCGGGCGTAAGGGAGGGTAGCAGAGGCAGAAGCGGGCGTAAGGGAGGGTAGCAGAGGCAGAAGCGGGCGTAAGGGAGGGTAGCAGAGGCAGAAGCGGGCGTAAGGGAGGGTAGCGGAGGCAGAAGCGGGCGTAAGGGAGGGTAGCGGAGGCAGAAGCGGGCGTAAGGGAGGGTAGCGGAGGCAGAAGCGGGCGTAAGGGAGGGTAGCGGAGGCAGAAGCGGGCGTAAGGGAGGGTAGCGGAGGCAGAAGCGGGCGTAAGGGAGAGTAGCGGAGGCAGAAGCGGGCGTAAGGGAGGGTAGCGGAGGCAGAAGCGGGCGTAAGGGAGGGTAACAGAGGCAGAAGCGGGCGTAAGGGAGGGTAGCAGAGGCAGAAGCGGGCGTAAGGGAGGGTAGCAGAGGCAGAAGCGGGCGTAAGGGAGGGTAGCGGAGGCAGAAGCGGGCGTAAGGGAGGGTAGCGGAGGCAGAAGCGGGCGTAAGGGAGGGTAGCGGAGGCAGAAGCGGGCGTAAGGGAGAGTAGCGGAGGCAGAAGCGGGCGTAAGGGAGGGTAGCGGAGGCAGAAGCGGGCGTAAGGGAGGGTAACAGAGGCAGAAGAGGGCGTAAGGGGGGTAGCAGAGGCAGAAGCGGGCGTAAGGGAGGGTAACAGAGGCAGAAGAGGGCATAAGAGATGGCAACAGAGGCAGAAGTTGACGCTGGCACTACTATTGGGCACAGAGAGTAATACCAACAGAGGGCGTGTCAGTCACTGGGCAGGAAGTTCACCCGTCAGCGGGTGTGTTATTACCAGCACGGCCTTGTCCTGCTCAGTGACCCGGCTCCGTCTCTTCCGGCCGAATATGTTGCCCATGTTGCCCCCCGGTCGCCGGTCTCCTCATCCCCTCCTGTCCGGGGCCTCAAAGCCGCGCTGCACCCTGGTACTACCGGCTTCAGTACGGAAACTGTGAGGGGCCAAGCCCTTCCTAATGACGTCATCGCTGCAGCCTGCCGGGAAGTGTAGTCCTGTAGTCGTAGTGTTGGTAGCAGATAGTGCCAGTCATTGGCAGACAGCGAGTGCACGGCCCGGTGTGCGCACAGACACTGCCCCAGGGCTGCAGAGTGCCTGTAGGACCATACAGACGCTCCATGCCAATTAGTGCCACATGCACCCTGACTGTTAACCCCTTCACACCACAGCCAATTTTCCTGCTTTTGTTTTTTCCTCCTCTGAGGCTGTCTTTGTGGGATAAGTTCTATCTTACAATAACTCGGTCTATTTTTCCATGTAATGTACTGAAAAAAAGGGGAAAAAATTCCAAGTGCGATGAAATGTTGAAAAAGCCACAATTCCGACATTACAGAATAAAAACGACCTGAACCGCGATTCTCCAGGTCAGTCCGATCGCGCCGATGCCAAACTTTCATTTCATTTTTCTTTTTGGCATTTGTCATCCGGGTTTGGATTGTTGTGGACGCGGCGACACCAGGTACAAGGTTTTGGGGTTTTTTTACAGAAAAAGGGAGGTAATAATATTTTTCAAAACAATTTTTTTTATTTTTTATTTTTTTAATCTTCGCTGGGGGGGGGGGGGGTAAACCTGCAATCAGTATTTCGGTCGGTTTTGTAGTACCGTATGCAGCTGGGCTTCACCAAGATGGCAGCAACTGGGGTCTTCCGTATGGCTACCATGTCAACCCCTCGGTGCCACGCAATTGTGTCTCGGGGTCAATGGGCGCGCTCCGGCAACCCGACCCTTTAAATTATGCCATCAGTGATTGACTGCAGCATCTAAAGGGTTAAGTACGTGCCGCACGACTGTATAGTACAGCCTGCTCCATATACGTTTATCTACTTTTTTTTTAACTTGTGTGAAAATCTCATGTAGTTTACGGTCAAATGTATACAGAAAGGTGAATTCTGAAGGGTTCACAAACTTTCTAGCATCACTTTATCTTTATAACAAGTTTTATAAGATGGCGATGAACTCTGAAGACACCTTTGTGACAGTCTGGGCCAAGTATAAAAGGACAGGAGATGTATATGACTGCTATCAAAGATTAAACCAACTGTGAACCATTGCATTTTTGGTCATACCTGATGGCGGTATTATTTATAGTTGATGTTCCTGATTTATGACAGCTCATGCTATTACATAAAGTCGACACTAGATGGCACTGTTGGACTTGATTCGTCAAACACTGGTTAAACCTCTTCACTGGCCACTAGATGGCGGTATAGGACTTTACAGAGAAATACTGGTACAAACCCCTGCAGTTTCCCAGAAGTGACTTGTGAGCTGTGGTATTTGTCACCATACATACACCATGTTCTGATTTATTGGCTGCGATGGCTACAGGGACATCTAATCATTGAGTGACCAGTAATGGCCTGAGTCAGGCTGATCGGGAAATAATTGCATCCTACAGGAGTAATGAAATATCACATCCCGGTCTGCGGACTATAAATGTCTCATTCACAGAAACATCCATAAAGGCTCCGATCCATATCACTGCTGCAATTTTTCCCATACATTTCACAAGAGGAAAATCATTCACACTGGCATTACGAGTTCTGATATAGAAAGAACAGAAATTAAACTTCTGCAGGAAGCAAACATCTCACCAGACAGACGCCATCATCACCTATAAAAGGGTCCTGATCAGTGACGCTGCTCATGGGCCCAATGCAAAATTTCAAAATATAAAGGGTTTTTAATGATATTAAAGTTTGTGAACCCTTCAGAATTTTCCATGTGGCATATTTTTTGCCATGTCATATACCGCAGTCATGCACGGAGAAGGTCATTCGATTTTCTTCCCAGTCCATGACTATGTAACATCAGACCAGACTCTGCAGAACTGGTACATGTCAACTCCACGTCATTACCAGATATAGGAGTGATCTACTGTGGGCAATCCCTATGTTAGAAGTGTCCCTGATATTAAGATGATCACAGGGTGATTGTCCTGATTATGGATCCTCCAAAGATCAGCTGTAATCTGTATACACAGTCTTTAATTTCGCTGCAGCACCTCCGCAGCCCTCCATGTGCCCGCCAGACGTAGCCTGACTGCCATTAAGTACTGAAAAGAGATCCTCAGACCCCTTGTGAGACCATATGCTGGTGCGGTTGGCCCTGGGTTCCTCCTAATGCAGGACAATGCCAGACCCCATGTGGCTGGAGTGTGTCAGCAGTTCCTGCAAGATGAAGGCATTGAAGCAATGGACTGGCCGGCCTGTTCCCCAGACCTGAATCCGATTGAACACATCTGGGACATCATGTCTCGCACCATGCACCAATGTCACGTTGCACCACAGACTGTCCAGGAGTTGGTGGATGCTTTAGTCTAGGTCTGGGAGGAGATCCCTCAGGAGACCATCCACCGCCTCATCAGGAGCATGCCCAGGTATTGTAGGGAGGTCATACAGGCACATGGAGGCAACACACGCTACTGAGCATCATTTCCTTGTCTTGAAGCATTTCCACTGAAGTTGGATCAGCCTGTAACTTCATTTTCCACTTTGATTTTGAGCATCATTCCAACTCCAGACCTCCGTGGGATATTAGTTGTGATTTACGTTGATAATTTTTAGGTTATAATGTTCTCAACACATTCCACCATGTAATGAATAAAGATTTACAACTGGAATATTTCATTCAGTGATATCTAGGATGTGGGATTTGAGTGTTCCCTTTATTTTTTTGAGCAGTGTAGTTTGTCTCCTATTCCCATTTTGTTAGCTTCCACAGTCACTCAGCAGAGCCCTAACTCCTACTGGCTGTCTGGAGTTAGAAAAACATGGCTGCTGTTTTCTAAAGGCAATGTCACCCCAGGCTGTTAGGTTAAATTCAGATATCTGTGTTTCATGGTCGGTGTACAGCCTGCAGTGATCGGTCTGACTGCGGGTCAGCAGACACCGACCATGAAACTTGGAGGTTTGAATTCATCCTTAGCGGACAACATTTGAATATTTTTCCTCATGTTAAGGAATGATGTGTTATAATTGTTCTCCTGCTCATCAGCGTTAAATTATCCATAAACTATGTTTTTAAGAATCATTTTGAGGGAGAATTGAGATGGGATGCATCTGTATGTAAATATAGGCTCTACCCACTGAACTGCACCCCCTTAGCATGCCATCAGAAAGACCAGTGCCAGCAGACTGTGCCTCCAGTTAACTCGTGCCAATAGACTGCTCCCTCCCCAATAAACTCATGCCAGCAGAGTGCTCCCCCCGTAAACTTGTGCCAGCAGAGTGCTCCACCAATAAACTTGTGCCAGTAGAGTGCTCCACCATTAAACTTCCCCCATTAAACTTGTGCCAGCAGACTGCTCCCCCATTAAACTTGTGTCAGAGTGCTCCCCCAATAAACGTGCCAGCAGACTGCTCCCCCATAAAATTTGTGTCAGCAAACTGCTCCCCAATAAACTTGTGCCAGTAGAGTGCTCCACCATTAAACTTCCTCCATTAAACGTGTGCCAGCAGACTGCTCCCCCATTAAACTTGTGCCAGCAGACTGCTCCCCCATTAAACTTGTGCCAGCAGACTGCTCCCTGATTAAACTTGTGCCAGCAGAGTGCTCCCCCAATAAACATGTGCCAGCAGACTGCTCCCCCATAAAATTTGTGTCAGCAAACTGCTCCCCCAATAAACTTGTGCCAGTAGAGTGCTCCACCATTAAACTTCCTCCATTAAACGTGTGCCAGCAGACTGCTCCCCCATTAAAGGGAGAATTGAGATGGGATGCATCTGTATGTAAATATAGGCTCTACCCACTGAACTGCACCCCCTTAGCATGCCATCAGAAAGACCAGTGCCAGCAGACTGTGCCTCCAGTTAACTCGTGCCAATAGACTGCTCCCTCCCCAATAAACTCATGCCAGCAGAGTGCTCCCCCCGTAAACTTGTGCCAGCAGAGTTCTCCCCCATTAAACTTGTGCCAGCAGAGTGCTCCCCCCGTAAACTTGTGCCAGCAGAGTGCTCCACCAATAAACTTGTGCCAGTAGAGTGCTCCACCATTAAACTTCCCCCATTAAACTTGTGCCAGCAGACTGCTCCCCCATTAAACTTGTGTCAGAGTGCTCCCCCAATAAACGTGCCAGCAGACTGCTCCCCCATAAAATTTGTGTCAGCAAACTGCTCCCCAATAAACTTGTGCCAGTAGAGTGCTCCACCATTAAACTTCCTCCATTAAACGTGTGCCAGCAGACTGCTCCCCCATTAAACTTGTGCCAGCAGACTGCTCCCCCATTAAACTTGTGCCAGCAGACTGCTCCCTGATTAAACTTGTGCCAGCAGAGTGCTCCCCCAATAAACATGTGCCAGCAGACTGCTCCCCCATAAAATTTGTGTCAGCAAACTGCTCCCCCAATAAACTTGTGCCAGTAGAGTGCTCCACCATTAAACTTCCTCCATTAAACGTGTGCCAGCAGACTGCTCCCCCATTAAAGGGAGAATTGAGATGGGATGCATCTGTATGTAAATATAGGCTCTACCCACTGAACTGCACCCCCTTAGCATGCCATCAGAAAGACCAGTGCAAGCAGACTGTGCCTCCAGTTAACTCGTGCCAATAGACTGCTCCCTCCCCAATAAACTCATGCCAGCAGAGTGCTCCCCCCGTAAACTTGTGCCAGCAGAGTTCTCCCCCATTAAACTTGTGCCAGCAGAGTGCTCCCCCCCAATAAACTTGTGCCAGCAGAGTGCTCCCCCCAATAAACTTGGGCCAGCAGAGTGCTCCCCCAATAAACTTGTGCCAGCAGAATGCTCCTCCATTAAATTTGTGTCAGCAAACTGCTCCCCCAATAAACGTGTGCCAGTAGAGTGCTCCCCCAATAAGCTTGTTCCAGTAGTGTGCTCCCCCAATAAACTTGTGTCAGCAGAGTGCTCCCCCAATAAACATCTGCCAGTAGAGTGCTCTCCCATTAAACTTGTACCAGCAGACTGCTCCCCCATTAAACTTGTACCAGCAGACTGCTCCCCCATTAAACTTGTGTAAGCAGAGTGCTCCCCCAATAAACTTCTGCCAGCAGGGTGCTCCCCCATTAAACTTGTGCCAGCAAAGTGCTCCCCCCCAAAAAAACTGTGCTACCCCCAAAAAACTTGTGCCAGCAGACTGGTCCCCATTAAGCTTGTGCCAGCAGAGTGCTGCTCAATAATCTTGTGCCAGCATACTGCTCCCCCATTAAATTTGTGTCAGCAAACTGGTTGCCCCCAATAAAGTTGTGCCAGCAGAGTGCTCCTCCATTAAACTTGTGCCAGCAGAGAGCTCGTACATTAAACTTGTACCAAAGTGCTCCCCCCAAAACAACTTGTGCCAGCAGAGAGCTTCCCTAATAAACTCATGCAAAAGGACTGCTGTCCCCAATAAACTTGTGCCAGCAGACTGCTCCCCCCAAAAAAACTCGTGCCAGCAGAGTCCTCCCCCAACTTGTGCCATCAAATTCAATGATGAATTTTCCTATGAAGAGTGCAACTTTTGCACTTATTTTACAGAAGTAGTTAAAACTTTGTTGTGATCGGTTCTTGCTATATTCCAGATTTACTTTGCAATTTAGTAAATCCCAAAACAACATGAAAGTCATTTTCATCTAAACATCAGATGAAACAGCAGCTACTAACGGCGTGTGAAGTGGCTGAAAACATTCTGTTTGCACATAACACAAAGTTGGGCTCTGGAGTTGCTCATTCTCCCTTGTATATTGCCGTCTTCATGCATCCCCATTACATAAAACAGTGTTCTTGTCGTTACAAAGTATTCCTAGGAATGAGGGATTCTGCAGACATGAGATCGGAAAATGTGTGTGACATTAATAACTGGGGACCCAGTGACTCCGCTCTGACTGATCTCAGGTGTAATCAGCTCCGACTGATCTCAGGTGTCATCAACTGAACATAGAAGTGCCCTTTAAATGAGACGAGAAGGAGAAGCAGCACATCTTGTAAGATTCGGATGATTCTTCACATTTAGCTCAATTGCTCCAAGAACCTTTATGAAATGTAAGGGTTATTCCCAAAATCATGAATAGTCCACCTATCTATAGGACTGGCGATAACTTACTGATCACTGGGGGTCTGACCTCTTGGTTCCCCATTGATCCTGAGAACCAGGCTCTGTAGAGCTCATATTGAATAAAGCAGAGGTGTGCATGCTCGTGTGTCTATGGGGCTGGTTTCAGAAAAAGCCACGCTGTACTCCTCTTTCTCCAGCAGTCCCATAGACAATGAATGGAGCAGTGGTGCGTATGATTGACCTCATTGTTTAAGGGACTGCAGAAAAGAGCAAAACCCTGTGTTAGGCTTTTTCCGACAGTTCTACAGACCATGAATAGACCAGAGGTCAAGCATGGGCTTTCTCGGATTCATTCTAAAGAGGGTGTCAGGACTCGAACTCAGCAGCTCTTGAGCACCAGGTGGCAGCTTTTCCCTCTGAGCTATTCAGCTTGCTGGACAGTTCCTTGCTAAGGCTACGTTCACATTAGCGGCGGGCGCCGCAGCGGCGCCGCATGCATCATGCGCCCCTATATTTAACATGGGGGCGCATGGACATGCGGTGCACTTGCTTTTTGCGCCGCATGCGTCCCTGCGGCGCCCGCGTCGGGTCGCGGAGGACGCAGCAAGTTGCATTTTTGCTGTGTCCAAAATCAATGAAAAAAAGGACGCATGCGGCGCAAAAAGCTGCGTTGTGCATGTGTTCACATTTGCGCTGTGCGTTGCGGCGGCGACGCTGCGGCGCACACCGCAAATGTGAACGTAGCCTTACCCAGATACTAGTACCTGTGATGTTTCAGATTGTCTCCACCCTGAGTTCCTGATTGGCTCTACCCTAATTGAACACCCTACTTAAAATGACTGCACTTCTTTCCTTGTTAGATTATTGAGCCCCCAGCCTTTAGTCAGGCTTTCTTTTCACCTGCTGCTTCATTCCAAGCTTATACTGCTACTATCGTGTACTGAGCCCTGGCTATTCCTGACTATGCTATCTGCCAGTGCTGCCCTTAGTGGTTGCAGTGTCGCTACTACAACCCAGGTCAGTCCATAACAGAGGGCTCTCCAGATCCCTACTCTCAGGATCCAGAGCCAAATTTGCTGGGGATCTGAGAGGTCGGACCTCCAACATTCAGTAACTTATCCCTAATCCTGTGGATGGAGATTGTTTGCTTCTACAGTCTCTCTGCAGTATTCCTGTATCGTAGTGTTTGTCCGTGCCTAGAATGGCGCATGGCAACTCTTTGTGTAGTACAATATGATTGTTACCTTATTGCTATATTGTGACATTACCGTTGTGCATTTATTTATTGTTTTGTGTCACCAATAAGTATGTTTTTTTATGCAGAGCAATATCGCATTGTGGATTAATGGTATTGTGTGACATCAGTTTGTGCATTCTCTCTATTCTGGGTCATCTCTGTGCCATTATATTTATAGCTGCCATCCTTGTGTATTATGCTGGTGCTGAGATAACACGGTGTACATTATCTTTATACCTTCCATCTGTTGGGTAGAATCCCTGTGCCATGACATCACTGTGTGCATTATCTCTATTCTGTGCCATTTCTGTAGCCAGTATCTTTATGGCTGCCATCTTTGTGCATTATGTTGAGAACACTGGGTGCATTATCTTTATGCCTGCTTCCTTTGTGTATTATCTTTATGCTGGGGCACACTATATTAACTCTATTCTATGACATCACTGTGTGCACTAGCTCTATTCTATTCTATTGTCAAAACAGATGTTTGTCAGGAAGCATCAGACATGTTGGAAAAACATCTAAACTAATATTGATGTAGGGAACATGTTGTTATCATGTCAGCCGGAATGAGCAATGAAACATTTATATCAAAGGATCATCTATGTAATTCCCAACATGGCAGGTCATCCACAGTGCCCCATCATATAATCCCTACAATATTCACTCCACTACCAAAGCCCAAAGAAAAAGTGGTCCATCCAGTCAGTGGCGTACCACCAGTGGAAGCAGGCCACACCACTGCTATGGGGCCCATGAGCGGGGGCCCGTTGTCAGTCCTTGCACCAGGCCCCTCCTGCGGTCAGCGCCCGCACTGCCCGCCTGTACAGAACAATGGGGGTGGAAGCGTCAGTACAGTCTTCCACCCCATTATACTGCCTCAGCCTCTGACGTGTCAGAGCAGCGGACTCAATGGCGTCATTACAGCAAACCCGCTGTTCTGACATGTCCAGCGCTTCACACCACATGCTCCGCAAACTGGAGCATCAGGTGGAACAAGGAGAGGTTTGTTTGTTTTTTAATCAAGGACTTGCAGCCATAATAGCGTATGGAGGAGCATTGGGGTGAATTACATTGTATGGAGAACCATGAGAGGTACATTATATTGGTTGGAGGATCATAGGTGGTACATTATATTGGTTGGAGGATCATAGGTGGTGCATTATATTGTATGGAGGATCATAGGAGGTGCATTATATTGTGTGGAGGATCATAAGGGGGTGCATTATATTGTATGGAGGATCATAGGAGGTGCATTATATTGTGTGGAGGATCATAAGGGGGTGCATTATATTGTATGGAGGATCATAGGAGGTGCATTATATTGTGTGGAGGATCATAAGGGGGTGCATTATATTGTATGGAGGACCATGGGAGGTACATTATATTGTATGGAGGATCATAGGGGGTGCATTATATTGTATGGAGGATCATAGAGGGTGCATTATATTGTGAGGAGGATCATAGAGGGTGCACTATATTGTATGGAGGACCATAGGGTGCATTATATTGTATATGGGGGTGCATTATATTGTATGGAGGACAATGGGGGTGCATTATATTGTATGGAGGACCATGGGGGTGCATTATATTGTATGGAGAACCATGGGGTGCATTATATTGTATGCAGAGCCATGGAGGGAGCATTATATTGTATGGAGGACCATGGGGGTGCATTATATTGTATGGAGGACCATGGTGGTGCATTCTATTGTATGGGAAAGTATTAGGGGGTGCATTATGCTGTATGGAGGGTGTATTATACTATGTGGAAGGTTATGTGGGGCCATTATAATATTTGGAGGGCTATGTGGTGGCCCATTATACTGTATGTAAGCAATTATACAGTGTAAAGGTTTGTGTGAGGTCCATTATACTATTTGGAGGGTTAGTGCAGGCCATTATACAGTGTGGAGCTATTATACTGTATTTAGGCCCATGATATTGCATTTAAGGGCTGTGTAGGGGTCACAGTTGGGGATCATACAGTGGGGTAATTATACTGTGCATATGGAGGCTAATATGAAGGACTTCACAATAGGGGTATCATACTGTGTTTGGGGGCCACTTTTCTTGACATCATACTTTATGGGGGCAATGAAAGAGGAATCTAGGACTTCAGCAAGAGGAAAATTATTATGTAAAGGATGGAAGGTTGTGAGATATGCTCTGTGACCCCCAACAATTAATTTTAGTTGTTTTTTTTTTTTTGGGGGGGGGGGGCTCAATTATAACTTCTGCTATGGGGCCCCATGATCTCTATATACGGCCTTGCATCCAGTAAGGTCTTTGTGGTCATACTACAAAGCTTCTCTAAGGTTGGACCATCAATGTTGCATCTATGATATGATGCACTTAGCCATATAAGCTAAGCTGCCTTCCTTGCCCTGATTTTGCCAACAAATTTTGCCTAATGATACCCCCAACCAATAAAAGGGAAGAACCAAAACTAGGATTAAAGGGGTTGTAACTAGAAAGAAAAGTCTAACTTCAGGTGTGGCTGGGAGACTGGTGGTCACCAAAGAATTTCCTTCCCTTACCTACAAAATTGGACTCCAAATGTTTTAAATTTTACCCCATGGAGCCATTACTTTATGTTCCGTCAATAGTTTGGTGGGAAGCCCCTCCATATCTCAGATTCCTAGGTGACATTGTACCCTTGTGGAGATGAGCAATTTGAATCATGACCCTTGACATAACATCGCTGGACCTTTTAAGTACAAGATCTCCCCCTGGATCAGATGAGTGGGGGTCTCATGTAAACCGCCCAGTAGTTATCACATAAGCCGCTACCAGTCAATGTGTGGCACCATTTATCTGAGCGTTGTGCTGAAAATAATCCGGTCCCTGCAATTTATTTACTGATTGCTCAGTTTCATGTTTATGCATCTACGGTGTATTCACATACGCGGCGGCGCTGGGGACCCTTCGTCTGGCACAGATGAGTGATTCCAGCTGATCAATCATCTCTAATAGACTACACATCGTCCTCTGTGACAAACCCTCCACCTGACAGGGTACCAGACATCGGCTCTGACATCTGCCAAGTACTCACGTGACGGAGACAAGAGTGAAATATTATAACCTTGGGATGAGCCCATCTGTAAATGAATGCTTTAAACACAATTATGTACAATGCTTTGTAATGAATTGCAAGGATAGAGGAGAATCGCTTTAGCTTCATAAGGTCCCTGTAGACTTCATTTCCAGTCAAAATTCTATATAGACAAGGTACATAAACTTAGCTGAACCTCGGGGGTGTTGATGTGGTCACGTCTTAGAGATGATTGTGGGAAGCCTGAACCAGAAATTCACAACATGAGGATTGGACCTCAGGACTAGAGTTTAACCCCAAACCTAATGATCGCTGGGACTCTGGAATCCGGGTTCTGCAGTTCCCATCTTGAATTGCACAGAGGAACACATGCTTGGCTATTGCTCCATTCATCATCTATGGAACTGCAAAGAAAAACCAAGCATAGAGCTGACAAGGGCACACCGACACTTGGGCCATGGGCACGCCGACACTTGGGATGCGGGCCACGGGCACGCCGACACTTGGGATGCGGGCCACGGGCCCGCCGACACTTGGGATGCGGGCCACGGGCATGCCGACACTTGGGATGCGGGCCACGGGCACGCCGACACTTGGGATGCGGGCCAGGGGCACGCCGACACTTGGGATGCGGGCCACGGGCACTCCGACACTTTGGATGTGGGACACGGGCACGTCGACACTTGGGACATAGGCGTGCCGACATTTGGGCAGCAGAACACAGGCACGCCAACACTTGGGACACGGGCACGCCAACGCTTGGGCTGCGGAACACGGGAACGCCGACACTTGCGATGCGGGACACGGGCACGCCGACACTTGCGATGCGGGACACGGGCACGCCGACACTTGGGATGCGGGACACGGGCACACCGACACTTGGGACACAGGTATGCCGACTCTTGGGCTACAGGACACAGGCATGCCGACACTAGGGCCGCAGGACCCGGGCACGCCGACACTTGGGCTGCGGGACATGGGCACGCCAATACTTGGGCTGCGGGACAACGACACGACGAAATTAAAAGCATTCTGATCTGACACTATGACGGTGTTTCTTGCTTTTTACAACTCGATCATTTCTATTGAACAGTAAACTATTAAATCCAAATGTCACCATCAATACAAACTCTGGAATATTAGTTGTCATGAGGCGAAAGGTTCACAACTCAATAATGAGTCAATGACTCAAATGTTACAAGACCTCAAAAGGGACCAACGAGACTCAAAAACACTAAAATCAGAAACAGCAGGAAATCCTGATATCCTTTCCCTTAAGTTGCACTAACAGTCTAGAAACCTGGGATATAGCGAGCTGTTTGATGGGACTGTCACTTCAGAGCTGCTATTGCTTTCCATAGACTCATGACACCTCAATGCTACACACTATATCTCAGCTTCCCGGATCTTTTTTATCTGACCCTATAGTTACTTTCTTTAGCGTTGGCCACATATTAGATTTGCTCCATTAGCGTTGTGGTCAAGGTCGAGGACTTCACACAATCCATTTCTTTCCTCCTTTTATGAATAGTGGTGGCTTTTGCATCTTTCCGCTCTCTCCTGTCTGCTCTACAGTGCAGCTCTGCTTGGTTTTTTTTGGCTGTTAGTTATTAGTGCAAGCGCGAAATGAATAGAATGAGGGGCAGGGCTGGATTTTCTAAGGGGCACAGAAAGCTTGTGATTAGAAATGGCGCCTCTTCTGGAAAAGGATTCTGCGTCTAAAGATTTGTAGAATAGCACTACTCTTGGACAGATACACTGTCATGCCTATTGTAGGGCTGCAGATGGCGGTGCAAGACTCTAAACTTGCACAACATTTAACATTCAGGCAGATTTATTATCACTGTCTTAATTAAAGTTAGTAGGATGAGACCAGAAAAGACAGAACGTGTGCCACATTTATCACAGTGGAGCACGCACTGATACATTAGGCACACAGCATGTACACCAGGGGTGTCAAACTGCATTCCTCGAGGGCCTCAAACCATGCGTGTTTTCAAGATTTCCTTCTCATTGCACAAGGTGCTGGAATCATTCTGTGCAGGTGATTAAATGATCACCTGTGCAATACAAGGAAATCCTGAAAACATGACCTGTTTGCAGCCCTTGAGGAATGCAGTTTGACACCCCTGATGTACACCACCTGCAATCAGAATTCTGGTGACATTTTGTCAGTGAATATTCGCCATTGTGTGAATTTTTTATTAATAGTGGGTGGAAAGGCACCAACAGAAAGGCAGCACCGTACTCTGCAAACTGTCAGGAGACAAGCTCTCTGACCAACCATAATGCAAAAAAAAGAAAAAAATGGTTGTTCATTAGTGTAATTTTACTCAAGTGTAACAAGTGATTAGAGTCTATTCCCCCTCTAGTAAAGAGGCAACTAAAGCCATTTTCACCCATGGGTGAAAAGGCGACTAGAGTAATTTCCCCCACAGGTAAAGGAGCAACTAGAGCCATTTCACTCATGGGTAAAGGGGGAATAGAGCCATTTCACTCATGGGTAAAGGGGGAATAGAGCCATTTCACTCATGGGTAAAGGGGCAACTAGAGCTATTTCACCCAAGGGTAAAAGGGTGACTAGAGCTATTTCACCCATGGGTAAAAGGGTGACTAGAGCCATTTCACCCACGAGCCTTTCTAGAACATTCTATAGTCACCAACAAGAAGTGTTGGTCACATGAGAGCTCTCCTATAACAATTTTTCACAGAGAAGGTCACCTCCACCCTTGATAGAAGAAGTCACAATCTATTATTCCATTTCACATTTATAAAGACAGACTTTTTCCAGCAGGTTATTAGATTAGAGCCTAGATAATCTGCACTTCCATATTGTGAAGACACTTCTGTGGTTTCTCTGGTCCCTCTTTAATCACACGTTCTTTTTCCTGGAAATTAGTACTGCCTACTATGATAAGACAATATCACCAGCTTATTTACAAAGGGATGGTATGCAGTCTGCAATTATATCTATATTACAGCGGCGTTTCTCAATACTGTACCCCCTAGCTATCGGTCATAAAGCAGCACTAATCAACTGACATATTACACTGTGTTGTGTCTATTAGCCACATATCTGAGGGGCTCCCTTTCTTCTAGTGGGGTCTCACTTCACACAAGTGTCACTTTGTTTAGAAATTACTCTGGGGCTTAAAGGTGTTGGACTACATTTACTACTTATGCCATAAAGGTATGATTGCTGGGGATCTCACAAATAGGACAGCAAAGTAGAATGGGGTCTCATGTCCCACCTATGGATTGGTGATATGCGGGTTTATGGTCCAACCCCTTTACATTTTGATTGCTTTAGTAAAGGCTATCAATATTTGATTTTTGGTGTTACGACCTGAGGTAGCACCAGCCGTGTCCCCTTCCTTCTCCCACTAAACATTAACATCTTAAGATTAGACCATCAATGTTTAAGTCTTGAAAACCCCCTTTAAGGGGAATCTGTCAGCAGGTTTTTGCTTTGTAATCTGATTCCAGCTATGTATCACTTACTCGGCTGAGTTTTGGTGTGTCAGTCAGTGTTTTTTCAACAAGAGATTATCACTAGAGGTCTAGCTGCCTTGTGCCTCCTAGTCAACTGCACTGTGTAACTTAATGGACAACAATGAGCAAACACTGTTCCAAACAATGTGCCCTTCATTTTACTCAACTGTAAATTCATAGGAACTACTTATCATTCATGGACCATATAAATTAATAGCACAGGATTGAGCGGCTGCATACAGGTCACTCTGCTCGAGAACTCTTAACAGTCTGGCCAAAGATGATGGACTCTGCTTCACACCTGAACGCACTTAGTTTTCCATATATTGCAGAGCAAAAGTCTGTAATGACTTTAGTCTGCAGTGTGATCCCTAGAAGTGTGTCCTAAAAGTGTGGATTACATTAGAATTAAAACCTGAATTGAACTTGAAGGGAACTGAAGGTAACTGGCCACTCACTGCAAACAATGTTTCAGTTTGTTTTCACTTTTACCCCTATAATCTTTCACTTTCTGCTACCTCCCCCAATCCCCACACCAAGTAAGGAACTGTTCATCTCCTCTTCAATCCTCCCCATCCACCTCACCTCCTCCTCAGAGCTGTTCCTTAACATACAATCCTCTGTCTCAAAGCACAGGCAGCCCCCTCATGCCCTCTCCTGCTCCCACCTGCTAACACTATCTCTGCTCCTTCTCACTGCTGGTGATATCTCTCCAAATCCTGGTCCTCCTCACCATATTCCCACAGTCATTTCTACCTCCCATCCACGCTCCATCACAAACTTCCGTAACCTCTCTAACCTTATACCCATTCGCCCAGCCCCCACTTCCCCTGTCCCACTAACAGGAGCTCTGTGGAACGCTCGCTCTGTCTGTAACAAGCTTTCCTACATCCATGATCTTTTTGTTACTACCAAACTTTCTTTCCTCGCCATCACCGAAACCTGGCTCACCCCTTCTGACACAGCCTCCCCTGCTGCACTCTCTTATGGTGGCTTCCACCTTTCTCACACACAACCAACTAGCCCCCTTAATCCTAGCAAACAGATCAGAAAGCAAAGGCAAAGGGTATTGGAATTTGACCGTGATCTTATTCAAGAGGCGATAATCAATACAGGGTCTCAAGGAGCCATCTTTTTGGCAACAAAAAAAAAACCTGCTCCCAATGGTGAAGAAGATGGCCGAATATGCCCCTTCTCCAAGGAGTCCTTAACATAGCTCCACATGGCGGTATGTTCTGGCATAGACAGGTTGAAAAGTCGGCCCTTAGGGAACTTACAGCCTGGAATCAAGTCAATAGCACAATCACCGTCCCTATGCGGTGGAAGGGAACTGGACTTGGGCTCATTGAATACATCCTGGAAATCTGACAAAAACTCAGGAATTTCAGAAGAGGGGGAGGAGGCAATTGACATCACAGGAACGTCACCATGTACCCCCTGACAACCCCAACTAGTCACAGACATAGATTTCCAATCTAATACCGGATTATGCACCTGTAACCATGGGAAACCCAGCACAATAGCATCATGCAAATTATGCAACACCAGAAAACGACAATCTTCCTGATGGGCTGGCGCCATGCACATGGTCAGCTGTGTCCAAAACTGAGGTTTATTTTTAGCCAACGGTGTAGCATCAATGCCCCTCAAAGGAATAGGACTCTGCAAAGGCTGCAAGGGGAAACCACAACGTCTGGCAAATTCTAAGTCCATTAAGTTTAGAGCGGCGCCTGAATCCACAAATGCCATGACAGAAAAAGACGATAATGAGCAGATCAGGGTCACAGATAACAGAAATTTAGGTTGTACAGTACTGATGGTAACAGAACTAGCGATTCTCTTGGTACGCTTAGGGCAATCAGAAATAACATGAGCAGAATCGCCGCAGTAAAAACACAACCTATTCTGACGTCTGAATCCTTGTCGTTCAGCTCTAGACACAATCCTATCACACTGCATAGGCTCAGGACTCCGCTCGGAAGACAATGCCATAGTGTGCACAACTCTGCGCTCGCGCAAGCGCCGATCAATCTGAATGGCCAGAGACATAGAATCACTCAGACCAGCAGGCGTGGGGAACCCCACCATAACATCTTTAACGGATTCAGAAAGACCCTTTCTGAAGATTGCCGCCAAGGCATCCTCATTCCATTTAGTCAGTACAGACCATTTTCTAAACTTCTGGCAATATGATTCTGCCGCTTCTTGACCCTGAGACAGGGCCAACAAGGTCTTCTCAGCATGATCCACTGAATTAGGTTCGTCATACAATAACCCAAGCGCCTGAAAAAATGTGTCTACATTAAGCAACGCCGGATTCCCAGGTTCCAGGGCAAATGCCCAATCCTGGGGGTCACCACGCAGCAGAGATATAATAATTTTAACCTGCTGGATGGGATCACCAGAGGAACGGGGTTTCAGAGCAAAAAACAGTTTACAGTTATTTTTAAAGCTCAGAAATTTGGACCTATCCCCAAAAAACAAATCAGGAGTTGGAATTCTAGGTTCTAAAACTGGAGTCTGAACGATATAATCGGAAATACCCTGTACTCTAGCAGCAAGTTGATCCACACGAGAAGCCAATCCCTGAACATGCATACCAGCGCCGAACTCCTGAGCCACCCAGAGGTAAAGAGGGAAGAGAAAAAAAAAACACAACAGACTACAGAAAAAAAAATGGCTCAGCACTTTCTTTCCCTTCTTCTGAGATGCGGTTAACTCATTGTGGGCCAGTTGTACTGATATGATCTGGTGGCCTAAGAACAGCATGAGACGAACTCTGGAGAAGGTGGTACCTGTACTGACCGCAGACCCTGAACCTAACACCGCAACTAGAAGTAGCCGTGGAATGTACCTAGCGCTCCCTAGACATCTCGACACAGCCGGAGGACTAATTACCCCTAGAGATAGAAAAGGGAAAACTATCTTGCCTCAGAGAAAATCCCCAAAGGATAGGCAGCCCCCCACAAATATTGACTGTGAGAGGAGAGGGAAAAAACATACACAGACTGAAATGAGAATTTAGCAAAGGAGGCCACTTCTAGCTAAATAGAAAGGATAGGACAGAGTACTATGCGGTCAGTATTAAAACACTAGAAAATATCCACCACAGAAAATACAAAATCTCCACAGCTAACTAAAGATATGGATGGTATATCTGCATCTCCAGAGATACCAGCTTGGCTAAAAAAATCCTTATACAGACCAAGCTGGACAAGACAAAACATAGAAAAGAACTGAACAAAAAGACCACAGCATGTGGACAGCAAAATCAAGGCCAGGACTTATCTTTGTTGAAACAAACTGCAAAGCAGAAGAGACCAGGAAGGGATGAGAATCCTCCAGGAACAATGGACAACTGGCACTGACTAAAGGGTGAAGCAAGACTAAATAGCCCAGTCAAAATTGCAAGAAGTGAACACACCTGATAAATGCTGTGATTCAGAGACAGCAGCGCTACCACTTACAACCACCGGAGGGAGCCCAAGAGCAGAATTCACAACACAAAACTGTCTCTGATGCTATCAATCTTCTGCTTGAAAAATGAGGCCAAGTCTTCAGCGGAGATAAGTGGGGAGGGAGGAGGTGCTGGGGGATGGAGGAGAGAATTGAAGGTGTTGAATAACTGTCTAGGGTTGTAAGACAGGGAGGAGATGAGAGATGAGAAGTAGGTTTGTTTAGCTGTGGCGAGTGTGGTCTTGAAAGTAGTGAGGGACTGTTTGAATACGATGAAGTGCTCGTTGGAGTGGGATCTTTTCCATCTGCGCTCAGCAGCCCTGGAAGCTCGCCTCAGTTCTTTGGTCAGGCTGGTGTGCCAGGGCTGTCTGTTGATTTTGCGAGCTTTGGTATGTGTAAGTGGGGCAGCAGATTCCAAAGCTGCAGCTATTGTGGTGTTATATAGAGCAGCAGCGTCATCCACATTGTGTATGGAACTTATGTCTGTGAGAGGGAGGAGGGATTCAGAGAATGAATGTAGGTCAAGATGTTTAAGATTTCTGCGAGGGTGTGAAAGTTTGTGGGGTGGGGATTGTAGACATGGAGTGGAGAGAGATGAGAATGTGAGGTTGTGGTCAGAGAGTGGAAGAGGTGAGTTAGAGAGGTTAGATAGGGAGCAGAGGCGGGTGAAGATAAGGTCCAGTGTGTGACCATCTTTGTGAGTGGCTGCAGAAGACCATTGAGTGAGGCCGAAGGAGGAAGTGAGAGATAGAAGTTTAGTGGCAGCTGAGAGGGAAGTGTCAATGGGGATGTTGAAATCGCCCATGATGATAGTGGGGATGTCCGCAGAAAGGATATGAAGTAGCCAGGTGGTGAAGTGGTCAAAGAAGGTGGTGGCTGGCCCTGGGGGGCAGTAGATGACAGCCAGTTGGAGGTTGGAGGGGGAGTAGATGCGCACAGAGTGCACCTCAAAGGAATGGAGGGTAACAGAGGGTGGCAGTGGGATTGGTGTGAAGGAGCAGTTATCTGACAGGAGAAAACCAACTCCTCCGCCATGCTTGCTGCTGGGGCGGGGTGTGTGAGAAAGGTGGAAGCCACCATAAGAGAGTGCAGCAGGGGAGGCTGTGTCAGAAGGGGTGAGCCAGGTTTCGGTGATGGCGAGGAAAGAAAGTTTGGTAGTAACAAAAAGATCATGGATGTAGGAAAGCTTGTTACAGACAGAGCGAGCGTTCCACAGAGCTCCTGTTAGTGGGACAGGGGAAGTGGGGGCTGGGCGAATGGGTATAAGGTTAGAGAGGTTACGGAAGTTTGTGATGGAGCGTGGATGGGAGGTAGAAATGACTGTGGGAATATGGTGAGGAGGACCAGGATTTGGAGAAACACAGATGGAGCATTAGAGAGTCCGAATGGCATCACAAGGTATTCAAAATGGCTTTCGGGCATATTAAACGCAGTTTTCCATTCGTCACCCTGCTTAATACGAACAAGATTATATGCCCCTCGAAGGTCAATCTTAGTAAACCAACTAGCCCCCTCTAATGCTCCATCTGTGTTTCAGTCCTTCATGCATGATATATTTCGGAATTATCTTGATAAATTCATGATTGTATATTTGGATGATATTTTGATTTTTTCAGATGATTGGGAGTCTCATGTGAAACAAGTCAGGATGGTATTTCAGATCCTTCGTGATAATGCCTTGTTTGTGAAGGGGTCTAAGTGCCTCTTTGGAGTACAGAAGATTTCTTTTTTGGGCTTCATTTTTTCTCCCTCATCTATAGAAATGGATCCGGTTAAGGTTCAGGCCATTCATGATTGGATCCAGCCCACATCCGTGAAGAGCCTTCAGAAATTTTTGGGCTTTGCTAATTTGTATCGCCGTTTCATTGCCAACTTCTCCAGTGTGGTTAAACCCCTGACCGATTTGACGAAAAAAGGCGCTGATGTGACGAATTGGTCCTCTGCGGCTGTTTCTGCCTTTCAGGAGCTTAAACGCCGATTTACTTCTGCCCCTGTGTTGCGTCAGGATGTTTCTCTTCCTTTTCAGGTTGAGGTTGACGCTTCTGAGATTGGGGCAGGGGCCGTTTTGTCTCAGAGGAATTCTGATGGTTCTTTGATGAAACCGTGTGTCTTCTTTTCTCGAAAGTTTTCGCCTGCGGAACGCAATTATGATGTCGGCAATCGTGAGTTGTTGGCTATGAAGTGGGCATTTGAGGAGTGGCGACATTGGCTTGAGGGGGCCAAGCACCGTATTGTGGTCTTGACCGATCATAAGAATCTGATTTATCTCGAGTCTGCCAAACGGCTGAATCCTAGACAGGCCCGATGGTCCCTGTTTTTCTCCCGTTTTGATTTTGTGGTCTCGTATCTTCCGGGTTCTAAGAATGTTAAGGCTGATGCCCTCTCTAGGAGCTTTTTGCCGGATTCTCCTGGGGTCCTTGAGCCGGTCGGTATTCTGAAGGAAGGGGTGATTCTTTCTGCCATCTCCCCTGATTTACGACGGGTTCTTCAGAAATTTCAGGCTGATAAACCTGACCGCTGTCCAGTGGGGAAATTGTTTGTTCCTGACAGATGGACTAGTAAAGTGATTTCGGAGGTTCATTGTTCTGTGTTAGCCGGTCATCCTGGGATTTTTGGTACCAGAGATTTGGTTGGTAGGTCCTTTTGGTGGCCTTCTTTGTCACGGGATGTGCGTTCTTTTGTGCAGTCCTGTGGGACTTGTGCGCGGGCCAAGCCTTGCTGTTCCCGCGCTAGTGGGTTGCTTTTGCCTTTGCCGGTCCCTGAGAGGCCTTGGACGCATATTTCTATGGATTTTATTTTGGATCTTCCGGTTTCCCAGAGGATGTCAGTTATTTGGGTGGTTTGTGACCGGTTTTCTAAGATGGTTCATTTGGTGCCTTTGCCTAAGTTGCCTTCCTCTTCTGATTTGGTTCCGTTGTTTTTTCAGCATGTGGTTCGTTTGCATGGCATTCCGGAGAATATTGTGTCTGACAGAGGTTCCCAGTTTGTTTCTAGGTTTTGGCGGGCCTTTTGTGCTAGGCTGGGCATTGATTTGTCTTTTTCTTCTGCATTTCATCCTCAGACAAATGGCCAAACCGAGCGAACTAATCAGACTTTGCAAACTTATTTGAGATGCTTTGTGTCTGCTGATCAGGATGATTGGGTGGCTTTTTTGCCATTGGCCGAGTTTGCCCTTAATAATCGGGCTAGTTCTGCTACCTTGGTTTCACCCTTCTTTTGTAACTCTGGTTTTCATCCTCGTTTTTCTTCAGGGCAGGTTGAGCCTTCTGGTTGTCCTGGGGTGGACTCTGTGGTTGACAGGTTGCAGCAAATTTGGGCTCATGTTGTTGACAATTTGGTGTTGTCTCAGGAGGGGGCTCAGTGTTTTGCTAACCGTCGTCGGTGTGTTGGTTCCCGGCTTCGGGTTGGGGATTTGGTCTGGTTGTCTTCCCGTCATGTCCCTATGAAGGTTTCTTCCCCTAAGTTTAAGCCTCGGTTTATTGGCCCTTATAGGATTTCTGAGATTATCAATCCAGTGTCTTTTCGTTTGGCCCTTCCAGCCTCTTTTTCCATCCATAATGTTTTTCATAGATCTTTGTTGCGGAAATATGTGGTGCCCGTGGTTCCCTTTGTTGATCCTCCTGCCCCGGTGTTGATTGATGGGGAGTTGGAGTATGTGGTTGAGAAGATTTTGGATTCTCGTTTTTCGAGGCGGAGGCTTCAGTATCTTGTCAAATGGAAGGGTTATGGCCAGGAGGATAATTCTTGGGTTGTTGCCTCCGATGTTCATTCTGATGATTTGGTTCGTGCCTTTCATTTGGCTCGTCCGGATCGGCCTGGGGGCTCTGGTGAGGGTTCGGTGACCCCTCCTCAAGGGGGGGTACTGTTGTGAATTCTGCTCTTGGGCTCCCTCCGGTGGTTGTAAGTGGTAGCGCTGCTGTCTCTGAATCACAGCATTTATCAGGTGCGTTCACTTCTTGAAATTTTGACTGGGCTATTTAGTCTTGCTTCACCCTTTAGTCAGTGCCAGTTGTCCATTGTTCCTGGGGGATTCTCATCCCTTCCTGGTCTCTTCTGCTTTGCAGTTTGTTTCAACAAAGATAAGTCCTGGCCTTGATTTTGCTGTCCACATGCTGTGGTCTTTTTGTTCAGTTCTTTTCTATGTTTTGTCTTGTCCAGCTTGGTCTGTATAAGGATTTTTTTAGCCAAGCTGGTATCTCTGGAGATGCAGATATACCCTCCATATCTTTAGTTAGCTGTGGAGATTTTGTATTTTCTGTGGTGGATATTTTCTAGTGTTTTAATACTGACCGCATAGTACTCTGTCCTATCCTTTCTATTTAGCTAGAAGTGGCCTCCTTTGCTAAATTCTCATTTCAGTCTGTGTATGTTTTTTCCCTCTCCTCTCACAGTCAATATTTGTGGGGGGCTGCCTATCCTTTGGGGATTTTCTCTGAGGCAAGACAGTTTTCCCTTTTCTATCTCTAGGGGTAATTAGTCCTCCGGCTGTGTCGAGATGTCTAGGGAGCGCTAGGTACATTCCACGGCTACTTCTAGTTGCGGTGTTAGGTTCAGGGTCTGCGGTCAGTACAGGTACCACCTTCTCCAGAGTTCGTCTCATGCTGCTCTTAGGCCACCAGATCATAACAGTTTTGGTCAACAACCCCCAGAGCCCTTCCTCCCGACTTCCCAGCCCTCCACCTCCAAAACCAACTTCTCCACCATTACAGAAGATCAACTCTCCACTCTACTCTCAAGATCGCATCTCACCACCTGTGCACTTGACCCGCTCCCATCCCACCTCATCCCAATCCTCACCACAGTCTTCATCCCAACCCTAACCCATCTCTTCAACCTATCACTAACAACTGGTGTTTTCCCCTCAAGCTTTAAACATGCCTCCATCACACCTATCCTCAAAAAGCCCTCTCTTGACCCATCCTCTGTATCTAGCTATCGCCCTATATCACTTCTCCCTTATGCCTCCAAACTACTGGAACAACACATTTACCTTGAACTGTCCTCCCATCCCTCTTCTTGCTCCCTCTTTGACCGCTTACAATCTGGCTTCAGGTTACACCATTCCACTGAAACTGCCCTAACTAAGGTCACCAACGACCTCTTAACCGCCAAGAGCAAGCGATACTACTCTGTCCTCCTCCTCCTCGACCTGTCGGCTGCCTTTGACACAGTGGACCATTCCCTATTATTACAGACCCTCTCATCCCTTGGCATCACAGACTTTGCCCTATCCTGGATCTCATCATACCTAACAGACCGGACATTCAGCGTCTCCCACTCACACACCACCTCCTCACCTCGCCCCCTATCTGTCGGAGTCCCACAAGGTTCAGTCCTTGGGCCCCTGCTCTTCTCCATCTACACCTTTGGCCTGGGACAGCTCATAGAATCTCATGGCTTTCAGTATCACCTCTATGCTGATGACACACAGATCTACATCTCTGGACCAGATATCACCTCCCTACTAACCAGAATCCCTCAATGTCTGTCCACTATTTCACCCTTCTTCTCCGCTAGATTTCTGAAACTTAACATGGACAAAACAGAATTCATCATCTTTACCCCATCTCACGCGACCCCCCCCAATGAACCTAACCATTACAGTAAATGGCTGCCCACTCTCCCCAGTCCCACAAGCTCGCTGCCTCGGGGTAATCCTTGACGCTGATCTCTCCATCAAACCACATATCCAAGCCCTTTCCACTTCCTGCTGACTTCAACTCAAAAATATTTCATGAATCCGTTCATTCCTCAACCAAGAATCTGCAAAAACCCTAGTCCATGCCCTCATCATCTCTCGCCTTGACTACTGCAACCTCCTGCTCTGTGGCCTCCCCTCGAACACTCTCGCACCCCTCCAATCTATTCTAAACTCTGCTGCCCGACTAATCCACCTGTCCCCCCGCTATTCCCCGGCCTCTCCCCTCTGTCAATCCCTTCACTGGCTCCCCACTGCCCAGAGACTCCAGTACAAAACCCTAACCATGACGTACAAAGCTATCCACAACCTGTCTCCTCCATACATCTGTGACCTCGTCTCCCGGTACTTACCTACACGCAACCTCTGATCCTCACAAGATCTTCTTCTCTACTCCCCTCTTATCTCCTCTTCCCACAATCGTATACAAGATTTCTCTCGCGTATCACCCCTACTCTGGAACCCTCTACCACAACACATCAGACTCTCGCCTACCATCGAAACCTTCAAAAAGAACCTGAAGACCCACCTCTTCCGACAAGCCTACAACCTGCAGTAACTACCGATCGACCAAACCGATGCATGACCAGCTCTATCCTCACCTACTGTATTCTCACCCATCCCTTGTAGATTGTGAGCCTTCGCGGGCAGGGTCCTCACTCCTCCTGTACCATTATGACTTGTATTGTTTAAGATTATTGTACTTGTTTTTATTATATATACCCCTCCTCACATGTAAAGCACCATGAAATAAATGGCGCTATAACAATAAATAATAATAATAATAATATTAAGGAATTCAGGGGACCTGACAATGAAACCTCTTTGAGGCCACGATTTTTCTGCTCTAATAAGCCCAGTTGTGTAGGTCAGTGGTTTTTAGTAAGTAATAAAACCAACCGCTATTACCACTTTGCCCTTAGATCACCACTGATCACCCCAATCCTTGACATTATGGATGACAGAGCACAAGCAGAGCCACCTTCTATCCACACAATCTACTGACTTTGGATCTTCATCTTCCCAATTAAGATTCATTGCAATAGAAAGGCGAAGGTCAAGAGATAAGGACACAAGTGACATGAAGCGGGATCGGATTCATCAGATATCTCCCTCCAGCCACTTGTCTGGAGTCTTTATCTTGACTTTCTGCTATTTACAATGCATCATTTTTCCTATGTGTCAATTACAGCCAAACCAGGATGAGCTGGACATGACAAGCATGTCATAGCACTGGGCTATGTCATCACATTTTCAAGGAAACATTAAAGAACGTGTAGGCAGCGTTAACATTAGGCACTTCATAGGTGACTATTGACAATTTTGGGTCTTGCTGTCGAATAAACTGGTCATGCAGCAGCTCCCAATTGTTTCAAGAAGTCAGATTTGCCAAATGGGCATTGATGGACATAAGCCACATAACGTGCACCAGACCGGCGAGTGGTCTTACAGTGCAGAAGCTTTCATCTATAATCTGTCACACCATTTTGCTGTAGACTTCGATGACTGGTAGCCAAGTCGTCAGGTTCTTATTCCGGGGGGGGGGGTGATTTATCATGTCTGGTCTCTTAGGCAACACAAAAGCAGAAGTAGATTGAAGAAGAATGGGAAATACAAAGAAGGAACTTCTACTACTCGCTGGATCCACTTCAGACCTTGGCCCAAAAAACTGCAGTAGCTTTTTTCCAAACCTGTAGCCGACAAGAGGGCTTCTGCTTTATCCAATTACCAGACACGTTTGTGAGTAGGAGGGGCGACAATCTCTTAGCATAGATTTTAATATATTTCGAGAAGATTAGAAAAACCATTTCTTTTTACATTTAGTGTTAATTTAACATACTGTATCTAGAACACAACAGACTCCTGTAATGGAGTATTACTATCTCTTTTTAGAGCACTCTTGATTCCATGGGGTTACATACAAAATACAGATATTAATTACAATGAGCAAATTAACATTAACAGACTGGTACAGAGGGCTGAGGGCCCTGCCCTTACGGGCTTACAATCTGCAGGATAATGGGGAAGGAGACTTCAGGTGTGAGGGATGCGGCAGCTCCGCAGGTGGTGGTGAGGTGGCAGGGGGTCATTACAATCTGTAAACTTTCTTGAAGAGATGCGTTTTGAAGATCCATCTGAAGGTTCCGAATGTTGGAGACAATAAGACTTTTGGGGCACCGAATTAAAGAGGAAGGGGGAAGTTGGAGAGAAACCTTGAAGGCGATTGCATGAAGAATATACAAGAGTAGATGAGAGAAGGAGGTCTTGTGAGGCTGGAGATTATGTGTGGGATGATGATGGAAGGTTAGTTATACAGTTATGGAGATATACCGAGGAGACAGATATCATTGACGGCTTTGTAGGTCAGTGTTAGTAGTTTAAACTGTGTCTGTTGGGATATCGGAAGGCAATGAAGAGATTTCCAAAGTGGAGAGGCAGAGGCATAACGAGGGAAGAGATGGATTAATCAGGCAGCAAAGTTAAGGTTGGACTTAAGAGGTGCGAGGGAGGCCACAGAGAGGACAATGCAGTAGTCGAGGCGGGTGATGATGTGGGCATGCACTAAAATTTTAGTAGATTGAGGCTTCAGGAAGGGACAGATTCTGGAAATATTTTTTGGGGATGGCATGAGGTCATAAGAGCTTGGATGTGCAGTTTGATGAACAAGGCAAAATCAAAGACTATTCCAAGGCAGCAGACTTCTGGTTCAGGGGAAAGCATGATGCCTATTATAGCTATAGATATATCTATATATCTGGTAGGGGAGTTAAGTAAGATGGTGGAAAGCTGAGGGGTTCGGTTCTATCCACATTGAGCTTTAAGAAGTGTAATGAGAATAAGGACTACATGGCTGATAGACATTCTGGGAACCTGGACTGCAGAGAGATGACATCTGGGCCAGAAAGGTAGATCTGAGTGTCATCAGCATGTAGGTGGTACTGGAAGCCATGGGACTTTGAGTTGTTTCAGGCTAAAGGTATAGACCACATATGTCAAACTCTGCCAGGGTGAGTATATTTGGCCCACAACGCCAGGTTGGTCCACTGACAGGCATCGAGCTTTCAATTGTATTTGCATCCTGTATGCCGATAGATACAGCTTAAAGCAATGATGGAGATAGGAGTGTCAGCCAATGCTCCCTCTCCTATTATTTCACCTCTGCATCTGACGTCTCACGCGCTCACTGTGCCAAGCAGTACAGTGGATCAGAAGACACCATGAAGAGACTGGCGCAGTGGGGGAACTAGGAGATATATATATTTTGTTAATGTGGGGCCCTTTATACTGTATGAAGCACTATGTGGGGCCAATACACTGGATGAAGCACTGTCGGGCCAATACACTACACTGTAAGAAACACTATATAAGGCCAATACGCTGTATGGAGCATTATGTGGCACCAATATACTGTATGGAGCATTATGTGGCACCAATCTACTGTATGGAGCACTATATGGGGCCATTATTCTGTATGGAGCACTATGTGGGGGCCATTATTCTGTATGGAGAACTATGTGGGGGCCATTATTCTGTATGGAGCACAATGTGGGGGGCCATTATTCTGTATGGAGCACTATGTGGGGGTCATTATTCTGTATGGAGCACTATGTGGGGGTCATTATTCTGTATGGAGCACTATGTGGGGCCATTGTGTATGGAGCGCTATGTGGGGCCATTATACTGTAAGGAGAACGATGTGGGGCCGATTTTACTGTATGGAACACTTTGTGAGCATTATACTATATGGGCTGTCTGCCGATTACAGTTGGGGAATCATACTGTGATAGGGTCACCACACTTTGCCTGGGGGATTGAGGGGGGCAGTAGGGTCATCATACTGTGCATGTGGAGGAAGTCACTGTGAGGGTATCTTGTGGTGTTTAGGGGACACTTGTTAGCATACTTAATCTCTATTATTCAAGGTTTTTTATCCTTTGTTATTACATATTTAAATTTCACAATATTAGCTTTTTACTACTCTTACATAACATAATTTGAATATTTTGCTATAAGATCAAATAATTAAAATGTACTTTGTTCATGGGACAACCCCTTTAAGCTTGTTTCCATATTAAAAGATTCATCTTTATATTTGATGATAATTTTGGCCCTCTGTATTTGAGTTTGACATCCCTGGTATAGATGGAGAAGAGTAGGGGTGCCAGGGCAGAGAGAGGGCAGGATGAGGAGGTAGTATGGGAATGGAAGATGCTAAATGTGCAGTTAGTGAAGTTTGACAAGATCCAGAACAGGGCAAAATATTTCATAGAAAATATAAGAGGAAACACACTGGCGCTCCTAAACTAACCAAGGATTGGTGCCTGCAAGTAAAAATGCAGGCTCTGTGCAAATTCTGCTGTACAAATTGTCAATAGGGCAAATAAGAAATCACTGCGCTCACATTATAGGGGATGAATGCTAGATGATCCTGTTGGTCACAAATAATGGAAATGAAAAAAAAAGGAAGACAATTTTTTTTTATGTGCTAACAGCTGCTAATACTGAAACTTTCCATGCTTGAGTCACTGGTGCCGTGCTGATATTACCCAAAACCAGAGAAACATGGGCATGGGGAGCGTCCTCCCGTGTTGGTAGCTGACGTAGTGCACAGGGAAACAAGTAGGGTGCGTCGGGGCAGAAGCTCCGGCAGGCTCTGGCCGGAAGCACCGCCACAGTAAACTGAGATTGCCGGAAAGGTTGATATCACGTGAGTTGTAAGGACGGGTGCGGGTAGGGTTCAATCCAACCAAAATTAGCGTTTCCGTGCGGTCGCCGCACACATCAAATCGCCGCATGCAGACGCATCTGCATACAACGCATGTCTCTGCATACCCAATGTTAAAGATAGGTACGCAGGGAAACGCAGGATGTATACAGAAGTAGGCAGCCATCCGCAGCCCTCCTGAAAGCAAATGTGAAACCAGCCTTAGGGATAAGTGGCCTCCTGGTTTTGGTCCTAGTCCTGCCTTCTGTCCCAATGTGCGTCATGTGGCAAACGTGTGCAGTCGTCATAACACTTTTATAAATATACAACCTATATTAAACCTGTCTGATCCACTATATTACACCATAAGAGGAATAAGTACTGGAAAATTCTTGAGAGTCAAACGCATCTGCTCTGATCAACAGTTCTTTGAAGAACAATCCCGATATTTAAGCAGGAGGTTCAAAAATAGGGGCTACAGTCACAAAATGGTCCGCAACAGGTACCAAAGGGCCAAACATACCCAGAGAAATGAACTCCTCTACAACAACAAGGTTCCCAACAAGGAGGACTCTAATTATCAGGTTCGTCTCATTGCAATATATAGTAGTCAATGGACACAATTTTGTCAAATTATCATCAGACACTGGCAGATACTCCTTGCAGATCCCACTTAGAAGAAATGCCTTCCATCCACTCCTTTGATCACGGCCAGAAGACATAGTTACGCATAGTCACTACGAACCTTCTCAAACTCAAACCAGAACTTGGCTGGATATGAAAGGCTCTTATTCTTGTGGCCATTGCAAGGCCTCCACAAACATGACTAAAAGCCAGACTTTCCAGAATGTGGCTAAAAATCGTACCTTCTCAATTAGACATTTTCTAACATGCTCCTCGAAAGGAGTAATCTATTGTGCCGAGTGTCTCTGTGGAAAAGTTTGTCGGGCTCACAACCCGAGAACTCAGAATTCGAACAAGAGAGCATATAAGAGACATTGAGAAAGGACTGACGGCCGAGGATCCATCCCTGCTCAAAACCATGCCCAGACATTTTTTCTCACATCATAAAAGTGATTTGAGTCTACTGAATAGGGAATCTGGCCAAAACCCTGGCAAAGATGGAAAGTGGATCTACAGGTTAGGAAGCATAACCCCTTATGGGCTTAATGAAAACTTTGCTTTTAGTGCCTTTCTTTAATGTGGTATCTTAATATTATTTTAGTGTTTTTAGGGTAATAGGGTTAGATTCAGGGATATACATGTTTTTTATATATGTTCTGTACAATCATCATAATTCTATGTATGTTATTTCACAGTTACCGTTTGTCTCCATTCCACTGGATTCTTTGTCTTCGTATCCAGCATTTTCTGACGTCTTTGATGCCATGAGAGAGCCGATTGTCACGGTCACGGCTGAATCTATATGAAATACTTCATAGATTGCATTAACATGCATGAATCATGGAGAATACCCTTTGCTATTTTACAATTCATGCGGTTTATCATGTGCTTTATGTCTGTTCAATTGCGGAATTTTTTTCTCTTGTATATGATATTTTCTTATATGCTTATATTATGATCTAATTTGTACTCTAGCACTTTAATATCTATTTAGCACCTCATTTATACATGCTCCTATCTTTCACATAATTACCTTTCTCATTACTATTACCCATTATCACTATTTTTATTCATTCAGTAATCACTCCATTTCACATCCTCCATCACTATTATATTTATCAATAATTGCATAATGCAGAATAGAAAACAATTTAGACTATTTTCTCTTTCCTGTCAGTCATACACCATACAGACTGGCAATCTATATATTTAGCACAGGTATTCTTCCCATCCTATACAAAAGTTGCACCACTGTTAATGAGCACACTTGTTCATCGGTCTTCGGTCTGTGTTCGTCTCCAGTAACTATGGCCCAGCTGACATGCATAGCGGCAGTCACCATAGCCGCCTGCGTGCTTGCTGTCCAACCACCGAAAATGACGAGTCCACTTCCGATGAGGGTGGTCCTATGACATAGCGCACTGCATCTTACTTCCAGCAGCTCTAACCGCACACGCGAGACAAAAACGCTCGGCTCATTGTCGCATCACACATTTAAAAGGTCCGGTGTCCCTCTTCTCTGACACCCCCCTGAAGTGAGGATAAAACGCACGTTGGGGTTGAGGGACACGGCACGGACCTTGCATTTATTTGAGTAAGTTACACAACATGGGGCTTTGCCCCCTTGCATTTAGCCATAGAGGTATAGATATCCTTATTGTAGCTATTACCCTACATGGTGATTCAAACCATTGTAGTTCATAGGATACATTATCTATATTGAATCGCATTATATGATTGACACTGTCGGGTAGTTTGGGCTTGTTGCCATTCGTTATAGAGGATTTAATACAAAGTGTATATATATATATATATATATATATATATATATATATATATATATATATATTAGATAAAAAAAGGAAAACAGCACAAAAATGTAAGAAAAAAATGGGCTTTAATGCCTGAACGGCGTGGCAACGTTTCGGATATAGTATCCTTCCTTGAGAAAGGATACTATATCCGAAACGTTGCCACGCCGTTCAGGCATTAAAGCCCATTTTTTTCTTTAATTTTTGTGCTGTTTTCCTTTTTTTATCTTTATTACTGGAGGCCAATTGAACTTTGGTTGGGAAAGCGCTGCACGACAACTGCGGTAATATGTGATGCTGTTCCAATTTTGACATACATATATACATATATATATATATATATGTATATATGTATGTACACACACACACACACATATATATATATATATATGAGGCATCGTGATTACTCGCTAATCCCACCCCCTGCACAGTAGCTCCGCCCCCCACCACATTACCACACACAATCCCGCCCCCCACAAATCTCGCCCACCCACCACATCACCACACATAATCCCGCCCCTTCAACACATCACCACACATAATCCCGCCGCCCAACACATCACCACACAATCCCGCCCCCCCAACAGATCACCACACATAATCCCGCCCCCCCACCCCATTACCACACATAATCCTGCCCCCCACCCCATTACCACACATAATCCCGCCCCCCACCACATCACCACACATAATCACGTCACCCCACCACATCACCACACATAATCCCGTCACCCCACCACATCACTACACATAATCCCTCCCCACCACATTACCACACATAATCCCGCCCCCACCACATTACTACAGATAATCCGGCCCCCCCACATTACCGCACATAATCCTGTCCCCCACCATATTACCACACATAATCCCACCCGCACATTACCAGACATAATCCCGCCCCCCCACATTATCACACATAATCCTGCCCCCCATATTACCACATAATCCAGCCCCCACCACATTACCACACATAATCCTGCCCCCCCACCCCATTACCACACATAATCCCGCCCCCCCACCACATCACCACACATAATCCCGTCACCCCACCACATCACCACACATAATCCCGTCACCCCACCACATCACTACACATAATCCCTCCCCACCACATTACCACACATAATCCCGCCCCCACCACATTACTACAGATAATCCCGCCCCCCCACATTACCGCACATAATCCTGTCCCCCACCATATTACCACACATAATCTCGCCCGCACATTACCAGACATAATCCCGCCCCCCCACATTATCACACATAATCCTGCCCCCCCACCACATTACCACATAATCCAGCCCCCACCACATTACCACACATAATCCAGCCCCCCACCACATTACCACACATAATCCAGCCCCCCACCACATTACCACACATAATCCCGCCCCCCCACATCACCACACATAATCACATCACCCCACCACATCACCACATAATCCCGTCACCCCACCACATCACTACACATAATCCCTCCCCACCACATTACCACACATAATCCCGCCCCCACCACATTACTACAGATAATCCCGCCCCCCCACATTACCGCACATAATCCTGTCCCCCACCATATTACCACACATAATCCCGCCCGCACATTACCACACATAATCCCGCCCCCCCACATTATCACACATAATCCTGCCCCCCCACCACATTACCACATAATCCAGCCCCCACATTACCACACATAATCCAGCCCCCCACCACATTACCACACATAATCCAGCCCCCCACCACATTACCACAGATAATCCCGCCCCCCACATTACCACACATAATCCCGCCCCCACCACATTACCACACATAATCCCGCCCCCCCACCACATTACCACACATAATCCCGCCCCCCACCACATTACTACACATAATCCCGACCCCCACCACTTTACCACAGATAATCTCGCCCCCCACCACATTACCACACATAATCCCGCCCCCCACCACATTACCACACATAATCCCGCCCCCCACATTACCACACATAATCCTGCCCCCACCACATTACCACACATAATCCCGCCCCCCACCACATTACCACACGTAATCCCGCCCCCCACCACATTACCACACGTAATCCCGCCCCTGACCACATTACCACACATAATTCCGACCCCCCACCACTTTACCACAGATAATCTCGCCCCCCACCACATTAACACAGATAACCCTGCCCCCCACCACATTACCACACATAATCCCGCCCCCACCACATTACCACATAATCCCGCCCCCCACCACATTACCACACATTATCCCGCCCCCCACCACATTACTACATAATCCTGCCCCCCACCACATTACCACACAATCCCGCCCCCCACCACATCACACATAATCACGTCACCCCACCACATCACCACACATAATCCCGTCACCCCACCACATCACTACACATAATCCCTCCCCACCACATTACCACACATAATCCCGCCCCCACCACATTACTACAGATAATCCGGCCCCCCCACATTACCGCACATAATCCTGTCCCCCACCATATTACCACACATAATCCCGCCCGCACATTACCAGACATAATCCCGCCCCCCCACATTATCACACATAATCCTGCCCCCCACATTACCACATAATCCAGCCCCCACCACATTACCACACATAATCCTGCCCCCCCACCCCATTACCACACATAATCCCGCCCCCCCACCACATCACCACACATAATCCCGTCACCCCACCACATCACCACACATAATCCCGTCACCCCACCACATCACTACACATAATCCCTCCCCACCACATTACCACACATAATCCCGCCCCCACCACATTACTACAGATAATCCCGCCCCCCCACATTACCGCACATAATCCTGTCCCCCACCATATTACCACACATAATCCTGTCCCCCACCATATTACCACACATAATCCCGCCCGCACATTACCAGACATAATCCCGCCCCCCCACATTATCACACATAATCCTGCCCCCCACATTACCACATAATCCAGCCCCCACCACATTACCACACATAATCCTGCCCCCCCACCCCATTACCACACATAATCCTGCCCCCCCACCCCATTACCACACATAATCCCGCCCCCCCACCACATCACCACACATAATCCCGTCACCCCACCACATCACCACACATAATCCCGCCCCCCACCACATTACCACATAATCCCGCCCCCCACCACATTACCACACATTATCCCGCCCCCCACCACATTACTACATAATCCTGCCCCCCACCACATTACCACACAATCCCGCCCCCCCACCACATCACACATAATCACGTCACCCCACCACATCACCACACATAATCCCGTCACCCCACCACATCACTACACATAATCCCTCCCCACCACATTACCACACATAATCCCGCCCCCACCACATTACTACAGATAATCCCTCCCCCCCACATTACCGCACATAATCCTGTCCCCCACCATATTACCACACATAATCCCGCCCGCACATTACCACACATAATCCCGCCCCCCACATTATCACACATAATCCTGCCCCCCCACCACATTATCACATAATCCAGCCCCCACCACATTACCACACATAATCCAGCCCCCCCACCACATTACCACACATAATCCAGCCCCCCACCACATTACCACAGATAATCCCGCCCCCCACCACATTACCACACATAATCCCGCCCCCCCACCACATTATCACACATAATCCCGCCCCCCACCACATTACTACACATAATCCCGACCCCCCACCACTTTACCACAGATAATCTCGCCCCCCACCACATTACCACACATAATCCCGCCCCCCACCACATTACCACACATAATCCTGCCCCCACCACATTACCACACATAATCCCGCCCCCCACCACATTACCACACATAATCCCGCCCCCCCACCACATTACTACAGATAATCCCACCCCCCACATTACCACACGTAATCCTGCCCACCACATTACCACACGTAATCCCGCCCCCACCACATTACCACACATAATTCCGACCCCCCACCACTTTACCACAGATAATCTCGCCCCCCACCACATTACCACACATAATCCCGCCCCCCACCACATTACCACATAATCCCGCCCCCCACCACATTACCACACATAATCCCGCCCCCCACCACATTACCACATTACCACACATAATACCGCCCCTCACCACACATAATCCCACCCTCCACCACTTTACCACAGATAATCTCGCCCCCCCACCACATTACCACACATAATCCCACCCCCCACATTACCACACATAATCCCGCCCCCACCACATTACCACACATAATCCCGCCCCCCCACCACATTACTACAGATAATCCCGCCCCCCACCACATTACCACACATAATCCCGCCCCCCACCACGTTACCACACGTAATCCCGCCCCCCACCACATTCACATTACCACAGATAATCCCGCCCCCCACATTACCACACATAATCCCGCCCCCACCACATTACCACACATAATCCCGCCCCCCACCACATTACCACACATAATCCCGCCCCCACCACATTACCACACATAATCCCCCCACATTACTACAGATAATCCCGCCCCCACCACATTACCACACATAATCCCGCCCCCCACCCCCACCCCCAATCTCGCCCCTTCACCCCCACACACACTCACCCCCACCTCATCACCACATAATCCCGCCCCCACAACATCACTACACATAATCCCGCCCCCCATCACATTACCACACATAATCCCGCCCCCTCACCACACATAATCCCACCCCCCAACACAATCCCGCCCCCCACCACATTACCACAGATAACCCTACCCCCACCACATTACCACACATAATCCCGCCCCCCACCACTTCACCACACATAATCCCGCGCCCCAACACATCACCACACATAATCCCACCACATCACCACACATAATCCCGCACCCCCACCCCATCACCACACATAATCCCGCCCCCACCCCATCACCACACATAATCCCAACCCCATCACCACATCCCACCCCCACACCACATAATCCCGCCCCCCCACCACATCACCACAGATAATCCCGCCCCTCACCACATCACTACACATAATCCCGCCCCCCCACCACATCATAACACACAATCCCGCCCCCCACCCCATTACCACACATAATCCCGCCCCCCCACCCCATTACCACACATAATCCCGCCCCCCCACATTACCACAGATAAACCCGCCTCCCCATCACATCACCACACATAATCCCGCCCCCCCACCACATTATTACAGATAATCCCGCACCCCCACCACATCACCACACATTATCCCGCCCCAACACATCACCACACTATTCTTATTAAAGGGAACCTGTCACCCCGTTTTTTCAAGATGAGATAAAAATAGCGTTAAATAGGGGCAGAGCTGTGCTTTACATTAGTATATTTTTTGTGCCTTTATTCCCCACCCATGCTGCCGAAATACCTTTGTAAAGTCGCCGTTTTGGGCTGTCACTCACTCTGGTCTGGTCATATGGGCGTGGTGACATCGATGTTTCTCCCCCAGATCCTGCCATCTTCCTGAGGCCGCGCGTGCGCAGATGGTAGTGCTCGGCTTCCCGGGGCTTCAGGAAAATGGCCGCGGGATGCCGAGCATGCGCAGATGGAGATCACGGCGGCCAATTTCCTGAAGCCGAGTTCGCATCTCGGCTTCAGGAAAATGGCCGCCGCGATCTCCATCTGCGCACGCGCGGTATCACGCGGCCATTTTCCGGAAGCCGAGCACTACCATCTGCGCACGCGCGGCCTCAGGAAGATGGCCACGCCCACCGATAAACCGCTGAATAGCGCAATTCGCGCTCTTTTTCTTCAACTGCGCAGTGGATTCGCCTGTTGGGCATGCGCACACCACTACGCCACCAACGGAAAGATGAGCAGGATCTGGGTGAGAAACATCGATGTCACCACGCCCATATGACCAGACCAGAGTGAGTGACAGCCCAAAATGGCGACTTTACAAAGGTATTTCGGCAGCATAGGTGGGGAATAAAGGCACAAAAAATATACTAATGTAAAGCACAGCTCTGCCCCTATTTAACGCTATTTTTATCTCATCTAGAAAAAACAGGGTGACAGGTTCCCTTTAACTTCATTTTAAGTTAATTTACCACCTGCGTAAGCACTATTGAATGTTGTAATTATTTACTTCAGTTTAATCACCAGCAGCATAAATTAGATAGCAATGAGCGTGCCGAGCGTTAGCTGGCTGGAAACATCTAGTATATATATATATATATATATATTCACACACACACTACCGTTCTAAAGTTTAGGGTCACTTAGAAATGTCCTTATTTTTGAAAGAAAAGCACACTTTTTTCCAATGAAGCTAATATTAAATGATTCAGAAATACACTCTATACATTGTTAATGTGGTAAATGACTATTCGAGCTGCAAACGTCTGGTTTGTAATGCAATATCTTCATAGGTGTATAGAGGCCCATTTCCAGCAACCATCACTCCAGTGTTCTTATGGTACTTTGTGTTTGCTAACTGTGTAAGAAGGCTAATGGATAGTTAGAATACCCTTGTGCAAGTATGTTAGCAACGCTTAAAAACAGTTTGGCTGATTAGAGAACCTATAAGCCTGACCTTCCTTTGAGCTAGTTGAGAATCTGGAGCATTACATTTGTTGGTTCAATTAAACTCTCAAAATGGCCAGAAAAAAAAAAACTTTCATGTGAAACTCGACTGTCTATTCTTGTTCTTAGAAATGAAGGCAATTCCATGTGAGAAATTGCCAAGAAACTGAAGATTTCCTACAATGGTTTGTAGTCCTTCCTTCAGAGGAGAGCACAAACAGGCTCTAACCAGAGTAGAAAGAGAAGTGGGAGGCCCCACTGTACAACTGAGCAACAAGACAAGACATTAGAATTAAGGTACCTTCACACTGAACAACTTAACAACGATAACGATAGCGATCCGTGACGTTGCAGCGTCCTGGATAGGGATCTCGTTGTGTTTGACACGCAGCAGCGATCAGGATCCTGTTGTGACATCGTTGGTCGGAGCTAGAAGGCCAGCACCTTATTTCATCGCTGGCTCACCCGCTGACATCGCTGAGTCGGCGTGTGTGACGCGGATTCAGCGATTTCTTCACTGGTAACCAGGGTAAACATCGGGTTAGTAACCCGATATTTACCCTGGTTACCATTGTAAATGTAAAAAAACCCAAACACTACATACTTACATTCCGGTGTCTGTCGGGTCCCCCGGCGTCCGCTTCCCTGCACTGTGTCAGCGCCGGCCGGCCGTAAAGCAGAGCACAGCGGTGACGTCACCGAATCAATAGCAAAAAAATCGGCTGTAAACAGCCATAGCCAGATCACCATCCAGACCACAGGCACGGAGCACAGGAGTTCGTCCTGACCTTGACGTCCAGCAGCAGCAAATCCAAACAAAAGTAGATACTCCAGCTCCAGTAAAACCAGTAAAGTCTTAGGCTACTTTCACACTAGCGTCGGGCTCGGCCCGTCGCTGTGCGTCGGGCCGACGTTCCCGACGCTAGCGTTGTCTCCGCCGCACAACGGGGGCAGCGGATGCATTTTTCCAGCGCATCCGCTGCCCCATTGTGAGGTGCGGGGAGGTGGGGGCGGAGTTCCGGCCGCGCATGCGCGGTCAGAAAAGACGTTTACGACGGAGCAAAAAACGTTGCAAGCAACGTTTTTTGCTCCCGACGGTCCGCCACTGCACGACGCATCCGTCGCACGACGGGTGCGACGTGTGGCAATCCGTCACAATGCGTCGCTTAATGTTAATCAATGGTGAAAAAACGCATCCTGCAAACACTTTTGCAGGATGCGTTTTTTCGGCAAAACGACGCATTGTGACGGAATGCAGTTAACGCTAGTGTGAAAATAGCCTTATTCATCCAGCGTCATAAAAAGTAATCCTTACATAGGTGGACCACACAGGTGAATGTACAGATGTTACGGCAACGCGTTTCGACCCCTACAGGTCTTACTCATGCCCATGCAATTCAGAAATGAGGGCCATACATATAGCGCTCACGGACCCAAACACTCCCCTAACAAGTCACATGACTCGCGGAAAGGTCCTGTGAGTACACAATATATAAACATATAAAATTCTCTTAAAAACAGTGAAACATTTTAACAGTAGTGATACATTATTTTGTTCCTTTTGTTTAGACCTACAGAACGAATGTTGAGGTTAAAAATCCAGAAAGCCTCTCTTGTAAGTAACCGTCTCCTAATGTCACCACCCCGACCAGAGGTATAGATTTTCTCAATACCATGTACCCTAAGGGCTGCAGTATCTCCATTATGTTGTACAAAGAAATGCTTCGCTGCCATCGACACATTTCTATTAATACTGTTGCAATTGTTTACATCCCGAAGATGTTCCGTTATGCGTGTTTTTAGCTTTCGCGATGTGCAACCTATATAAGAGACTTGACATAATGTACAGTCTATCTTATATATTACATTTTTCGTGTGGCAATTAATAAAACTATTTATATTATAATTTTTAGTTTCTCTGAATTTTGAAACATATTGCCTACCTGCGCATGTGCACATGTACTGCAACCTACGGTACCGCATTTATAAAAGCCCTTGCACTCTAGCCATGTTTTTGATTTAGGTCTAGGTGAGACTGTGCTTGGAGAGATAATGTCACCAATTGTTTGTGCCCTTCTTGCTACTACATTGATGCCATCCTTCAGTATATCCCTTAATGAATCATCCTCATATAAGACCGGTAACCTGTCATTAATTATTCTCTTTATTTGATTGAATTGAGGAGAGAATTGTAAACATAAATATAGTCTATTCGTGAGTTTTTTCTTTTTTAGGTTTTTCTCAGCATTGGATGCCAACAAATCCTCTCTACATTTTTTATCCACTATACTTGTCGCTCTATCTAACGTCCATTTGGGATAGTTACGGACCTTAAGTTTATTTCTTAGTTTATGAAATTCTTTGAGTTTGTCCTCCTCCTTACTACAATTATGCTTCAACCTAGTAAGCTCCCCCACAGGAATCGATTTAATTGTGTGGGCTCGATGACTACTATCCGCATGCAAAATCGTATTTCCACTAATTGGTTTGACGTGGGTTCGACTGATAATATTTTCCCCGGCAACACCACACAGTTCCAAATCCAAAAAGGATATACTTTGTTGGTCACAAATAAAAGTGAATTTAATTCCAAAGTCATTTAAATTGATGTATTCCACAAATCCCGGTATGGCAGACACATCGCCCCCCCAAATAATGAGGGTATCATCGATGTATCTGCCATACCAGGAGATGTGTTCCATGTATGGGTTCTCCACAGAATAAATAAATAGTTGCTCCCAATATGCCATTGTGAGGTTTGCCAGGGACGGTGAATATTTGGCCCCCATCGGAACTCCCGACAATTGTTTGTATATTCTTCCATCAAATGTGAAAATATTATGCTTAATAAGAAAAAAAGTAACCCTTAAAGCAAAATCAATTAAATCCTGTGAATAATGACCATAATCAATCAGATGGAACTGTAAGGCTTTCATAGCCACATCATGGGGTATGCTTGTGTACAAAGACACAACATCACAACTAAGCCAGGTATCACTCTGTTCCCATTTACGATCCTTAAATATCTTTAAAATTTCTTTAGAATCTTTTACATAACCTGGCATTTTCATCACTATCGGCTGCAAAAGAGAATCCACCCACTCGCACAAATGCTCAGACATGGACCCAATACCCGATACTATTGGGCGCATTGATGGTAAACCACTATTTTTGTGTACCTTTGGAAGACCGTACATTATAGGTAATTTGGGGGATTCTACCAGAAGGTAGTCAGCTTGTTTATTGTTAAGAACTGATAGAGTAACCCCTTCTTTAAAGGGAACCTGTCACCTGAATTTGGCGGGACCAGTTTTGGGTCATATGGGCGGGGTTTTCAGGTGTTTGATTCACCCTTTCCTTACCCGCTGGCTGCATGCTGGCCACAATATTGGATTGAAGTTCATTCTCTGTCCTCCGGAGTACACGCCAGCGCAAGGTAATATTGCGGCCAGCATGCAGCAAGCAGGTAAGGAAAGGGTGAATCAAACACCTGAAAACCCCGCCCATATGACCCAAAACTGGTCCCGCCAAATTCAGGTGACAGGTTTCCTTTAATTATACCCGCAATTTCATCATTGAATTCCTTAGTTGGATTTACATGTAATGTCTCATAGGTGGATTTGTCAGACAATAGCTCATACATTTTATCTTTGTAGTCATTTGCGTTCATAATGACTATCAGACCCCCTTTGTCACTTTTTTTAATGATAATATTCTTCAACGATTTCAGATCTCTCAATGCCCTTTTCTGTTTATGCGAAAGATTTCTACACAATCCCTTTTTGTTTTGACTATCTTGTAACCCTTTCAGATCTTTCTCAATGAGCTCCTGGAATCTATCCATACATTGCGCTCTCGTCTGTAAGGGGTAAAAATATGGATTTTTTGTTTTAAATTTATTTGATGTATTAACAGACCCCTCTATTACTTCTTGCCGATTTTCTTTAGATAGCTTTAATAGGCAATTTAACGCAACTTGTTCCCTAAAATCCAGACTTTCAAACTCATTAATTTCAGGATCAGATTCATAGCTTGAAATATTTGGCTCTTCTAAAAGGAAATGTTTTTTTACAGTAAGATTTCTCATGAACTTATTTATATCCAGAATAGTCATAAACAAATTAAAATCAGCATCTGGTACAAAATGAAGTCCCAACGCCAATACGTCCAGTTGATCTTGTGTTAATATTTGAGACGACAAATTGACTACATTACTCTTTTTTAATGTCTGTGTTTCTTCTTGTAGCGAGTCATTATTCCTGGTGGATTTCCTATGTTTCCTCCCACCTCGTCTCTTCCGTTTTTTTAAGTATTCCCATGTCTTTTTCTATTCTCTTGTGTATTACTCATCACAGAAACATCGGATATACTCGCATTAGTATCCGAAGATTCAGGTTCCGTTGAAGAAAAATTCACCTGAGGTCTGTTGGTAGATTTGTACCGGGCATGACTTTTTCCTCAAAATAGACTTGGGTGATTTATAGTTGTTTTCCCACCTTCCCCAGTCATTAAACACTATCAGTCGAATAGTCCTTAAGGTCTCTCTCAAATTTCCGTTTCTTACGATTCATTATTTCATCTTCCAAAATGGAGACATTTCCTCTCACTCGTTCCATAGACAGCTCATAATGCGGTAATGCTTTATATTCATCCAAAGTCTTATTAATTTTTTCCACATTCTCTTGTATTTCTTTTATTTTGCATTCTTCATTTTTTATTATCAGTCTCATTAGGTTTAGAGAACAATTTGTGAGGATCTGATTCCATTATCTTTTGAAATCTTCTGAATAGATAGTAGTAGAGATTTTTTTAATTCTCAGGCCTCTTGGAACCATTTCTTTGGCTACATAATTCTGTAAAGTGGTTTGATTCCACCATAATTTAGTCTCTAATTTCATGAGTTTCTCAGCCTCATTCATATGTGTAATGAGATCAGCACTCCCTGCTGATTCCATTTCATTGCCTCCAAACACCTGAGCAGCTTTGGCCAGTCTTTCTTGAGAATGCATTGTGGAAAAACGGAACGAAATACAATATAATACACCTTAGGTCCACCAAATAATTACTTGGTTTTAATGGAGCTACCGGCGCTTACACAGTGCAGGGAAGCGGACGCCGGGGGACCCGACAGACACCGGAATGTAAGTATGTAGTGTTTGGTTTTTTACATTTACACTGGTAACCAGGGTAAACATCGGGTTACTAAGCGCGGCCCTGTGCTTAGTAACCCGATGTTTACCCTGGTTACCCCGGGACTTTGGCATCGTTGGTCGCTGGAGAGCTGTCTGTGTGACAGCTCTCCAGTGACCACACAACGACGAAACAGCGACGCTGCAGCGATCGGCATTGTTGTCTATATCGCTGCAGCGTCGCTTAATGTGACGGTACCTTTAGTGATGTGTCCTTCGTGAACGAGCCGACACAAAGAGCCGGCTCCCTGCTGTGAACGAAAGGAGTCGGCTCTGCAGCGTGAGTGAACCGAGTCTTTTTTTTTTTTTTTCCTTCCTTGTCTGGCGCCTGCAGCCTATCAGATTCAGCCAGTGAAGTGTGAATGTGACTCATGTGGGAGTAGCAGACAGCAGAGAGGGAGATGTGGAGTCTGGGAGTGTAAAGAAATGCATGTGAGTCCAGTGATCACACAGTGATCACCTATAGTACGGTCAGGCCATCAATGTTAAGGCCCCGTCTCACATAGCGATTTACCAACGATCACGACCAGCGATACGACCTGGCCGTGATCGTTGGTAAGTCGCTGTGTGGTCGCTGGGGAGCTGTCACACAGACAGCTCTCTCCAGCGACCAACGATCAGGGGAACGACTTCGGCATCGTTGAAACTGTCTTCAACGATGCCGAAGTTCCCCTGCAGCACCCGGGTAACCAGGGTAAACATCGGGTTACTAAGCGCAGGGCCGCGCTTAGTAACCCGATGTTTACCCTGGTTACCAAAAAAAACAAACAGTACATACTCGCCTTTCGGTGTCCCTTGCCGTCTGCTTCCTGCTCTGACTGAGCCGCCGTACAGTGAGAGCAGAGCGCAGCGGTGACGTCACTGCTGTGATCTGCTCTCACTTTCCGGCCGGCAGTCAGAGCAGGAAGCAGACGGCAAGGGACACCGAAAGGCGAGTATGTACTGTTTGTTTTTTTTGGTAACCAGGGTAAACATCGGGTTACTAAGCGCGGCCCTGCGCTTAGTAACCCGATGTTTACCCTGGTTACCAGTGAAGACATCGCTGGATCGGTGTCACACACACCGATTCAGCGATGTCAGCGGGACCTCAACGACCAAAAAAAGGCCCAGGCCATTCCGACACGACCAGCGATCTCGCAGCAGGGGCCTGATCGCTGGTACGTGTCACACATAGCGAGATCGCTACTGAGGTCGCTGTTGCGTCACAAAACTAGTGACTCAGCAGCGATCTCGCTAGCGATCTCGCTATGTGAGACGGGGCCTTTAGTCATGGACAATCTCTTGAAACTGTTTCTATGTGTAATACTACCTCAATTATATTTACTGTAACTTAACTGTTAAAACAGTTGGTATGTAACTAGGGTTGCAGTGCCATATTCTGTTTGACTTGCTGGGATTTGTAGTGCTGTGCACCACCAGCAGAAGTTGATACAATGGTATAGTAGCATTTATACATTTCTGTTCCACGTTGTGTTGAAATAAACTTGAGTTTACTATTCCGTATGCTTTGCAGTGTGTGTGTGTAGTGTGTGTACAGTGTGTATACAGTGAGTGTGTGTACAGTGTGTATACAGTGTGTGTGTATACAGTGTGTATACAGTGTGTGTATACAGTGTGTATACAGTGTGTGTGTGTGTACAGTGTGTGTGTGTGTATACAGTGTGCATACAGTGTGTGTGTATACAGTGTGTGTGTGTACAGTGTGTATACAGTGTGTGTGTATACAGTGTGTGTGTGTATACAGTGTGTGTGTGTATACAGTGTGTGTGTACTGTGTGTATACAGTGTGTGTATAGTGTGTATACAGTGTGTGTGTATACAGTGTGTGTGTATAGTGTGTGTGTATACAGTGTGTATACGGTGTGTGTGTATACAGTGTGTGTGTATACAGTGTGTGTGTGTATACAGTGTGTGTAGTGTGTGTGTTTGTACAGTACAGTGTATACAGCGTGTATGTATACAGTGTATGTGTGTGTGTGTACAGTGTGTGGATACAGTGTGCGAGTAAGGCTACTTTCACACTAGAGTTGTTTGCTGTACGTCGCAATGCGTCGTTTTGGAGAAAAAAACGCATCCTGCAAAGTTGCCCGCAAGATGCGTTTTTCTCCATAGACTTTCATTAGCGACGCATTGCGACGTATGGCCACACGTCGCATCCATCGTGCGACGGATGCGTCGTGTTTTGGCGGACCGTCGGCACAAAAAAAGTTCCATGTAACTTTTTTTTGTGCTTCGCATCCACCATTTTCGACCGCACATGCGCGGCCGAAACTCCGCCCCCTCCTCCCCGGAACTCACAATGGGCAGCGGATGCGTTGTAAAACTGCATCCGCTGCCCACGTTGTTCATTTCTTTCACAACGTGCGTCGGTACATCGGGCCGACGCATAGCGACGGCCCCGCACCGACGCTAGTGTGAAAGTATCCTTAGCACAGTGTTTGCGGCATGCCTTTATTTTTATGAATTACAATCTTATACAGCACCAACATATAGCACAGCACTTACTAATTCAGAAAGGACATGTACAAAAAACGGCACATATTACAAAGTAATACAGGTTAGGACTACAACCAAGTAGCGCGGGCTCTGTTCACAAGAGGCAACAATCTGAGGAAACAGCAATGCTAAAAAACAGTCTTTACTGCTTCACTAGATACTTATAATGGTGTATCATGAGGCTGTCACTTTACAGGCAAAGAGCGGGAACAATTACAGTGTAAAATCTATTTTTATTTTAAAAAAGAGCCGGTTCACGAGCCGAAAGAGCCGGCTCTTTATAGTGAGCTGAGCCGAATGAGCCGGATTACCAAAAAGAGCCCGACTGCCCATCACTAATTAGAATCTGTAGTTTGAGAAATCGACACCTCACAGGTCCTCAACTGGCAGCTTCATTAAATAGTACACGCAAAATGCCAGGGTCAACGTCTACAGTGAAAAAGCGACTCCGGAATGCTGGCCTTCAGGGCAGAATGGCAAAGAAAAAGCCATATCTGAGACTGGCTAATAACAGGAAAAGATTAATATGGGCAAAAGAACACAGGCATTGGACAGAGGGAGATTGGAAAAAAGTAATATGGACAGACGATTCCAAGTTTGAGGTGTTTGGATCACACAAAAGAACATTTGTGAGATGCAGAAAACCGAAAAGATGCAGGAAGAGTGCCTGAAGCCATCTGTCAAGCATGGTGGAGGTAATGTGATGGTTTGGGTTTCCTTTGGTGCTGGTAAAGTGGGAGATTTGTACAAGGTGAAAGGGATTTTGAATAAGGAAGGTTATCACTCCATTTTGCAACGCCATGCCATACCCTGTGGACAGCGCTTGATTGGAGCCAATTTCATCCTACAACAGGACAATGACCCAAAGCACACCTCCAAATTATGCAAGAACTATTTAGGGAAGAAGCAGGCAGCTGGTATTCTATCTGTAATGGAGTGGCCAGCGAAGTCATCAGATCTCAACCCCATTGAGCTGTTGTGGGAGCAGCTTGACCGTATGATACACAAAAAGTGCCCATCAAGCCAAACCAACTTGTCGGAGGGGCTTCTGGAAGCATGGGGAGAAATTTCTCCAGATTACCTCAGCAAATTAACTACTAGAATGCCAAAGGTCTGCAATGCTGGAATTGCTGCAAAGGGAGTATTCTTAGGGTATGTGTTCACGTTCAGGAAACGCTGAGTTTTTGACGCAGCGTTGAGCAGCATGCATAAAAAACGCAGCGTCCAGATGTTACAGTATAGTGGAGGGGATTTCATGAAATCCTGTCTCCACTATGCAGTAAAAGACGCATGCGGCACACCCGAGAAAACTCACATGCGGCGCGTCTTTTAAGAACGCAGCATGTCCTTACATAGCAGAAAAAACTCAAGGACACGGCAGGTGACCTGCCAGTGACCTCAGGTACAGATTTGGTCAGGATTTTATGCAGGCAAATCCTGAAGCAATCTTGAACGTGGACACATACCCTAAGACGTAAGCAAAGTTTGAAGGAGAAAATTATTATTTCAAATAAAAATCTTTTTTTCAAACATTGTCAATGTCTGGACCAGATTTTCAATTCATTTGGCAACTCATTTGATTAATAAAAGTATGAGTTTTCATGGAAAACACAAAACTGTCTGGATGCCCCTAAACTTTTGAAAGGTAGTGTGTGTGTTTGTGTATATATATATATATATATATATATATATATATATATATATATATATATATATATATATATATACACACACACACACACAAATGGAGTATCTATAGTGTGTGTATATATATATATATATATATATATATATATACTAGCTATTGAATCCGTTCTACGCCCGGGTGGCGAGCATTTATATTGGTATATGGTCTCAATCCTGGTATATGTTGCTTCCATCCTGCGCTCTAATCTTGTCATGTGCTGCTACCATCTTGCGCCCCCATCCTGTCATGTGCAGCCCCCATCCTGTTTTGTGTGCCTCCATCTTGTGATGTGCTACTGTCTTCCTGAGCACTCATCCTGTCACGTGCTCCCATCCTGTACCCCAATCCTGTCATTTGGTGGTCCCATCCTGTACCCCAATCCTGTCATGTGGTGCTCCCATACTCCACCCCAATCCTGTCATGTGCTGCTACCATCATGCGCCCCCATCCTGTCATGTACTACTCTCTTCCTGAGCCCTCATTCTGTCATGTGCTCCCATCCTGCACCCCCATGCTGTCATGTGCTGCTCCCATCCTGCGCCCTCATCCTATCATGTGCTGCTCTCATCCTGCACCCCCATCCTGTCACGTGCTGCTCCCATCCTGCCATGTGCTGCTCCTATCTTGTGCCCCCATCCTGTCATGTGCTGCTGCCATCCTGTGCCCCCATTCTGTCATGTGCTGCTCCCATCCTACCCCCCCGTTCTGTCATGTGCTGCTCCCATCCTGTGACCCCATGCTGTCATGCGCTGCTCCTATCTTGAGCCCCCATTCTGTCATGTACTGCTCCCATCCTATGCCCCAGTTCTGTCATGTGCTGCTACCATCCTGCGGCCCCATTCTGTCATGTGCTGCTCCCATCCTGCGCCCTCATTCTGACATGTGCTGCTTCCATCCTGCGCCTCCATTCTGTCATTTGCTGCTCCCATCCTGCTCCCCCATCCTGTCATGTGCTGCTCCCATCCTGCGCCCCGTTCTGTCATGTGCTGCTCCCATCCTGCGCCACAGTTCTGTCATGTGCTGCTCCCATCCTGCACCACCGTTCTGTAATTTGCTGCTCCCATCCATATGCCCCATACGCTGCTCCATAAAGGTTGATGGCCCCCATAAGATGCTCCATAGTATATGCCTCGTATGCTGCTCCATTATGGTTGATGGCCCCCATAAGATGTTCCATAGTATATGCCTCGTATGCTGTTCCATTATGGTTAATGGCCCCCATAAGATGCTCCATAGTATATGCCTCGTATGCTGTTCCATTATGGTTGATGGCCCCCATAAGATGCTCCATAGTATATGCCTCGTATGCTGCTCCATTATGGTTGATGGCCCCCATAAGATGCTCCATAGTATATGCCTCGTATGCTGCTCCATTATGGTTGATGGCCCCCATAAGATGCTCCATAGTATATGCCTCGTATGCTGCTCCATTATGGTTGATGGCCCCCATAAGATGCTCCATAGTATATGCCTCGTATGCTGCTCCATTATGGTTGATGGCCCCCATAAGATGCTCCATAGTATATGCCCTGTATGCTGCTCCATAAAGGTTGATGGCCCCCATAAGATGCTCCATAGTATATGCCCTGTATGTTGCTCCATAAAGGTTGATGGCCCCCATAAGATGCTCCATAGTATATGCCCTGTATGTTGCTCCATAAAGGTTGATGGCCCCCATAAGATGCTCCATAGTATATGCCCTGTATGTTGCTCCATAAAGGTTGATGGCCCCCATAAGATGCTCCATAGTATTATATGCCCTGTATGCTGCTGCAATAAAAAAAATAAAATAACATACCTATGGTCGCTGGGCGCCGAGTGCTGTGGGCCTGAGCAGGCGGGGACCCCTGCGCGCTGTGGGGGTCTGGTGCCGGAGTCGCCGCTAGCTCAGGCTCCCAACACTTGCTATAGTCACCTGGCCCTGATCCAGTGCTGCGCGCTGCTCCGTCTTCCGGGTCCTCTGGCTGTGACTGTTCAGTCAGAGGGCGGCGCGCATTAAGCGCATCATCGCGCCCTCTGATCTGAACGTCACAGGCAGAGGATGTGGAGTACGGAGCAGCGCGCATCACTAGAACGGGACAGGTGACTATAGCATACTCACCCTCCTGGCAGGTCCCTGCTTGTGCGTTCAGTGCCTATGCATACCGCGATCTCCTGGGCTGCATCACTCTGTGGGGTCCAGGCTTGCGCAGTCTATAAAGGCTTCGGACAGAGTGACGCTCCCAGCGTTATATTATAGATATACAGTTAGGTCCATATATATTTGGACAGAGACAACATTTTTCTCATTTTGGTTATAGACATTACCACAATTTAATTTTAAACAAAACAATTCAGATGCAGTTGAAGTTCAGACTTTTAGCTTTCATTTGAGGGTATCCATATTAAAATTGGATGAAGAGTTTAGGAGTTTCAGATCCTTAACCTGTGCCACCCTGGTTTTTAAAGGGACCAAAAGTAATTGGACAATTGACTCCAAGGCTATTTCGTAGACAGGTGTGGGCAATCCCTTCATTATGTCATTCTCAACTAAGCAGATAAAAGGCCTGGAGTTGATTTAAGGTGTGGTGCTTGCATTTGGAAGGTTTTCCTATGAAGTAAACATGCGGTCATAGGAGCTCTCCATGCAGGTGAAACAAGCCATTCTTAAGCTGTGAAAACAGAGAAAAAACCCATCCGAGAAATTGCTACAATATTAGGAGTGGCAAAATGTACAGTTTGGTACATCCTGAGAAGGAAAGAAAGCACTGGTGATCTCATCAATGCAAAAAGACCTGGGCGCCCACGGAAGACAACAGTGGTGGGTGATCGCAGAATAATCTCCATGGTGAAGAGAAACCCCTTCACAACAGCCAACCAAGTGACCAACACTCTCCCGGAGGTCGGCGTATCAATATCCAAATCTATCATAAAGAGAAGACTGCATGAAAGTAAATACAGAGGGTTCACTGCACGGTGCAAGCCACTCATAAGCATCAAGAATAAAAAGGCTAGACTGGACGTTGCTAAAAAACATCTAAAAAAGCCAGCACAGTTCTGGAAGAACATTCTTTGGACAGATGAAACCAAGATCAACCTCTACCAGAATGATGGAAAGAGAAAAGTATGGCGAAGGCTTGGTACAGCTCATGATCCAAAGCATACCACATCATCTGTAAAACACGGCGGAGGCAGTGTGATGGCTTGGGCATGCATGGCTGCCAGTGGCACTGGGTCACTAGTGTTTATTGATGATGTGACACAGGACAGAAGCAGCCAAATGAATTCTGAGGTATTCAGAGCCATACTGTGTGCTCAGATCCAGCCAAATGCAGCAAAACTGATTGGTCGTCGTTTCATACTACAGATGGACAATGACCCAAAACATGAAGCCAAAGCAACTCAGGAGTCTATTAAAGCAAAGAAGTGGAATATTCTTGAATGGCCAAGTCAGTCACCTGATCTCAACCCAATTGAGCATGCATTTCACTTGTTAAAGACTAAACTTCAGACAGAAAGGCCCACAAACAAACAGCAACTGAAAACCACCGCAGTGAAGGCCTGGCAGAGCATCAAAAAGGAGGAAACACAGCGTCTGGTGATGTCCATGAGTTCAAGACTAGGGTTGAGCGAAACGGATCGTTCATTTTCAAAAGTCGCCGACTTTTGGCAAAGTCGGGTTTCGTGAAACCCGACCCGACTCCAGCGTGGGGTCGGCCACGTGGTCGGCGATCTTGGCGCCAAAGTCGCGTTTTGTATGACGCCTTCCCCGCCATTTTTTCAGCCAATTAAGGAGTGTGGGCAGCGTGATGACATAGGTTCCGGCCTGGTTTCTGCGGCGTCATAGAGCCATATTACCGTTTGGGCTGCAGTGATTTCCGCAGTCAAACACAACATATGCTTTGCAAGGAGGAGAGAGAGAGAGAGAGAGAGAGAATAAAAAAAAATAATCCACATTGACTTGCATTGGGTTTCGTGTTCCGGTCCGGGGCCCGACTTTACAGTAGAATCGGCCGATTTCACGCGATCCGACTTTCGAGAAGGTCGGGTTTCACAAAACCCAACTCGACCCTAAAAAAGCAAAAGTCGCTCAACCCTATTCAAGACTTCAGGCAGTCATTGCCAACAAAGGGTTTTCAACCAAGTACTAGAAATGAACATTTTATTTAAAATTATTGAATCTGTCCAATTACTTTTGGTCCCTTTAAAAACAGGGTGGCACATGTTAAGGAGCTGAAACTCCTAAACCCTTCATCCAATTTTAATGTGGATACCCTCAAATGAAAGCTGAAAGTCTGAACTTCAACTGCATCTGAATTGTTTTGTTTAAAATTCATTGTGGTAATGTCTATAACCAAAATGAGAAAAATGTTGTCTCTGTCCAAATATATATGGACCTAACTGTATACACATACTAGAGATACTCCATTTGTATACTGATTGCTTATGTATGGTGAATTTCTACCTCCCTTTGTTACAATTTCCATATTATTGGTTTTGGTGGATATTCACTGTGTGCAATTGGTCTTTACCACCTCATATCTACTATGCACTTTATCTTCCAACAGCCCATGCGTCTATAATCTACTATATAATTGTCTAAGGGTCACTTCTGTCTATCTGTCTGTCACGGATATTCATTGGTCGCGGCCTCTGTCTGTCATGGAATCCAGGTCGCTGATTGGTCTCGCCAGCTTGCCTGTCACGGCTGCCGCAACCAATCAGCGACGGCTACAGTCTGATTAGTCCCTCCCTACTCCCCTGCAGTCAGTGCCCAGCGCCCGCTCCATACTCCCCTCCAGTCACCGTTCACACAGGGTTAATGCCAGCGGTAACGGACCGCGTTATGCCACGGGTAACTCACTCTGTTACTGTCGCTATTAACCCTGTATGACCAAGTTTTTACTATTGATGCTGCCTATGTAGCATCAATAGTAAAAAGATCTAATGTTAAAAATAATTAAAAAAATAAAAAATCATTATATACTCACCTTCCGCCGCCTTTCCCGCTCCTTGCGACGCTCCGGTGACCGCTCCATGCAAGCAGCAGGTTCCGGTGCCAAGGATGGTATGCGAGAAGGACCTGCCATGACGTCACGGTCATGTGACCACGACGTCATTACAGGTCCTGCGAGGACCTTCCATGACATCACGGTCATGTGACCGCGACGTCATCACAGGTCCTGCGCTCATACCAACCCTGGGACCGGAAGCTGCCGCGTGCACCGCACACAGGGCCAGGACTTCAACGGGCCTTCGGAAGGTAAGTATATGTTTATTTTTTATTTTAAGTCTGTATACTACGTGGCTCTGTGCTGTTTACTCTTTCGCTGTGCAATATACTACGTACGTGGCTGTGCAATATACTACGTACGTGGCTGGGCAATATACTACGTGACTGGGCAATATACTACGTGGCTGGCCAATATACTACGTGGCTGGCCAATATACTACGTGGACATGCATATTCTAGAATATCCGATGCGTTAGAATCGGGCCACATCTAGTTCTTTATAAATGTATAACGGGGTCCCTAGCCTAATGCATCCTTCGCATTGGAGGCATTTGTTTTATTCTATAATTATGTGAGTATATTTGTTTATTAATAAAGATTGGTATTTTTCGTAATTTTTGGTCTGAGTGCTTATTTCTGATCACTGGATTATTTTATTGAAATAGCACTATAAAATATATGGATCACATCCCCTTTTTGATTTAACCCCTTCATGACCTTGGGATTTTCCATTTTTCCGTGTTCGTTTTTCGCTCCCCTCCTTCCCAGAGCCTCAACTTTTTTATTTTTCCGTCAATTTGGCCATGTGAGGGCTTATTTTTTGCGGGACGAGTTGTACTTTTGAACGACATCATTGGTTTTACCATGTCGTGTACTAGAAAACGGGCAAAAAATTCCAAGTGCGGTGAAATTGCAAAAAAAGTGCAATCCCACACTTGTTTTTTGTTTGGCTTTTTTGCTAGGTTCACTAAATGCTAAAACTGACCTGACATTATGATTCTCCAGGTCAGTACGAGTTCATAGACACCAAACATGACTAGGTTATTTTTTATCTAAGCGGTGAAAAAAAATTCCAAACTTTGCTGCTAAAAAAAAAAAAAAAAAATTGTGCCATTTTCCGATACTCGTAGCGTCTTCAATTTCATGATCTGGGGTCGGGTGAGGGCTTATTTTTTGCGTGCCGAGCTGGCGTTTTTAATGATACCCTATCGGTGCAGATACGTTCTTTTGATCGCCTGTTATTGCATTTTAATGCAATGTCACGGCGACCAAAAAAACTTAATTCTGGCGTTTCTAATTTTTTTCTCGCTACGCCATTTAGCAATCAGGTTAATGCTTTTTTTTATTGATAGATCGGGCGATTCTGAATGCGGCGATATTAAATATGTGTAGGTTTGATTATTTTTTTATTGATTTATTTTGAATGGGGCGAAAGGGGGGTGATTTAAACTTTTATATATTTTTTTTTTTCACATTTTTTTTTTACTTTTGCCATGCTTCAATAGCCTTCATCGGAGGCTAGAAGCTGACACAACACGATCGGCTCTGCTACATAGCAGCGATCTGATGTTCGCTGCTATGTAGCAGAAATGCAGGTGTGCTGTGAGCGCCGACCACAGGTTGGCGCTCACAGCTACCGGCGATCAGTAACCATAGAGGTCTCAAGGACCTCTATGGTTACTATTCAGAAGCATCGCCAACCTCCGATCATGTGACGGGGGTCGGCGATGCGCTCATTTACGGCCACCCGTCCGGAAGCGTCGGTTAAATGCCGCTGTCTGCGTTTGACAGCGGCATTTAACTAGTTAATAGCGGCGGGTGAATCGCGATTTCACACGCCGCTATTGCGGGCACATGTCAGCTGTTCAAAACAGCTGACATGTCCCGGCTTTGATGCGGGCTCACCGTGGAGCCCTGCATCAAAGCAGGGGATCTGACCTCGGACGTACTATCCCGTCCGAGGTCAGAAAGGGGTTAAAATATATACAACCTATGAATAATTATTTTGTCACCTGGTTATGACATCTGGATAGTGTGATCCACTAGTGCGGATAAAGCACGGCTCTCTCTCCCCTATATGATTCTCTAAGACGAATTAGGTTACGAGCATACAGGAATTCGCCTATCATCATAATTCTTATGAATTATTAAGCCCCCGATGTATCCTGAAAGATGAGAAAAAGAGGTTAGATTATACTCACCTGGGGGGGGGGGGGGGGGGGGGGCGGTCCGATCCGATGGGTGTCGCGGTCCGGTCTGGGGCCTCCCATCTTCTTACGATGACGTCCTCTTCTTGTCTTCACGTTGCGGCTCCGGTGCAGGCGTGCTTTGTCTGCCCTATTCAGGGCAGAGCAAAGTACTGCAGTGCGCAGGTGTCAGGCCTCTCTGACCTTTCCCGGCGCCTGTGCACTGCAGTACTTTGCTCTGCCCTCAACAGGGCAGACAAAGCACGCCTGCACCGGAGCCGCAGCGTGAAGACAAGAAGAGGACGTCATCCTATAAAGATAGGAGGCGCCGGACTGGACCGCAGCGGGACCGCCCCTGGTGAGTATAATCTAACCACTTTTTCTCATCTTTCAGGATACATCGGGGGCTTATCTGCAGCATTACAGAATGCTGTAGATAAGCCCCTGATGCCGGTGGGCTTAGCTCATCATCGATTTGGGGGGTGACAGGTTCCCTTTAAGGCTATACTTATTTAATGGCGCTTTATATGTGAAAAGGGGTATACATAATAACAAAGTACAATAATTCCATAAGACCTTGTACTACTGGGTAGAGTTTCAACTCTTAGAGGAATATTTTGTTCTTTTGGGAGACTCACAAGGATGCCTGCCTAAATCCGCCAAAAGGGGTTGTCCAGGCTTGGGACTCAAATCTGCAGTCACTATGTGATTGCAGACTTGTGAATGCTCACAGTGCACTGTCAGGATTGTCTGGTGCTGGGACTGGGTAATCATATGACCGCATGTTTACAATTTGCATAATTCCAGCCACATCCTAACTAGACATGTCTGTCCTTGCTTTATTCAATTGTATTGCAACAGTGCGCACAGTGTACGCAGTGAGGATCCATGAGTATACAGTCACATAGAATGACTGCAGACTTGAGCCCCAAGCTTGGACAACCCTGTTAAACTATTCAGCCCCACCATTCCCCTCCTATAGTTTTTCCTTCCTCTCTTACTACTTTTTTGTTTCCTTTCTTAACTTCCTTTTATTTGTCTTGCCTCTGCATTAGCTGTCCTTTAAATTAAAGTTGGGGAGGACCTGGGGACGGAATTACTTCCCTGCAGTTCCACAATTTACTTCTATTTACATTGCCTGAACAGTGTTGTGATATGAAGGCTAGGGCTACATCATGCATGAAACCAAATTTTGCTCAATGGCGCTGCTGCATCATGGCGCTACAGTACCCCAACATGAAAGTCTCAAAAAATCTGAGTCATATTTCTTACAGCTATATGGAAGTTGCCGTGTAGGTGTCGCAATGCAATTTAATTCACATCTATGGGAATGTGATGTAGCAATGGATGTCATGGACAAATATGCCGTGTAGCCCTAGCGGTAACCTGTCCGTAATTGTATCACTGTATTTCATGAGGCATTATATGTGTTTGTATGCTAAATTCTGCATGTGTGAAGTGTTTCCTTTCTAGATCTTGCCCCCCCCCCTCCCCCCAAGCTTGGCATTAAATTATAAAATATATAAAACACTATATGTATATATTGTACACACATACGCAAATCCATTATTCCCTTTGCCGCCTTCACTTAGGATCTTTTTCTTCATTGCATTACTGTCACAAAGAGGTGTCGGAGAGGCATGGCCCCACCCAGGTGCCTGATTACCATAATAATCAAGCTAATTAGCATGCCAGTCTTGCTGTATCATATCCCCATCAGTCAGCAGAGCTACAGACTGACATGAATAAATATGAAAAGTGTTGTAACGCAGCCTTTGTGACACATCACCTTCTGCAGCACACGGCCACAAGGCAATAGAGTTAGCAAGTTTGAGTGTCGTAATGAGCTAAATCACAATTTTTTTGTGATCATACACATCAGATAGCTGTCCAGTCTCTTGCCCCTCTCATCCAACCCATAGACACATGTACGCTCAGGCTCGCTGAGCATGTATCTACTCAATGGATTCAGATATATAGCAGGATCTCATCTCCCATGACAACAGAAGGATTAGGTATTAACCCCTTAGTGACAGAGCCAATTTTGTCCTTCATGATCAAGCCAATATTTACAATTCTGACCAGTGTCACTTTATGTGGTAATAACTCTGGGACGCTTCAACGGATCCCACTGATCCTGAGTCTAATTTTTTCGAGACATATTGTACTTCATATTAGTAGTAAAATTTATATTGATATGACATGCATGTGCTGTGACAGTGACACAGCCGCGACACATGCAGCTGCGGCGCCGATCGACCGGCGAGCGATCCAAGAAGCCGGGTTCCCTCTTCAGCTTATTCGGGAAGCGCTATAGCTTGCTGAATAGGCAGGGACATGAAGAAATCGCTCAACTCAACTTGAGACCAAAGTACACATTTCTGATCTAATGTCCAGCCCTTATCTTGCTTGGCCCAAACAAGTTATTATTATTTATTATTATTATAGCGCCATTTATTCCATGGCGCTTTCCATGTGAGAAGGGGTATACATAGTAAAAACAAGTGCAATAATCTTAAACAATACAAGTCACTACTGGTACAGGAGGAGAGAGGACCCTGCCCACAAGGGCTCACAATCTACAAGGGACCGGTGAGTGTACAGTAGGTGAGGGTAGAGCTGGTCGTGCAGCGGTTTGGTGGATCTGTGGTTACTGCAGGTTGTTGGCTTGTCGGAAGAGGTGGGTCTTCAGGTTCTTCTTGAAGGTTTCGATGGTAGGCGAGAGTCTGATGTGTTGTGGTAGAGAGTTCCAGAGTAGGGGGCAAGCATGGGAGAAATCTTGTATGCGATTGTGGGAAGAGGAGGTAAGAGGGGAGTAGAGAAGGAGATCTTGTGAGGATCGGAGGTTGCGTGCAGGTAAGTACCGGGAGACGAGGTCACAGATATAGGCAGGACACAGGTTGTGGATGGCTTTGTATGTCATGGTTAGGCTGCCGTCACACTAGCAGTATTTGGTCAGTATTTTACATCAGTATTTGTAAGCCAAAACCAGGAGTGGAACAATTAGAGGAAAAGTATAATAGAAACATATGCACCACTTCTGTATTTATCATCCACTCCTGGTTTTGGCTTACAAATACTGATGTAAAATACTGTCCAAATACTGCTAGTGTGACGGCAGCCTTAGGGTTTTGAACTGCAGTCTTTGGGTATTGGGGAGCCAGAGCAGTGATTGACAGAGGGGAGAGGCCGGGGAATAGTGGGGGGACAGGTGGATTAGTCGGGCAGCAGAGTTTAGAATAAATTGGATGGGTGCGAGAGTTTCCTCTTGTTTGCGGTCCTCAGTAGTGGTTTATTTGCAGCAATTTGGCCAAAAAGGCCGCTATTCAGTCTTCTCTCGACAGTTGATGTTCATATGTATCTGCTAATTAATGTCTGTGTATCATTTATGTGGGCTGTTATCTGAAGTGCTTTTATTTTCTGAGGCTGGTAACGCTGATGAAATTATCCTCTGCAGCAGAGGTCATTCTTGGTCTTCCATTCATAATAGTGATTAATGGAATATTTAGTTGAGTGGTTTTTACCATATTCTGGCTTATAACAGTTGTGGGATAGGTCTCAGGACTGTATGGAGCGGTGTATCAACACTGCAAAACACTCCTGATGGTCGCAAACACCTTTTGAAGGTCGGTGATTCCACAACTCTTGACAAGGCATACAATGGAAGCCATTCCAGATGCCAAACTGATGAAGCAGCTTGAGAGACTGTCAAGAGGCTATAAAGCAATCATCAGAGTAAAACGGAAGTATGTTGAGGTATCTAAAGTTTAAAACACATTCCAGTTTGTTTCACAAGTGTTCTTCTACTCCTTGTTTCCATATGGGTCATATTGTGGTTTTGTTGCCTTCAGTTGGAATCTACTATGTGCACAGTCCAATAAGAACTACAAAAACCATTGCATGAACAGGTATGTCCTCTTCATCCGAGAGGAAATGCAATTCTTCTCCATGCACATTCAACAGTCTGCAATGTCCTGCTAATACGAGCAAGAGCACCTTCACCAGGATGTGGTGGGAAAAAACAAACATTTTATCTACACATCAACATGCCTATTAATAAGCATCACTCAGCTGCCAATAAACCATCCATGCAAATGAAATTTTAACAATGAAGGAAGAGTTTTTGTACAAAGTTTTTCTCATGAAAATCCACAGATCTCCTTGGCAACAAGTCCTCAGCTCTTTACGTAGAATACAACACACATTGCACCCCTCCTCGCCTGCCCGTCCTCGAGTGTGGGGGGCCGCCCGGCTCATCTACATACTGCAGGATTAAAAAGACTTAATTTTGCCATTCTAAGCTCATCTCCCAAAGAGTTTTCCTCCAACAAAAGACACAGAAACACGTTTCCCTGGTTTTATTAATATTTAATGAATGTTCCTCCAATAATCCCCATACATTCCTAAAGGACGCACCCTCCTCCTCGTCTCGTGGTGTTAAAATAAATAGGTGAAAACGTTGTATTGTCCTACTCACAATGCACGGTGTGAAGAAAAAAAAAAATATACATGTGTATATATTATATAGGTCATTCCAAAGTCAGAGCGCCACAGCAAACTCCTTCCAGATGCCGGGAGCATGCCGCCGTTTGGTTGAAACCATCTGCCTTTTCTTGTGGACGCTGGAGAACCGCACAGTCTTCTCTTTTTTTGTTTTTCTTATTTTTTTAAAAACCAGATTTTAGTTAAAATAGTGTAAACAACAAAAAGCCCAGTCTAGAAAGAATAAAAAAAAAGGATTTGGTGACGTAGTGCAAAGTGACTGTACTGAATGAATAGGTAACTCAGCCGAAGGTCTGACAGATAGTTATGGTACACAGGAGGTTAAAAAGAAAATTGACATCACCAAAATAGGGATAATAACGTGTCCGATACTGGGCTCAGATATTGCATGGTCATCCGTTAGTGATCCTTGGAGCTTTAAAACACTCACCCAACTGTATAGAAAGATCTGTAGGTAAAATGGACTAATTGGCTGAGGACGCTCAGTTGCCTGGCCAAGGACGCTCAGTTGCCTGGCCAAGGACGCTCCGCTGCCTGGCCGAGGAGGCTCCGTTGCCTGGCCGAGGAGGCTCCGTTGCCTGGCCGAGGAGGCTCCGTTGCCTGGCCGAGGAGGCTCCGTTGCCTGGCCGAGGAGGCTCCGTTGCCTGGCCGAGGAGGCTCCGTTGCCTGGCCGAGGAGGCTCCGTTGCCTGGCCGAGGAGGCTCCGTTGCCTGGCCGAGGAGGCTCCGTTGCCTGGCCGAGGAGGCTCCGTTGCCTGGCCGAGGACACTTTCTAGTCTGAGACGACCCGTGTTAATATAACACCAGTTGTCATAAAATGTATCTTATTGGTCAATGCTCCCATTATTATAACTGAAGCCCCATGGATGGACCCCCCCATCCTATTACTCCCACAAATGAAAATGGGGCAGCTATGTGTACGCAGTGATAACACTTCTTCCTCATACTAAGGATCCCTCCCCGTTCCCCTGAAGAAATGAATTACAAGGATAAAAGGGAACTTGAAGATGAGCTATGTCAGCCTCATGAATAAGAAACTGCTGGTTTGATTAAAGCCTCCTCAATCATCGAGGTGGAGGTTGTATGTGCGGAGGCTGCGAGGCAACTTTATCAAACCCTTTAGTGATTCTTCTGGGAGGCGCACTGTTACTGGAATCATTAACCCAAGAATCACCCGAGTGCCTCCACAGCATGCCAAAGATCAACGGCAGGAATATGAGTATGTTCACATGTAGTTGCTTTTTTTTTTTTTTCTTGCATCAAAAACACAGAGGAAATTGCTTGCATTTCTTATGCATTTTTTTTTTTTGGTGCTAAGCCATTTTGATCTCAATGGGGAAAAACGTTGAAAGAATTGAAATATATATATATATGGTCAAAGAAATGCAAGGAAAGAAACGCACTGTGTGACTGAGATTCTAAAAAATCTCATTCATATATAAAGTTTTTTTCCCACATGAAAAAAAAACGCTGCGTGTGAACAAGCCCAAATCATCAGTAGCACAAATAAGGATTCAAACCAGGCATCACTTAAAATAATCCTGCCCACTACGTCAAATTTCAGGTCGCTGTATACGTCGTATACTAAGTCCGCCCCCCCATTCCCCTCTGATTGAATGTTTAAAATAAAAATCAAACACAAAATAAGTATAAGAATTAGATGGCAGGAGACGGGAATCTTCATATAGTTCTGTCATTGGTTCATTAACTTATTCCATTCAGAGAGGTCTTCAGGTTCTAAGAAGCAGCATTCAAATGTCATCATCAATCACCAAGTAAGGTCAAGAGTCTTGTCCAAAAAAAACAGGAAGATTAGGAAAGGAAGCCAAGAGGCCTTCCCTGTGTCTCTCCTCCAGTGGCTATCTCACTCGTTTCTCCACCGAATATATAGACATGTAGTAATCGTTACTGCCGACAGCTAAGTGAGGCTGGGGGGAGGGGGTGAGAAAAAAAAAAAGAGGATTAGATATTGCCAATTACATAAGGCTAGACAACGCTGAGGACAACAAAGCCAAGTTCAGTTATGTTCTTTGTGATATAGTGGTTCTATGATTTCGGACCCTTTCTGAAAGCCAGTCTCTCCCTGACTAACTACACCCTCTCACCAAATGCCTAGAAAAGTGGGTGCATCATCAGAGCCTGGTTTGGCGCTGGTGCCAATTTGCAGCCAAAGCAGGCAGCAGAATGGCCACAGGAGAGAGAGGAGATTCTGGATTTGGTGAACACTTAACTCCTTTAGGCACTTTATGTGCCAGAGAATCTTCAAACACAATCTCTCAAAATACATCCACTATATGTTCACCTGTGGAACTGGGAATAGTCTTCACTACCTCTTTCCTGTACAAAACGTAAAAAAGTTGAAGTCCAAAAAGGACACAATATCGTAGTACTGGCAAATCAGTGTGCAATCCTGTGAAGAAGCCAAAGCTGGTGAAACTTGAGTCTGGCTGGATATGCAAAATAATAAGATGGATTTTAACTGATGTTTTGTGAGAAGAATAAAAGTATTTGTGTGGAAGCATACTAATTTAGCAGAACTTTATTATTGAGTTCTTTTGAGGATTTTTTTTAATTTTTTTATATAACATCTATACCACAGAAAAGCTGTGAAGGCTGTTCCTAATTCCGTAAGTGAAGTTGATGCTATTCATGTGATGATCAATAAATAGTTGATTTTTTTTTGGATTGAATCTTGGCATTCTACCCAAACCAAGCCTCTTCCCACAAGAACATCTCCAAGCTCGGTCGAACTGGGTGCTCATATGTATGGAGGAATAGCAGCTTGCCGATTAATGAAGGTGTAAAATGTTTGTATTATGAATATATAGATTATGACTAGAAGAAATAATTTAAGAGTGAATGTTGGAAGTTTCCTCAAACCTTTGCCACATTTAGTCACAAGCAGACCATTGCTGGAGACACTTACCCAGTAGGGATGGAAAGCCAAGCAGCTGATTGCCCCAATTCTTTGGCCCATGAATCCATCATAGTATTTGATGTTACTAATCTGTTCACCACCACCGTTATAGATGGCAATAAACTGGTTCATAGAACCACTGAAAGAAGAGAGGAAACCATAAACCTGGTATATAGGACTGGCATATAACACAGCACGCACACGACAGGTTATGGATCGGCAGAGACATGACTTACCCAGCAAACAGGTTGGCCAGTGGATGGTAGTCAAGAGCTGTCAGTCCTTTGACGATCTGTAGCGTGTTTACAGATTCCGTTAGCCTGGGGTCAAAGCTTCGCACGTCGCCATTGACGCTGGATATGGACAGGATTGGGTTTTATACCGTAAAATATAAGACATTGAAAAAGGTGCGACTGTCAAAGGAAACAAAAAAAACGGATCTTGTACCTGACGCTCAAGACGTTTCCTTGCGCATGTGTTTCGATATGAGTTTTTACCACCCAAGAAGTATGCTCACGGTAGGTCATGACACGACTGAAAACACAGAGAAAAGCGCTGTCAGATAACTGCGGCAGTAAAGTCATAGTAAGCAGTTAGAAAAAATAAAAAGATCAGATCACTTTTTCCCAGAAACAGCACCACACTGCACCGTAGGCTGTGGCTGGTATTACAACTTAGTCCAAGGAGGATTAAGTCTAGTATCTAATTTTAGTTACCACATCTAGTCACCATTCCCATGTTTGCTTGGATCAGACAATTATGTATGGAGATAGGAATAATTAGCTGTCAATTAATTATGGTGCCACTTATCTCCATGCTAACCCTTTCATGACCAGACAGTTTTCTGTTTTAATACCCTTTCCCAAGAACTAAAAAATTTTTCCCATTGACATGGCTATTTTTTTGCGGGACAAGTTGTAGTTTTGAATGACTTAATTTCACCAAATAATTTACAAAAAAAATGGGAAAACTTCCAAATGGGTGTTTAAAAAAAAAGAAGTAATTCCGCTATTGTTTTTTGGGGTTATAATTTTACACTGTTCACTGTGCGGTAAAAATGAACTGGCAACATGATTCTTCAAGTCAGTACAAGCAGACGGCAAAGCTTTCGATCATGTTCACATGGCGATTTTGCAGAATTCTTTTCTGCTGGCAAAAGCCACTCTCTTCTCAGTAAATGAAGCTGTTTACAAAAAGCACAGTGTTTTTGCTGCTTTTCTGGTACGTTTTTTGCAGCAGATTATATGTGTGCTTTGTCTACAGTTCTTGGGTAATAAAGTTCGTTTTACTCACCAAAGATGCTGCAAAAACACTGAAAAAAATGAGTGTGCTGCGTTTTTTCGTTTTCCAATTCAGTCAGACAAGAAAAAACATGTGTGAGATTTCTGAAATCTTTTGCCGGTGCTGTAAGAAGCAGCTTTTAAATTTGCATTAAAAATCACTGAAAAAAAGCTGCAAAAATGCAATGTGTGAACATAGCCATAAGATTTCTTTAATATTTTAGTGCTTAAAAAAATTATGAACTTTGTAGAAAAAAAAAAAAAAATTTGTTTTGTGTCACAATTTTCTGAGACCTGTACATTTTTTCTATCAATAAATAGAGCCGAGCTGATATTTTTATTGATCCCATTTTTGGGCTACGATAGAGGTTTTGATTGTTTTTAAATGCGTTTTTTACAGGGTAATGTGGTGATAAAAAAAAACGGCAATTCTAAATTTTACTTTCTGGCATTTAACATAAGGTTTAAAGAATTTTATATGTTGATAGATCGGAGTTTTATGGATGTGACGTTTTGTTTTAGTTGGGATAAGGTGTGTGATTTACAGAGAACCCATCAGGTTTTTGGTCAGGAAAGAGTTAACAGGGTGCTATCATCTACATTTCCGTCACGGGGGCATTTATTTTGACTTCTAAAGGACAGTACCAATCGTTCTGTGACATCCTGCGATCAAAGATTCGAACCGTGCCGTCCCCGAGGCCGGCCACAATGAGGGAGCGATTGGAGGCACACGACAAGCTGGTCACACAGCTATCCGCTCCGGTGGGAATATCCTGAAGAGAGATTATACACAGTCAGGATGGATGGTATATAAAGTAATCACAATATCAGCCCTATATTGTAAAAATCATCATCTGGAAGACTTTAACTCAGATGGCTGGATATTTGCATCTCTACAGCTTCTCCTTTTCAGCCGCCACCATACTTTATACTTCCACACCTTCAACTTTGGGAACAATATGTAAAACAATGCCATAGGTCAATGGAATTTGTGGATTATTGGGGACTGGATTAAAGGAATTATGGAAACACTTTTTTTTTCAGCACTGTCACTCACCTGCACTTTCATCTCTCGGTCAGTGTCCCATATTCTGATGATGCGGACGTCCCCGGACGCGACGAGTAATCCCGTCTCTTGCTCCCAGTCTACTACCATTCCGGCCCCTGAGAAGACAGGACGTTAACTTGGTACATTGTATCTGATGCACAGATTAAATGCAGACAGCAGATCCCTCTAGTGTACAAGGACAGAGGTCTGGATACAGTGACCCAGTAATAAAGTACAAGGGTCATCAATTACATGGCACCCATTAAAAAGGAGGGTCATCAATGGATTAGTACTGGATCCTCCAGAGAAAAATGTTTATTAATGCCAACGTCCGACTTTCTTACAGCACTTCAAAACGGAGGTGAAAAGTTTGTTGAGGGGTTTATAGGAGACTGGTGAGCAAAGGCTTAATCCATGAAATACAAGAAATAAACTTTTCATCCATAATTTAATATGTAATGAGCTGAAAACATGTTGGTTATATCTGGAAACCATCAGTAAGATGCTTTTGATGTATCTTGTATTCGGAGCTTTTCTCGTTGCAATTACGCACTCTGCATCTTAGGCATTCATACATTACGTGTTTATACAATACAAAATCTTTAGGACAGAAGACATTATATACCACTAGCTACTGAACCTGTTCTACGCCCGGGTGGCGAGCATTTATATTGGTATATGGTCTCCATCCTGGTATGTGCTGCTTCCATCCTGCGCCCTAATCTTGTCAAGTGCTGCTACCATCTTGCGCCTCCATCCTGTCATGTGCAGCCCCCATCCTACGCCCTCATCCTGTTTTGTGCGCCTCCACCTTGTCATGTGCTACTCTCTTCCTGAGTCCTCATCCTGTCATGTGCTCCCATCCTGCACCCCAATCCTGTCATGTGGTGCTCCCATCCTGCGTCCCCATTCTGTCATGTGGTGCTCCCATCCTGCACCCTCAAGCTATCATGTGCTGCTCCCATCCTGTGCACCCATTCTGGTATGTGCTGCTCCCATCCTGCGCCCCCATCCTGTCATGTGTTGCTCCCATCCAACGCCCTCATCCTGTCATGTGCTGCTCTCATCCTGCGCACCCATTCTGTAATGTGCTGCTCCCATCCTGCGCCCCCGTTCTGTCATGTGCTGCTCCCATCCTGCGCCCCCGTTCTGTAATGTGCTGCACCCATCCTGCTCCCCCATTCTGTAATGTGCTGCACCCATTCTACGCCCCCATCCTGTCACGTGCTGCTCCCATCCTGTAATGTGCTGCTCCCATCCTACGCCCCCATTCTGTAATGTGCTGCTCCCTCATTCTGTAATGTGCTGCTCCCATCCTGCGCCCCAATTCAGTCATGTGCTGCTCCCATCCATATACCCCGTACGCTGCTCCATAAAGGTTGATGGCCCTCATAAGATGCTCCATAGCATAATATGCCCCGTATGCTGCAACGATTTAAAAAAAAAAAAAAATAACATGTCTATAGTCGCTGGGCGCCGAGTGCCGGGGCGCCTGAGCAGGCGGGGACACCGGCGCGCTATGGGGGTCAGGTGTCAGAGTCGCCGCTGGCTCAGGCCCCCGGCACTTGCTATATTCACCTGTCCCCGTTCCACCGCTGCGCGCCGCTCCGTCTTCCGGGTCCTCTGACTGTGACTGTTCAGGCAGAGTGCGCACCAAGCACGTCATCGCGCCCTCTGACCTGAACGTCACAGGCAGAGGACGCGGAAGAAAAAGCGGCGCGCAGCGGTGCAACGGGGATATGACGTATTGTAATATCCAACAGCAGCAACAAGTCTGCATACTGATGGTTTCCATATACAAGCAGGAAAAAATGAACACACAATTTGCCTACAAAGTTCATTTTCCCCCAGCTTTCCTTACCTCCTTGCTTACTACGGTCAAGGTATATGGAGACTCGTCGCGCCAGGCCTCCTTTTTTCAGGGAAAAAAAAAATGTTATTTATGTATCAGACAATTCCTACACCAGGCTCCTTCCCACCCTAAATGTCGTGCCTTCTGGGTGTTACCTCGGGTACTTGGCAGCATGTCGGACAACCCCTGCCAAGCAGTGACCATCTCTGGATTCTTCTCTTGATCAGCAAAGTTTTTCCATACTCTTATGGCACCATCATCTGTTGGCACAAGTGAATCATTATGGCTTCCTGCTGAGGACGGCGGGGCCTGGATCAGGAGCCAACACAGATGATAATCTCCTGGCTCCTTACCTGTGGCGGTCAGCAGCAGCGAGCAGTCCTGGCCATTTAGATACTCCATAGCTGTAATCCGGGTGTAGCGCGGGTTACCATTGTGGAAGTAATCCAGCTTCTCATTTTTCTCCCAATCCCAGAAGCTGCAACCAATCCATTGATAATAAGCATCAAGACAGGAGAAAAAATCATATATGTAGGACTGACTAATGACCTCCTTTAAGGGCCGTCTGTCAGAGCAAAATGTTGTTGTAATGCAAGTATATCCCCGTGTAGGACAGCCAAGAAGAATCATGCTTTTCATTCAAAAATCCATGGGCTAGATTCCAATAAAACCTTCCATAAAGCATCATGCAGATTGTGACTTCAGTGCACCTTGGACAGGTGGCCATGTGGTTCAGAGCCCCTTTTATTAGTTAGTCATACTGGCTCTGCAACAGCTTGCTCAATTGGAAGCTTTGGTTTCACTTGTGTTGGGCAAGTGCTGCCCCGAATGAGGTACAATGCATGTGCACAATGCCAGAGTAACAGCGTATGTGCAGAAAAGTGAGATGGAAACTCCAGGAGAAAGGTTGTTCTGCGCACACACCAGCACGCTGGCAGCAAGTAAAATGCGCCAGCACTTTGTCGGTAAACAAATTGCACCAACTCTGGGGCGGCAAGAAAATTGTGCCAACTCTGGGGTGGCGAGCGCATGTGCCAACACTTTGATAACGTGCAGATGCGCCAACACAGCAATGAGTGAAATGCGACAGCAATGATGAGTGAAATGCGGCAACACTGGGGCAGTGAGCGAAATGCGCCAACACTGCGGTGGTGCGCGCATGTGCCAACACAGTAAAGATGAAAGCAGGAGCTTCCACTGTGACAATGCGCGCATGAGTGTGATTTCAGTAACTGAAGTGAAAGCTGTCAATTTAGGAAGTGGGAGACGGAGCAGGCCGGACTGACTGACAGTAGCTGTCCTAAGGCACATGGCCCTGTCCACCAAGCAACTAATTTGCATAAACATTTAAAGGAGGTTTTCTTGAAATGTATCTTCTATTTTAGAACTAAAATCTATGATTTCTCGGAGGGCGAGCAGGGCATAGATGCGGTTGATAATCGGTCTTGTGCTGCACATTTCTGTATTGGGATGTGAATGGCACTGATGCAATAACCTGCCAGGATGCGCACGATACCTGCCAAACAATATCTGACATCTTTGTACATGTATGTCCTGAGACCTCGCTGTGTTCCACCACGTGGACCCTTTCGTCCCGTATATTGTCTTACCAGATACTGTCTTTGTCCGCAACTGCGATGCAGGACGTAAACGGGTGAAACTTCACCACGGAGGGAACTCCTGGATTGCGGTTAATGAAGATCTGTTCGTCCATCTTAGTGATGCCTGATAAATAAGACAAAACTAAATGGTTACAAAAAGTTAATTTCCTGAAACTCCTTCCTGTCATCATCTACTGGGACTCTCCGGCTCCGCACAGACCCAAGGCCGGAGCTGCCCCCGCCGGCTGCATCTCTCCATCACACACATATTAATAAATGGAGCTGGCTGCGGAGGATGGATATTGATCTGGGAGTGGACACTTGTCAGCTCAGATTAACTGCGCTCGGCAGGACAGGCGCCGTGTTAAGACAGTCACAGACACTTAAAATCTCATTTTGACACACAGGAAAGAAGAATCTAATACTGCGGGAGTAATCCAGTCCTCATGGCCAGGAATCCAGGAAGGCAGAGAGACAGGAGGGCGGTGCAGGAGACTGTTCATGGCCATCAGACAGCAGGAAGAGAGTGCTGTTCAGGATGTCGGGGTACACACCTTTCTCTATGAGGCAATGTGCTTCATTCCGGACCCTGGCATTCCTCAGGAATCGCCACTCACGCTCTTTACGGACCTGGCTCTCCTCATCATGTTCTTCAGGCACCTGCTTAACAGCAAAAGTCAGTCCAAAGCCTCCAGAGTCACAGCAGCAGGGTCTATACCCAATTAGCACAGACGAGTCCATCATTACCCTACTCCTAATTCCGTTATGGACTCAAATTTCAATACATTATTATTGCAACATGCAAGCAAAACCGTTGACAAGCTGCAAACCATGTAAGCACTACAGGGGGGGCCACACACAGCATGGACATCTCCCGACAAAGTGTAGCACAAGTAAGGTTTCTTTCATAGTGGTCATCTCATGCTACTCATCTTAGTAGTATGCAGGGGATAAAGATGGGCACTGGCATGGAGGGGTCACACAAGGGTGCCAGCATGGGGGGACACACAAGGGGCGCCCGCAGGCTAAAAAGAGTCCATTGGTCGGCTCCCTCCCACTATTTCCTACTAGGCTCATCTTCGTTCACAAGTCTCAGCTCATGGAGGACAAAGTAGTGTCCTTTTGGTCTTTATTTAAAAAATTAGCTTGTATACATCAGAAATCTACATCCAGCAATCCTGATGGATACGACTGATGGACACTACAGAATGCACCATGACAAGATCCTAAAGGTAAAGCATCTGGTGATGAACCAAAGATATAACTGTATCCATTACCTTCATAACTGGCTGAGCAAAATACTTGGCGTTCCAGTCACAGAAGCCAGTCTGCAGCGATCCCGAAAGGAAGCCCTTGTGGACAATAACGTCGTCTCCATCTTCAGCAGTCTGGAAAAGAGGTCAGCGTTATGGACGCCCCTAGGATAGATCTTACGTCATTTTGGAAAGTACTTTATTTGATGTTTTTCTCGGCAATCACAGTCTCTACTACTCAGAGGCTACAAAATCTGCACTTCTGGGAGGGCGGAAGGAGCAGATATCGCAGCACTATGCCAAATAGCAGCACCAGGAGCTGTCACTAGTAGTAACATTCATCTTTCACGACTTCCACCCACTCATTTGTTAAGCGGGCACAGCATTTATGGCATGCTGTGGTTATTAAAAATCTTCAGTGTTGCCTTCGTAAGTCTAGGTCATCTATTTTGCAATGCATGTGACCACTCTGTGACATCACTAGTGACTTCAGAGCCAGGCCGCAGGCGGCAGCACAATTTCAGGGCTTGATGAAAGCTGTCGGAAGCTGTGATGGATGCACAGCTCGATACGTACAACATGATGTCAGCAGACATAAGTCCTATGATTAGGGCACATGCATTTAGGGGGCATCTGATCCCTTCACAGATGCGCCAGATGTGACCCCAGCTTTGCACATGACGCTGGATGTGCTCCGGTAATACGCACGTGCTGTTTATCAGCTCTAAAAGTCAGGACCAATGCGATGTGTGCATACAAGGCGAATACTTACAGAGCAGGCCGCGCATCAAATATTCATGAGCATCAGCTGGCTTTACAGAAGCCCGGGGAGCCGTCAGCCCAGCATGTGGAGATGATTAAGTGAGAAGTACGGTTGCGTCATGTGAAAGAGAGATGAGCTGCTCTGAGGCTCCATCTCACATATGTATGTACAGACATGTGTATTAGATAATGCTCCCATCAGGGCATCCCCAAGTGCTATGGGCACATTTACTGGGCAGCACCATAGTGGTGTCATCAGGCATCCATGGCCTTCAATGCAATGCATGATTGTGACCCCAGATCAACAGCTGCTCTGACACTTTCTCCATGATACTGATTTGCCCTGACCAGGACCAGGTCCAGGTTGTCCTGTTATGTGAAAAGATGTAACATTTCCAAGAACCGAATTGAAGTGCATTACCTGTTCTGGGCCTTTGTCAAACATCTTGCGGGTTCGGGGGAACTGATGAGAATGTGGGGTGTATTGGACACTGACATTTCCCCCAACGTTGGCAGGCCGGGTAGAAGGTAACTCCCTGTTGACTGTTGGTTTAGGAACATCATTGGTAAGACTTGAGCTGCTGGCGCTTGGAGATGGAGGTGACCCCCTAAAGTAGAAATCAGAAACGTCACATTAATTATTCCTGTTGGAAAAGTTAATCACCTGCACCCAAAAATGTGAAAAAGGGGTGACAACTGGCAGAAGCTGCGCAACATCTTACCCAACTTGGTGGATGTGCATCCCCTTATTAGTAGGGCTGGCCGGAGCAGACTGTGTGAGGGAGGCAGCGTCCAAAATGCGCTGGGGGCGGGTGCTCATGGTGGCCTGAAAGAGCAAAACAGGTGAGCACGAGAAAATCATGAGAGTCATCCATGTAGCCTGATATTACGCTACCACCCGGGAATCCATCTCGCTCATGCCGCCACCCAGGAATCCATCCCGCCCACGCCATCACCCGGGAATCCATCCTGCCCACGCCGTCACCCGGGAATCCATCCCGCCCATGCAGTCACCCAGGAAGCCATCCCGCCCACGCCGTCATCCGGGAATCCATCCAGCCCACGCAGTCACCTGGGAATCCATCTGGCCACGCCGCCACACAGGAAACTATCCCGCCCACGCCGCCACCCAGGAATCCATCCCGCCCACACCGTCACATGCACCTAATCCCCAGTGCTGCCACTTAGGCATCCAACCACATTAGTAAACGGGCAACCTGCCAGCCATACAGCTATTAAGGCACCCACGTTTTTTTTACAAAGTCACTGCGGCAGGAACAAGATAGGGGTGGCACTGAAGATGTTATTTTGGTTGGTCTTGCCAATTTATAGGTACATTTGTAGATGGCACCATATAACAGGAACTGATGGAGGTGCTGGGGTTGGCAGAACATGGGGACATTATGGCATGACACACTGGCAGGCAGTTTTTGGCAGCAGCTCAACTATAAGAAATAAGGCTGACAGATCAGAGATACCATACAACACCACTGCAGTAAGCGAGATGCTACGATAACATTTCAATAACCAACCGGACCCTGATTCTTTTTAAAATTGCTTTTTAATATCTCATGAGGATTGTTCCTAACGAGCGGCTTCCATAACAGCATTGCATACGACTCTCGCTTTTATTACTCAGAGAACTGTGGCAGTCAACGGCGCTTTAATGAATGGAGAATTTTCAGCCAATGAGAAGCCAGTCTTCGTTAACAGTTTCATTACTGGAATCCATACAAATGGCAGTAAGACCAGGGAGTCATTATCAGGGTGTGCATGATAGGGAGATAAAAATAGGGAATATGGTCCAACTGGAATTTCAAGGGTTAAAAAACAAGGCAACTCCTCCAATGCAGGGAAGCTGCTGCAGAGGTGAACAGAGGAACGTGTGGGCAGAGGAAGCCCAGGAATCCCCCCGCAGGATTCACTCTTGCTGACACGGTTTGACAGAGATATATTCCTACTGAATATCAATGCTGGTCCCTGGGGACGAGCTCTGCGCCACTGCGTGCAGTATATGGGAGGGAGATGCAGAACAATGGGAATCCCCGCCATGCTGCACCGTCCTCTATGCGTACCGGACTGATTATAACATGGTGTCCGGTGGCAGCACGGACATGACAGAGAAGGTCCATGATCTGCAACCATCAGCGACTCCCACACTCGCCCCTGCTGTTTGGGATTTTCAGCACTTGGAAACTATGACATGTGACACCAATATATACAGGCTGCAATGAACTGCCATGAGGT